>NW_020951147.1:1622195-1749792 GCF_900497805.2 Vombatus ursinus
GTGGATGCTACTAAGAGGGGAGATTGTGGGGGGAGTGCCCGCAGCAGGGAGTGCTGCTAAGATGGAGGGTTGGAGGAGATGGCATCAGGTGGGAGGCTGATGTGGTGGTCCCAAGGCAGGCGGCTGAAGGGTACCAGGCTGAAGAGACCCAGGGATGCCTGGGTCAAGCAGATGGCCAACTCCTTGAGGGCAACACCTGGTCTTAGACTTTTCCACCTCTTCACTGCAGTTCATCAGGAGGGAGAAGAGAAGGCACACTCTCATTCTGAATATCAGTTTCCTCATCTGCCAAATGAGGGCATTGGACAGACATGAATGAAAAGGTCTTTCTCTTCCAGCTCTAGAAGCTGGGATTCTATGTGCACAGTTGGCATGATGCAATGGAAAGACCACTGGGTTGGGGAGCAGAGGACCTGGTTCTAATCCCAGCTCAGAGTGACCCTGGACCAATCATGTCCCTCTTTGGGCTTCAGTTTCCTCGTGTGTAAAAGGAGAGGGTGGCCTCTGAGGTCTTTCCAGCTGTAAATCAATGACTTGGTTGTTGATGGATTAGGAAGGACAGCTCAGACGCTGCAAGAGCAGTCAGCCCAGAATTTGTGACATGGGATGGTTTAACCCGTAGCCCATAATGTAGCACAGGTCAAGGGGTGAGATGAGCATATAGAGTTACAGTGCCCAGTGATGGAGCATGTTTGGACATTCCTCCCTGCCAAATGTCATGCTACAACTTTAAAAACCAATATCAAAAACAAAACAAAACAAAAAACCAACCCAAGGGTCTAGTTACAAGGCGGAATGAAAGGTTTGAACATTCCCAGCATGCCCAGAGAAATGTCTTTCAGGGAATGCATTCTGATCATCAAAGCCTCAAGACCGTTTAAGTCACCTACCCAAGCCCTGGAATGGGGATGGCATCCTTGCCTCCTTCCACCTCGGGTCATGGGAGTAGACAGTCATGAAAAGCGGGTCAGTCACAAAAGAACCAGATGCAAGACATTGCTTTCCCCCCATTGTTTTAGAAATGTTAGAGTCAATAATCTGGAAAGACTAGTATGGACTGATGCTGAGTGAAGTGAGCAGAACCAGGAGAATGTTGTACACAGTAACAGCCACGTCATTCGATGACTAATATTGATAGACTTGGCCCTTCTCAGCAATGCAAGGATCTAAGTAAGACATCTCCAAAGGTCTCACGTTGGAAAACACTATCCACATCCAAAGAAAGAACTATGGAGTCTGGATGCAGATCGGAGCATACTGTTTGCTCTTTTTTTTCTTCTGTTTTGTTTTGTTTCCTCTTTCTTGTGGTTCGTCCTATTGGTTCTAATTCTTCTTTACAAGAAGACTAATGTGAAAATATGTTTAATAGGAATGTATATGTAAAGCCCATAACAGATTGCACGCTGTCTTGGGGAGGGAGAGGGGAGGGAGGGGGAGAAAAATTTAAAACTCAAAAGCTTATCGAAGTGATTGTTGATAAATCAAAATAAATTAATAAAAAAAAGAAATGTTAGAGTCAATATTAAAAGCAGGCTAGCCTATCCCCCCCCCCTTTTTATTTTTGAACCCATGTTCTTGGCCTTGATCCCAGCACAGACTGGTCTAAGGGCCTGGAATGCTTTTCCTCTTCATCTTTGGATCCCCTACCTGCCGACAATGTGGTAGGCTTGCCTTTGGATTCTCAAAGTGCTTGGCACATAGTAGGCACTTGAGAAATACCTTTTGAATTGATTTAGCTACAGGACTTCAAAGGCTTTAGAACAAGCCCCTCTGAGGGTTCACAGAGAGTGGATGGCACAGAGCTCTCCTTGCCACCAGCTTTCCTCCAGCCCTAACATGTGGTGCCCGTGGCTGGGGAAGGGGTCTCTGAAGAGGTCCTACCAACAGAAATCCTGGCCTTTTCCAGTCATGCGGCCATCACAGAAAGGGCTTAAGATAACACAGGAGAGCAGAGCCAGTGTCACCCCATCAAGGCCCTCCTGTGCCCCAAATGCCCCAGTCCTATGGGTTAAAGTTCACTTTGAGGTTCAAGACCTGCTGACAATGATAATAGGGACTTTTATTTTGTGCTCCAAGGTTTGCAAAGCACTTGCAAATATTAACTTGTTTAATATTCACAACCCCAGAAAGGAAGTGATTTTTTTTTTTATAAATGAGGAAACTGAGATTTAAGTGACTTGCCTGGCAACTAAGTGTCCAGAGGAAGAATTCCAATTCAGGTCTTGCTAACTCCAGGTCTGCTGCTCCAAAAAGTACATGAATTATCCTAGGAAAGGAAACGTGCACTTAGTTTCATTCTAAGATAGATTTGGAGGACAGCACAGCAGCTTAGAGAAATCTGAGTGCTGCTAGCCAGAAAGACTGTAGGCTGGGGTGGGGGGTTGAGGGAGGCATAGGGCAGAAGAGTTAGCTAGTGGCTTAGAAAGACCAGTCATTGCCTCCTTTATAACCTTTCCCAGGCCCAGACATAAGCAGGCTTCAAGGAAGAGGCCGCCATGTCCACAAGATAGGTTCTGTGCTATGCACATGGGGAGACTTCATGGCTTCAGCTGAGCTGACTGACCAGCCACACACCTCGTCAGTTCAGAGAACAAAGAGTAAAGTTGGTGGCCTGCCTGCTCCCTCATTGAATGTGGTTCAATGCTTGCTGGAGGGAGTTGGTGCAGGAGCAAGCCAGCCAGCAGGCTCCTGCCTTCCTCTTCTGGAAAATAAGGGCATTAGAAGAGAAGGCATCTGAAGAGCCTCTAGACTGGGGCTCCTTCGGTCCCCTTTGGCAGTCTGGTAAAACCTAGGGACCCCTTCTCAGATCATGTTTTTAAATGCATAAACAAAATACAGAGGATTACAAAGAAAAGCGATTCTACTGAAATACAGTTATCTATATACATTTTTAAAGAAACAAGTCTACTCTGATTCCAGCTTAGTAGCCCCTGTTCTAGGTGCTGAAATAGTGTGTTCCATGTTCTAAGCTTTCTCTCATCTCTAACATTCCATGTTCTAAGGCTTCTCTTGTCTCTCTCCTCTCAGATCTCCCTCTCCTCTGGCACTCCCTGACTGCTCCTTTCCTTTGGCACTTAGCAAACACTGCCAAAGATGGTCATGTTTAACTTTGACATTCTTATGGAAAATTGTTGTATTAATATGAGCTGCTATCTCTTCTCTCCAAACAGATGGACAGCTCTCTGAGAACAGGGGCTAAGTGGAGCTTTATATTTCTGCCTGTCCCTCATAACTCTCTGCACACTGCTTCATAAACATAAATGATTGTTGACTGACTGACTGATAGGTAAGACTACCTTGGTACCCAGATCACAACTTGAGAACCACTGGGCTGAACTGAATTTGGGACACCATTATAAGCTACCTTGTAATATATATTATAGATAATCGTAGGTCAATATGGGACATGTAGAGTCACAAGCTCTGACTGCCATATCTGGACACTCATCAGGGGCTTAAATATTTCTCAAAACTTTGGGTTACACTTTTGAAAATATTTTATGGGTAGAAACCTAGACTAAATCAGCTAGAGGATAGAGCTAGCTATGGTCTACACTAGGGGTTCTTAACCAGTACATGTGTATACTTTTAAAATTAAATCTACTCACTGTATTTCAAAATAATTAGTTTCCCTTATAATTTTATTTTATAATCTTTGTAATATCTTATTTTGTACAGTTCACACATGATTCTGAAAAGTCCATGTCACAGCCAACTACCATAGAGCCATGGTGAGTCACAGAAAAGGTGAAGACCTCCCCCCCACCCCACTGCTGTAGGTAGAAGTCCATGTTCTTTGAGAAAAGCAGGATGAGGGTTGCTCCTTAGGAGGTATTCAGGGTCAGAGCCAGGCCATCCTCCAAGAAAAAGAAACCATAGGCTTCTCCATGTAATGCTGGAGAGGATCTCAGTGACTGTTCCCTGCATGCCTCATTCTCTGGCTTCTCGGGTCCTGTTTGTAACTGACTTCTGGCCATCATGAAGAGCCAGTGATTGGGTTGCACCCATCACAAAGATTGCCCTGTTGGAAACCAAGAGTGCTCTCCTGCTTTTAGAAAGCCATTTGAAGTTTGAAGGCATGAATCAAAGAGAGCTAAGAGTAGACAGGAGCTGATCTAGTTTCAAGGGAGAGAAAGTGGCCTCCCCTCCCTCTGGCTCAGCTCAATGACAAGCTGGCAGTGCTCCTTGCCAGATGAGGATGGACTCAAGGGTGTCTGCACTGAAAACCTGGGCTTCTTTTTCTGTCCAGGCTAAAGCAAGGAGAGACTAGACAAACAGGCAGGAAAGAGAGCTGAGATTCAAGCACGGATCCTTAGCCCTTCCAGTTCTGCCATTCTCTATTCTAAAGCCTTTCCCAGCTCTGACATATTTAGTTCTAATGTCTCTTTCTAATGTCTAAAGGGGAATTTCATCTTGGTTTAGAGCAGAGGTTCTCAAACTTATTTGGCTTACCACCCTTTTTTTTTTAAATTACTCAGAAAAAATTTTTTTTTTAAATTACTCAGCATCCCCTGGAAATCTACTTTCTTTAACCCTTTGATGGTGTTTTTTGAAATTTGCATCATTTAAAAAATATAAATTTTTTTAAAATGATGCATCTTAAATTTAATAATTTATTATAAATGTGTGTGTTTTTTCCTGCATTGAAATTTTGATGATGTAATATTGCATCATGTAACCTTACAGTATCATATTGTAAATAAGTCATTACACACACATATTCCTGCCATTGTATGCTGGAATTCCCAATGATGCACAATAGCTTGTCTGCCAACACTTGCTTGTTAACATCTGTCAGTGTACTTGACCACTGATCAGTTATAACTTACATTTTGTGTATTTATTTGGAAAATAATGTAATCACTATGACTTTAGCTCTGTTACACAATAGATGAAATATGTATGAATGGTTTTTCAAAACTTTCTTCCTTTCTTTCCTTATGCTTCCACCACCCCCTTATTTTTATTCAGCACCCCCCCCAATTGTACTCAAGGCTATTACTACTCCCCTGGATTGTTCCAGAAGCCCCCAAGGGATAGTATCATCCCCTTTGGGAACCTATGGTAGAGTAAGCATGGATTCAGTCATCTTACTAGACATCCAACTAGAAAGCTAACTTCTACAAGAAAACCTCCTAGTTGAACTCAGAAGGTAGTGAAACTCCAGTTTTGATTGGAGATGTATCACAGTATGGTGGAACAAACATGGTAGCCCCAAGGACAGGAGTCACAGTTCAGATCTGACTGTTGACCTTTGCTAATTGTGTGCCAAAGGCAAGTCATTCACCTCTCTGGGCCTCAGGGGGCTCTCCAGGACTTATCTGGGTCAGTGGAAGTAATTCATTTGCCTGGAATTCCCTAAACTGAAGAAATTGGAGATCCTTCGATTGTTCTCATCAGTTGAAGATAATCTCATCTACAATATTTGCCTTACAAGTTAGCATGAAGACCAGATGTCAATGATGAGACAATATGTGACCAGTACTACTAGGCATTATGTATTTTGGTGGGGAGGGGCTGGACTTATGACTTCATCCGCAGAGAATTCCAAGTGAGGGAACTCCCTCTACCAACGCAGATAAGCACCCACTTTGGGCTGTGATTGATAGTCTTAGAAAGTTGCTTGGGGCTCTGAGTTAAGTGACTTGCCCAGGGTCACAGGGACAGTAATGTCAGAGTTGGGATTCAAGACAGTCTTTTTGACTCTGAGGCTATCAGCCACCTCATCTGCAATTATTATTGCTGTAAAATATGCTTTAACACTCAGTGGCAACCAGAGGGTTTCATGTGCTTCTGCAGATGTGTGAACACTCTCTCTAGGCCTTTTCATCCATTCATCACTGGGCAATTTCCTTTTCTTGTCTTATTGCCGTCATTCTTTTTAATGAAAGTATTAATTGTTTCTGTGATTTCTTCTTTGACCCACTCATTCTTTAAGATTAGATTATTCAGTTTCCAATTAATTTTTAATCTACCTTTCCCTGGCCCTTTGTTAAGTGTAATTTTTATTGCATCATGATCTGAAAAGGATGTGTTTAATATTTCTGCCTTTCTGCATTTGTTTGTGAGGTTTTTAATGCCCTGATACACAATCAATTTTTGTATAGGTACCAGTACCACTGAGAAAAAGTTATATTCCTTTCTATCCCATTTTCTACAGAGGTCCATCATATCTAACTTTTCTAAAATTCTATTCACTTTCTTAATTTCTTTCTTGTGTATTTTGTGGTTAAATTTATCTAGTTCTGAGAGGGGAAAGTTGAGGTCCCTTACTAGTATAGTTATACTGTCTATTTCCTCCCCTAACTCATTCAACTTCTCCTTCAAAAATTTGGATGCTATAACATTTGATGCATATATGTTTAATATTGATATTATCTCATTTTCTATGGTACCCTTTAGCAAGATGTAGTTTCTTTCCTTATCTGTTTAATTAGATTTATTTTTGCTTTTGCTCTGACATCATGATTGCTCCCCGTACTTTTATTTTTTTTTTACTTTACCGGAAACTTAACAGATTCTGCTCCAGCCCCTTACCTTTGTTCTGTGTGTCTCTCTATTTCAAATGTGCTTCTTGTAAACAACATAGTGTAGGATTCTAGTTTTTAATCCACTCTGCTATCTGCTTCTGTTTTACGGGGCAGTTCAAACCATTCACATTCACAGTTATGATTACTAACTGTGTATTTTTCTCTATCTTATTTTCCCCCTGTTTATACTTCTCTCTCTCTCTCTCTCTTTCTCTCTCTCTCTCTCTCTCTCTCTCTCTCTCTCTCTCTCCTTTTACCCTGTACTTCCTCATCAGTGTTTTGTTTCTGACCACCACCTCCCTCAATCTGTCCTCCCTTCTAACAATGCCCTTCCTTTTCTTGTTCCTTTCACCTCCTACTTCTTTAAAGGGTAAGACAGATTTCTATACCTGACTGAGTATGTGTTATTCCCTTTGAGCCAAATCTGACAACAGTAGGGTTCCAGCAATGCTCACCCCCTTCTTTCCTTCCCTCCACTGTAATAGGTCTTTCACATCTCTTCATGTGAGATAAAATTTACCCCATTCTACCTCTCCCTTCCCTCTTCTCCCAGTACAATTCTCTTTCTTATTCCTTAATTTTGGTTTTTTATATCATCCAATCATATTCAACTCACACTTGCGCTCTTTGTTTATGTATCCTCCTAACTGCTTAAAGAATGTATTTCCCTCCATCCTATTTTTACCCCTGTTTATCCTACTCTCTCTCTCCTTTCACTCTGTCCCTCCTCACAAGTATTTTGCTTCTGACCACCACCTCCTATCTATCAGTCCTTCCCCCCTTTCTCTTCTCCACTTCCCTACTAGTTCCTTATAGAGTAAGATAGATTACTATACCCAACTGAGTATGTCATTCCCTCTTTGAACCAAATTTGATGAGAATAAGGTTCAAGAATTGCTTATCACCCTTCCCATCTTCCCTGCCACTGTAATAGCTCTTTTGTGCCAATTTTATGTGAGATAATTTACCCCATTCTACCTCTCTTCCCCTTTCTCCCAGTGTATCCCTGTTCTCACCCCTTAATTTTGTTTTTTTTAGATACCATCCCATCATATTCAATTCATACTCATGCTCTCTGTTTATGTATATTCCTAATTGCCCTAAGAATGATAAAGTTCTTAAGAGTTACAAATATCTTCCCATGTAGGGATATAAACAGTTTAACCTATTGAATTGTTTATGTTTTCTCTTTCCTATTTACCTCTTTATGCTTCTCTTGAGCCTAGTATTTGAAAACAAAATTTTCTGTTCAGCTCTGGTCTTTTCATCAGAAATGCTTGAAAGTCCTCCATTTCATTGAATATCCATTTTCCACCCTGAAAGATTATATGCTGGGTGGGTGATTCTTGATTGTAATCCTAGCTCCTTTGCCTTCCAGAATATCATATTCCAAGCCTTCTGGTCTTTTAAGGTAGAAGTTGCTAAATCCTGTGTTATCTTGACCGAGGCTCCACAATATTTGAATTATTTCTTTCTGGCTACTTGGAGTACTTTCTCTTTGATCTGACAATTCTGGAATCTGGCTATAATATTCCTGGGAGTTTTATTTTGGGATCTCTTTCAGGGGCCAATTGGTGGGTTCTTTCTATTTTTATTTTTTCCTCTGGTTCTAGGATATCAGGGCAGTTGTCCTTGATAATTTCTTGAAATATGATATCCAGACTCTTTTTTCAGTCATGGCTTTCAGGTAGTCCAATAATTCTTAAATTATCTCTCCTGGATCTATTTTCCAGGACAGTTGTTTTTCCAACAAGACATTTCACATTTCCTTCTATTTTTTCATTCTTTTAATTTTGTTTGATTTTTTTCTTGATGTTTCATGGAGTCATTAGCTTCCACTTGCCCAATTTTAATTTTTGAGGAATTTTTTTTTCAATGAGCTTTTGTATCTCCTTTTCCATTTGGCCAATTCTAACATTTAAGGAGTTGTTTTCTTTAGTGAATTTTTGTACATCTTTTTTTTTTCATTTTTTTTGTGCTTCCTTTACCAAGCTATTGACTCTTTTATCAGAATTCTCTTGCAGCAATCTAATTTCTTTTCCCATTTTTTTCTTGTACCTCTCTCATTTGATTTTTTAAATTCTTTTTGAGCTCTTCCAGAAGTTCTTTTTGGACCTGACACCAATTCACGTTTTTCTTTGAAGTTTCACATATAGCTATTGTGACATTGTTGTCTTCTTCTGACTTTTTGTTTTGATCTTCCCTATCACTACAGTAACTTTATGTGGTTAGTTCCTTTTGTTTGTTTGTTTGCTTTGTTCCTTTTCCCTTGACTTTAAATTTTATGTTAAAGCTGGGCTCTGCTCCAGGTGTGGAGGAAGCACTGTCCTAAGTTTCAGGGATTTTTTTGCTACTGTTTTCAGAACTAATTCTGGGAGTCTGTAAGTTTTTGGTTCTTCCAAGGTGGTATGATCTAAGGAGAGGTGTATTCACTCCCTTCCTGGCATGTGCTCTGATCTGTGGTTGACCACAATCACTCTTTTCTGCCCTGGAACTATGATCAGCATCCCTGTTCCCCTGCAGCTTTTTGCTCCAGTGTGCTAATGCTCCTCCTGGCCCTCAGACTGAGATATGGGTCTGTGAGCTGATCCCCATTTGGGCAACGCAGTGGAGTCCTCCATCTTGTGCCAGCAAAACATCCTGTGTAAGCTTCAGATCAGTTGTCTGACCCTCTTATCTTCTAGGAACTGAGAATTCCAGGAGTATCTAGTGCTGATTATGTTGCCCCAAGGCCTTGCTTGTGCAGGGGCCAGGTCCCTCAACGCTGGCTTACCTGTGGTGCCTGTGCTGGACTGTGCTCCAATTTCACCCCAGTGAGATAGATCTTTCCTGTTGACCTTCTAAATTGTCATGGGCTGGAAAATTATTTCATCCCATCCTTTCATTGCTTCTGCCACTCCAGAATTTATTTTGAGGTGTCATTTTAAAGTTGTTTGGAGGGGAATTTGAGAGAGTTCAGGCCAGTTTTCACCTAACTCTGCCATCTTGGTTCCAGAAGTCCTCCACTTCCTTTTCTGACTCTCATGTCCTTGAGGATGTCTGTTGGGTCTCATCTGGCACCCAAGTCATTACTATGTGATTCTGTGCTATGTGGACATGTGTCTCTCCAACACCCTTCAGGTCACAACAATGCTGATCATCAGAAGACCATTTACCTAAAATGGAATTACTTCCCTTTATGCCATAAACTTGGAAAGGGTGAGAGGTAGAGATGTGTGACAAGGAGAGAGGCTAATAATGTTATCATAATTCTTGGCCCAGGATAGAATCCACTACCTGCCCTGGCCCAAGGAGAAGAAGTGCAGATTCTAGATGACTTGTCCTGTTTCCTTAGACACATAGATCTCTAGAACAGAACAGAGAAAAGTGATTCATCAATCTGCTACCACGGGATGAAAATATGTTTTGAGAATTCCTAACCTTCTTTCCTGTGATTCAAAATTCTGCAGACCACTTAACCCATCTGCAAATGGGTCTTCTCAGTGGACCCAACAGCCAGGAAGAAAAAACAAATTTTGTAGGTGAGAAAATCAAGGCACAGAGAGGTCCCCTTTCAAGATTTAAACCCAAGTCCTCCTGACTTTAAGCCTAGTGTCCTATCTGCTAGGACATGCTGCCTAGGCAATCTTAATTAAAATATGCATAATAAGCAAATAACAGTTAAGCAAATTACAAATTGGGCAATATTTGAGACTCAGAAGTCACAAATAGTCTGGGCTAAAAAATAAAGGAATTCTGTGGTCAAGCATTAAGCAGGTGGTCATTAACTCACTGCTCATTTCAGGAATTTCCCATATATACATATCTATATATCTGTATATAGATATATAGATATATTTTTTGGTGAGGCAATCTGGGTTAAGTGACTTGCCCAGGGTCACACAGCTGGTAAGTATGTCAAGTGTCTGAGGCTGGATTTGAACTCAGGTCCTCCTGACTCCAAGGTCAGCTGCCCCCCTTTTATATTTTTACAGTGTGTAAAGTACCTCTTTTGTTGTGGTAATTATGTAATATTTAGTAGTAAGAGTAGAGAAAGCCAGAAGGAGGGTTCATGCATTCCCAATGCCTTGCCTAGATTCCTTGGAATATTTACAGGAGGTCATGGACAGGAACTGGGCAGGATGGGTTGGCATGCATGGGTTGCAATCTGCACCACTGGAGGGAGTACCCACATGATGAGATTTCAGCTATCTATGTGACCTTGTTTAAGTCCCTTCATTTCTTCTTCTCTGTGAAATGAAGGGATTGGACTAGATGGGCTCTGAGATCCCTAAATATGCTCCAGAGATTTATCGAAGCATCCAAGATGTGCAGCATTTATGCAATTTGATAATTCTTCCCACCTCCACTCACACCCCACTTTGGGAAACACTTTGGAAAAGAATCCTTTTCTAATTCCTTTCTTTAAAGCTTTGGCTAGGCAAGTCAGTCACCTCCCTCCACCTTGATTTTCTTACCAGTAAAAGTGGTCGTCAGTCAACAAGTACTTATGAAGTACCTGCTGTGTGCCCTGGTTCTGTGGTTAGTACTAGACAAGAGTGTGGTACAGAGGAAAGCACGTGGGCTCTAGAGTCAGAGAGATTGAGTTCAAATCCCACTTGTTATGGGTACTGAGCGACTAAGTGCCTTCCCCTTCCTGGGCCTCAGTTTCCTCCAGGGCAAAATCAACCTCAGATTTTGGACCCTTAGAAACAATTCCTGCCCTCACGGGGCTTCTATTATTATTGCTGTGCAATTATTTTTATTCCGGTGCTTTCTTCCCCCACCCTCCCCACTCTCTTTCCTTCCCTCAGCTCTAGGGTCAGTGAAAGGGTTAAAACATTTCCTCCAGAGCTTGATCTTTGTTAGGCTGCCAATTTGTGGCCGGGCTAGCTCTGGGGAGGAACTGTCCAGGAGGGAGCCCTCTCCCCCCTGACAGGCAGGTGAGATCAAAGGCAGGCAGCCTGACAAAGGGGCCTGAAGGCAGCCTGGCTGGCCGGCCCTTCAGATCACTCACACGCTAAAGAAATCGTGGCATGAGAAAAAATATAGCAGAAAAGGTTCCGAGGTCACCCTTGTTTGGTTTGGATTATTGGTGCCTCCTTTTAAAGCCGGGGAAGGAGAGAAAGCCTGCTAATCACCTTTGGGATTGTCCAGGGGGAGGAGGGAAGGGGAGGCAGTGTCTCTTTTGTGTAGGCCTAGTGGATTGTCTGGAATTAAATGCTGTGCTAAAGGGAAATGCATTTTGGAGACACTGGCCCGCTGCTGGGCAAGGGAAGCTTGGATCAGGCCACCTGGCTGTTCTGCCATCCTGGGGCTCCATTAGCTCGTGCCACCATTCTTCCCAAGGAGGTCGTGGCTGGGGCCAGGTCAGGGCCCATCTCCACACAGCCCTGCCACCTGCCCTATCCCAGTGTCATCCAGAAATGCCCCTTTAACCCTCCTCCAACCAAAACTCTACGTTTTATAGAGACAGAAGCCTCATTCACTGGACAGCCCATGGCTCTCCCTGTGTCCTGAAGCTGGCACTTCCAGGGCTCCTGGAAGGCCCAGGGCGATGAACCAAGGCAGAGGTCAATGTTGGCCCCCTGAGCCATGCCAGGGATGGTGTGGCCTAGCCCTACTCCAGGCACAACCACAACAATGGATTGCAAGTTTAGGGCAATAATTTAGTTTGAAAAAGCAAAAACAAGGGGCAGTTAGGTGGCACAGTGGATAGAGCACTGGCCCTGGAGTCAGGAGGACCTGAGTTCAAATCGGCCTCAGACGCATAGCACTCACTAGCTGTGTGACTCTGAGTAAATCGTTTAACCCCAAATGCCTCACAAAAAAAAAAAAAAAAAGAAAAAGCAAAAACAACAAATGAAAATCATTTTTCCATCTCTGGAGATTCAACTCAGAGAGAATCTGTATATATTTAAAGTGAATTCCTTAGTTCCCTTACTGTGGGCTCCCAGGCAGCTCCCAGGCAGCTCCCAGACTGTCCCCTCTCCAACCCATCCTCTCCACAGAGCTCTCCATTGCCCTGTGACACCTCCCGAATCCAGGACCCTGGGCCCCTCACCCCGCCCCCCAAAGAATTCATCTTGGAGCCAACCTGAGGCTTGGTCCTCAGACAAAAGGCTGGGCTCCCCATGTTGACTTAAAACCATGATCAAGCTTGGCTCCATTGACTGAATCACCTCCATATCACAACAGGATATTTGAAGGAGGAGGAACCTCAAAAAGCCCAGAAAATGCCTAAATCTGCCTCAAGTCTATTAAAGCCAATGATGGGTCTACAGCTTAGTACTGTATGCATTCATCTTAACTTTCCTTAAACCTGTGCATATTTTGAGGACTGGAGTGACAGTGTAAGGGGGGGAGGGATGGGGGGTCAATAGCATGCTTCTCAAGGAACATCTCCACCCAGAAACATGGAAAATGACTGCCAGTGACCAGCCTAGTGTGGAACAAAGTGGGAAATCTCGGGCCTGAAGATGCCACAAATTAGCTTTGAATAGTAAGTGGGCAGCAGTACAGGTTGACCTAGTGATCCCAGAGGTGGGGCTGGAAGGGAGCTCAGGAGAGATCTGGTCCCACTCACTCCTTTAACAGGTGAAGAACTATGGCCCACCAACCCGCAGGGAGCTGTCCAAGATCACAAGAGTACTTAAGTGACCAAGCTGGAATTTGAACTCAGGTCTCTGACTACAGAGCAGCCTACTTCCTATGGTTCTACTCAGCTTTCAGAGTGAGCAGCAGCCCTGTAGGAAGTGCCTAAAACCTGCTGCTGATCCTTTGTCACTCCCAGGAAATGTGGGGAACCATCCATCTCATCCATCAATTTATTCACATTTATTAAACACCTGCTATGTGCCAGGCACTGTGCTAAATGCTGGGGATACAAGAAGAGGCAAAAGATACTCCCTGCCCTCAAGGAGTTTACAATCTAAAGAGGGAGACTGAATACAAGCAAATATAGACAAAGTAAACCATATACAGGATAAATAGGAAATAATGAACAGAGGGAAGGCATTAGATGTAAGAGGAGGTGGGCAAGGCTTCCTGGAGCAGGTAGGATTTTAGTTGGGCCTTAAAGGCAGCCAGGGAGTCAATAGAGCAGAAGAGAGAGAGGTTCCAGGTGTGAGGACCAGCCAGAGAGAATGCCCAGAGCTGAGAGGTGGTGAGGCTGTATTTATGTCTACGAGGTCTTACGTCTCTACAGGGCCTGGAGAGCTGCCACTTGGGTCACTCAAAGAATAAAGACCAAAGAACCTGAGGGTTCCCTCCCTGTCTTGACAGTTGCCACACTCAAGAGATTGGAACTCTTGTCATAGAAGTGCTGGCTGAGGTCCTGGGGTCACAGGTCTCAGAGCTGGAGAGGATCTCAGGGGTAGCGCATGGGCCTTCACTTCCAGAAACAACACCAGTGGTTTCCACAATTATCTGTGGAAGCAATGTCAACCAAAGTGATATGAAGATCCCATGATGAGAAAGGGAGTTTTAACTTGGAAGAGCGAGAAGACCTGGGGAAATCTTGAAGGATTGTGAAGGAGAAGGGGGCCCAGACTTATTTCACTTGACTGAGAGCAATTGGGGATGTTGCCAAGAGGTCAATGGAAGTTTAAGTAGGGGGGAACTTCCTAATCCCAGAACCCCCTCCCTAGAGGTCTTCAAGCAAAGACTGGACAACCACTTGTCAGGGATGTTGGAGACAAGATTCTTGGTCAAGTCTGGGTTAGACTGAACTCCTTTCCATCTCTGAGACTTTGGGAAAACCCAGACACTGTCAGCCACAAGATCAAGAACTTGGGGGTCCTCCTTAAAGACCCTCCTCCTCCACAGATTCCCCCTTCCCTGACACGTTCAGGCATGCAGGGGCACACTGTCCTTGGCCAATCTGTTCCTGACCCTGGTCCTAGGGTCCTCTCTAATGGAATAGGGGAGGGTGGCTTTTTCTCAAAGGCCCAAAGTCTAGCTCTCCATGGGTTTTCAGGCCATTCTCATGAGGCACTGGGATATACTGGGGAACTTAATCCTGAAAAGACGCATCTCCATGTCCCTGAATCTAGCCTCATATTATGTGCTACATGGAAGTGTGGGGCACTAGCCTGGCAGTGTGGAGACCTAGATCTCCCACAAGTTAGCTGTGGAATCTTCTGAGAGTCACTTTCCCTCTACAGTAAAATGGGGATGATGATAACTACCTGCCAGGGGTCAATAAGAAATGCAAAAATGTCTGCAAAGGGTTTTTCAAGCCTGAAAGCTCCTTTCAAGCCCTATGTGGCCATTAGTCATTATTAGCAAGTGAAAAAGGCTTCCATGGGTGTCCAGACAGAGCCAAATGGAGGAGATCTGCCTGTCTATGGACAAGTGATTCCAAGACTTGCTCATTATCCCCTCTTAGGAGTTCAGAATAGGAGGCATATCCCAATTAATTGCACTCTAGTGTTTCCAGACTTCCTTTTACCTGGGGTGAGGGTTGGGGAGAGGTGGGAAAGGACTGTGGTCTAGGAACACAAGTGCAGAGCTAGCTGGCTGGCATCTAGAACTTGGGAGGCTGGTAGCCACAGACAAGGGATTTTCAGGTGTTTAAGCCCAGAGGGCAGAATTAGGCTCAGGGGATGGAAGCTTCCAAGCTGCCCATTTAGGCAGGATGTCAGGGCAATCTTTCTCACTGTCCCAAAGCAGAATGGATTTCCTTGGAGATAACAGATTCCCCACTGACAGATATCTTCAAGGGGAGTTTGAGTGACCCCTTGTCTAGAGGATGCTTTTACAAGTTTGAGGTGTCCTCAGTGGCCTCTGAGGCACCTTACAGTCCTGAGATTCTGGGCCCAGGGCTCACACCTCATCGGTGCCACATGCTACGTGAACCTGTAGGCCAAGGGTTCCCAAACTTATCTGGTGTATTGCCCCCTTAAAAAATTTACTCAGAACTCCCCTGGAAATCTACTTTCTTTAACCCTTTAATTTTTTAAAAATTTGCATCATTTCAAAAAATACAAAATATTTTTTTTAAAAATGACACATCTTAAATTTAATAATTTATTGTAAATTTGTGGGTTTTCTCCTGCACTGAAATTTTGATGATGCAATATTGTGACATGTAACCTTATAGTATCATATTGTAAACAAGTCATTACTGCAACATATTCCTGCCGATGCATGCTGGACTTCCTAACAATGCACCACACGCTCACCTGCCAACATTTGCTTGTTAAGACCTGTCTGTGTACTTGACCATTGATCAGTTATAACTTGCATTTTTTGTGTTTATTTGGAAAATAATGTAATCATTATGACTTAACTCTATTACACAACAGATGAAACATGTACAAATGGTTTTTCAAAATTTTCTTCTCTTTTCTTCTTTTCTTATGCTTCCACCGCCTCCTTATTTTTATTCAATGCCTCCCAATTGCACCTGAGGCTACTACTACACCGCTGAATCGTTCCAGAACACTCGGGGGTAGTATCGCCCACTCTGGAAATCTATGGAAATCACTGGACCTTCTGAGCCAGTTTCCTCTTCTCTAAAATGGGGAGAACAAAGACCGTGGCACCTGCCCCATCAAATAATATGATGATCAAGGGGAGTAGTATATTTAGAATACTTTGCAAGCCTAAAGGCCCTGTATAAATGTCAGTTCTTCTTATGTCAAAGGGAGACATATCTTTTGTGATAGAAAGGGGGGATTTTAGCTGAGACTTCAAGGAAGCCAGGAAAGCCCAGAAGGGAGATGAGGAGGGAGAGAGTTCTGGGCACAGGGAATGGCCAGAGACCATGCTGGGAGTCAGTAGATGGAGCAGCCCAGGAGGCCAGTGTCACGGGATCGAAGAGCCCATGCACAGCTATAACATGTAAGGAGACTGGAAAGGGGAGAGGGAAAGCAGCTTGTGAAGGGCCACTGGAGCTGTCTGAGGCAGAATTTAAACTCAGCACTCTATCCATTATGCCAACTAATTAGTTTCCTTCCTCCCTCCATTTTCCCTCCCTCCCTTTCTTCCTTCCCCCCTCTCTCCCATCCTTTCTTCCTTCCTTCCATTTTCTTGCCCTCCATCCCTTCTTCCCCCTTCCCTCCCTCTCTTCTTTCTTTCCTTCCTTTCTTCCTTCCATCCATCCTTCCCTCCTTTCTTCCTCCCTCCCTCATTTCCTCTCTTCCTCCCTTCCTTCCTTAACGTCTTTTTTGTTTGTCCTAAAATGCTTACCTATTCACACATATTGAAGCTCTGCTTCTGTTCCTTTTGTATAAAGGTCTTTTAGGATTTTGGAGACTAAAAAGACCTTAGGTCATCGCTCATAAAATGGTGGGGCCAAAAGAAATTTTACAGATTATCATGGTTTTACAGAGGAGGAAACTGAGGCCCAGGGGGGGCAAGGTGAGCTAGCCATGAAGTAGCAGAGTCAAGGTTCAAATACAGCCCCTCCGATGCCACACCCAGAAGTTGTGGTCTTCATTCACTTGAGGGTAAATGTGGTTCAGACTCTGGTGTCCTCATTTAGGCTAATCCATTGATCTGTGCATAAACATGGATGGAGGCCCTGGGTCTCTCCCTAGATGTGGATGGAGACTGGAGATCCGGTGTGCTGAGGTGTTGGGAAGGTTGGGCCAGAGGGCCTCTGGGATCATCTACTAACCAAATCTCTGGTCCTTCTGTTCCACGATGTCTCTGCGCTAGGCACTACCAATCAATCAGTCACTCAACAAGCACTTTTAAAAGCAGCTACTAGACCCCAGGAATGGTGCCAGATAGTGGGGGAACAGGGACAAAAATGATGCTCTCCTTGAGAGCAAGAAGCTTCCCCTCCCATGGAGCCAGCAAGTGATTACAAAATGACCTCAAGGTGGCTTCAGGAGAGCAGACACAAACAGCTGGAAGAGCCAGGAAAGGAAGGTAGTACTTGGCCTGAGCTCTAGAGCAAGTCAGAGATTCTGCAAGAAGGAAATGAGGGGGGAGATGAGAGCATCTCAGGCACTGGGGACCCCTGTGCACAGGCAGAGATGAGAGCTGCTAGGACGAGGAGCAGGCTAGGGGCACTTCAGAGTGGGACAACATACTAGCAGGGTGACCCTGGGCAAGTCACTCAATCACCCTCTGCATTCGTTTCCTCATCTGTAAAATGGAAATGATAGTAGCAGCTCTTTCACAGGGTTGTTAAATCAATTACACATTTATTAAGTGTTTACTATGTGCAAAGCCCTGAGCTAAGTGGCTGGGATGCAATCGGAAAAGACAGCTCTTCTCTCAAGAACATCACATTTGAATTCGGAAGACAACCCATTTATGGAAAGTTTCAGCTGCAAGTCATACGGAAGGTCCCATGGTCCTCAGGGGCAGCAGCAAAGTAGATGCTAACAATGCCTCTTCTTGAATGTCATTTCCATTGATAAAAATCCCCTCATATTATCCTGAGGTTCAAAGGAGAGGACGCACGCCAAAGTACTTTGCAAGCTTTCCGTTGCTACGTACAGAGTAGCTCTGAGAATGTAGAAGGAGTTGGCCCCCCCCTTTGCTGGGAGGTTTTAGGGCTGGGCTCGGCTCATTTGCCTATGCTCCGCCCCCAGGCCTGTAGCTATTTCTAAAAGACCAACAAATAGGATTTTCCAAGAGAAATGAGGCAGAAATCGTTGTGGCACCGTCCCGGTTGGGAGATCCCTCACCGAGTATATTTCCCCAGGGGCTGAGCCTGGAAATAAATGGTCCCAAGATACTTTGAGCTTCTAATCTTAATGGGTTGTATGTTGGACGAGAGAAATATGATGACAAAAATCTGGAGCATTAATATATCCATACATGCATACATACATATGTAGGTGTGTACATGTGTGTGTATACCTGTGTGTGTACATATGTATGTGTGTACGTGTGTGTATACCTGTATGTGTGTCATCATCAGAGCCTCACAACTACAGATGAAGATGCTTAGGCTTGGAGAGATGAAGGGGCTTTGTCATAATTGCACAGCTCCCAAGTATGAAAGCTTGATTTGAACCCGGTCCTTCCTGACTCCAAGTCCAACACTATCCGTTAGGCAAGCCTGCCTCTTCTTAGGTGGGTGCCTGAGGGAAGGTGTCTAAAAAGGGGGTGGGGCAGTTTTCTGCTCCTGGGGTATTAATGAGCTCTGGTGGACAACAGCAGCAGCAGCCAGAATCCAAACATCTCAGGGAGGAGTTCCTGTTTTCCACTGGACTGAGCAGGGAGGGTGGAAAAATCCTTGGGCATCTTTGGAGACTGGCTGGAGCCCTCAGCAAAGCCCCAAAGATTTGGCCCCAGTCCTCACCTTCCCTGGCCAATCTACCTGTGGGATAGGAGAAAGGGCTTGTCCCAAAACACGGGATCATAAGTAGAAGAGACAAGATCTATTCTGTGAGTCAGTCAGACAGCTCAGGAATCACCCCTAGGGCTGCACTGAATCCTGGGTCCCATTGGATTAGGACTGATAATGGGTTCATAATTGGGCAGGGAGGCAGAGAAGGGTGTGGGGGGAGGGGGGCCCCTCTGGAGCCTCCTTCTGTGCCCCTCCCCCAATTTGTTGTCCTACAAATTGTGACTTCCTCTTCCACCAGTCTAGATCAGATTTCAGCCTAGAATATGTCAGAAGATGGAGAGGGAGAGGGTCTGGGAGAACCAGTAGAGAGGGGAAGGGGGGGGCTATTATTGTTGCTTCTTAGCCTTCCTAGAGGAGACTTTTAATCTCTCCCTGGGCTCCAACCCCACCCAACCCAGGAAGTCAGGACCAGAACTCAAGAGGGGCTTGGTGTGGCCCTATTTTTAGAATACCTTTTTTTTTTTTTCCTTTGGCTCACTGGGTGGGGTAGGGGAAATGGTATACATGGATGTATGTGTATGTATCCCAGCCTGTGTGTGCTATGTGTCTCTCTGTGCCTGGGAATGCATGAGGTGGATATGAGTGGGTTCAGGTGTACCTGCCAGTGCATTCTCTCTGTACATACATACGTGGGGGAGGGGTTCCAGTGACAGTCTCACCTTTCTTTCCCTGAGATGGGGGAGGGGAGGGTGGCTCTTCTAGGTACCCACACCACACAATAGACAGCAAGTTCTGGGCTCTGGAAGAGGGGAACCCCACAGTCGTGTTGAACCTAAAGTGCTTGATTTTGCATTCTGGCCATAGCATCCCAGTCCTTACTCCCTAGATTCACCTCCCCCGACCACCTAGGTGTGGCTGCCAGAAACTCCTTCTAGGCCCTGCTGGAAGTCAGCAGCCCAGGGAGGCTGGGACCTTAGATAGGGCTCCACGAACCAGGTGAAGATCTACTCTTCCCAGGGATGGGGTCGGTCTCAAGCCCTGTATGGGGGGCAGGGAAAGGGACAGGGAGCAGGGGTCTCCTCTAGGCGCCTTGTGCTTCCTAGTGATTACGGGCTGCTGGGGTGCTTGGGGGCTGCTTCAGGGACATAATTAACAAAGATTTCCAAAGAGAGAGCAGAGACCACATCTGAAGTCCCACCCTCTCCTCGAAGAGAGACCACATCAAACAGACCCTCCTTTCTTCTCCCTCCTCTTCCTCCTCCCCCACTCCTTTAAAAAAAGAAAAAAAAATAGTCCCCAGCTCCAGGAATGGGGCTGGCAGCTTCCAGAGTAGAGAGGATGGGGGGTAGGGAGGTAGGGACCTGGGAGGTGGCTGGCCAGGGGCAGTACGGCAACTGGTACGAGGCTGTGAGGGGAGGAGGGTGGTACCAGGAAGGAGAGGAGAACCCCTGTCCCGGCCAAAATCCCAGCATTTGGGGATGAAGGGATGGATGCTTTGGACATACAGGGATGCGGTGACTGAATGTGATGCCGAAATGTAGGGATGAAGGAGAAGCCCAGAATACCTGTATCTGCTCCGGGGACTAGCCCATCCCATGGTCGGCCCCTCGGCCCTTACGGAGAGCTGAGAGCTCAAAGACTGGGCTCGGGCCCGGGGCAGGGGAGATACCCAAAGGCGGCAGTGCTGGGGAGATGATGGCGGTAATTAGCAAAATCGTCCCCATAATGGGAGCAAGCTGGAAGCAATTTGCGCAGCAGTTATTAACCGGCCCGTTCCTCCACCCACAGGCGAGGGTCGGTTTTAATATCTAGGCTCTGGGGCCCGCCAGGAGGCGCAGAACCACGGCCCCGGGTGGCCCTGGCCCTGCACCGACGGCGCGGATCTAGGGTCTGCTCACTGGGGCTGGAGTCCCGATACACGAGTCGAGCTGGCCAGACCTGCCTCGGGAGCCCCCTGGCACACCTCTTTCCTAGGCCTTTCAGTCTCTTGCTGAGCCTTCATTTCCTTATGGACACACTCACAACCTACCTTTCAGGGCTGTTGTTAAGGGTACAATGGGGCAATGTGTGAAAGGGTTTTATGAAGTGAAAAGTTTAGATAAATGTCAGGTGTCATTACTGGGGTTTTTTTGCGGGGGCTGTATTTTTTCTTTTTTAATTACTATTATGGAACACACTCTACCTCCTCCCCTGGCTGGCTGAAGGCTCTCCAGTGGACAGGCAGTGGACAGATGTGGAGGGGTAGCTGAAGAAGGCAGGATTCAGGGATCACGTCCCTACTCTGCTCCACCCAGCCCAGGAAAGTGAGCAGCCTTGTCAAGGCGCGGGGTGGGCTATCCAAGGTCGGCCTCCCCCTTTCTCCCCTCCCCCCCTCCCCCCATGGACTCCAGACTTCTAGAAAGTGGATTCAGAAACACTTGGTCTTCCAGCTGGAAGGGACTTGAGAAGTGGCCCAAAATGAACAAGAATGCACACACACACACCCATGGCCTTGGCTCGAAGCCCTCTCGGAGAAGAAGGACCTGCGACTCCGTTCCTCCTCCCAAGGCTCCCCTGTCCGCTTTGGGTTGCTGGAACAATGAGGAAGTGTTTGCTTATATACAACCAGACCCTGCTCCCTTCACCATCACCCCTCCTAGTTGTGTTCCCTGGAGCCAAATCTAAGCATAATATCTCTTCCACATGGGACAGCCTTCTCATCCTAGATATCAGCTCTCACATGTGCCTGGTCTCGTCCCCTCCAAGCTAAGCCTTTAGACTACCGTTCTGTGGTGAGATCTTTACTTCCTTCCCAACCCAGACTGTCCTCCACTGGGTTCTCTCCAGCTTCGCAAAAGCCTTCCTACACTGTGGCAGCTAGACCTGAGCATGGCCCTGTAGATGGGGTCTCAAGCTGTCAGTGAGTTCCAAGACTGAATCTACTGGCCTGTACACCCACACCCACACATCTCCACATATCACCTCCTTATTTGTTTCTGCTCCAGGGACTTCAGAGACTGCTGGGGGAAAGAGAGAAGAAGGCAAAGGAAGAGACTCAGTGACTGAGTGGAGCCAGGAAAAAAAAAACACTCCCATTGTCCCTGTGGGTACCTGACCTGTGGCCAGCTCTCCCAATGAGGAGAGATGAAGGCTCAGAATGATGGTACTGGATAGGGGAGCCAGGCTCAAGCCCACAGGCAAGAGGAGGAGACAATATTTTGGGAATGAACTTGAGGGCACAGCCTTGACCCCATTCCCACCACCCAAACAAACTGATGGAGGATTACTTGGTTGGGGAATGGGGTTGTGATGTGGGGGGGGTAAGGGGTAATGACCGCTTAAGAGGCCTAAATCCAATTCAATAAGCTTTGCTTATTCAGCACCAAGAATGCAGAGTCCTGTACAGAAAACTCTAGGAGAAACCAAAGTTAGAGATAGAGTCCACCCTGTCCTCAAGTAATTTTACCCCATAATAAAGGAACAGAACACCCAAAAATGATAAAGAGAAAAAAGCTTCAATATTGCTCCGTTTCCCCAACTAAATTGGGGGAGAGAGAGATGCAGCAGACAGGAGCAAACCAAGAGCTGCATGAATGGGGAAGGGGGAAGGTCATTACTGACTGGAGAGATGGGTTTGGCTTCCCCAGGACTGAGACATTGGAGTTGGGCTTTAAAGGATAGGAAAGGAATTCTAAGCAGCAGGGAGGAGGTGAGTCACAGGTGTAGGGAACAGCCTGAGCAACAGGCAGAAGTAGAGGATGGGACCTGGATAGTACCCAACTGCACTACAGAATGTAGGAAGGGGAGTAATTTGAGATAGGGCTGTGAAGGGGCCAGACAGCGGAGGGCCTTGAAGGGTGAGCAAACACATTTGAATCTGGGCAGATGGTGAGCTGTACGAGAAGTCCTAGACTATGAAAGCATCAGGAACCACAAGGGTACTTCGTCTAACCCCTGGCCTCTGAGGTCCCTTCCAATGGAGGAGAGCAAAGGAGATTGAAAACAGTATTTCTTCTTAAGGAAATCTGGCTCCTAATAGTATATCTCGCTTGTAGCAGGCCTTTAACAAATGTTTGTTGAATTGACTTGAGCTGAATTGAATTAAAGGGCATTTCCTTGCCTTCTGATGGCCAGCATTAAAGTGTCAGGTTAAATGGGACAAATTAATCGCTCTCATTTCCCAAATTGTGCCCCCCAAAGCTCTTGATTTTCAGCCATTTCAGATGCAAATTTAATTAACGAGTTTTCTCGAGCTGGCACCTAGACAGATTCATTCCGGAGAGGAGGCTTTTCGCTGTCTCTCTGTCTGGGAGCGTCCCTCTCCCCTCCTCGTCTGTCCGTCTTTCATCCATCTGTCTGGTTTTGCCTCTATTTCAGTCACTATTGGTTTCTATGTGTCTTTGTCTCTATCTCTCCAGCTGTCTGTCTGTCTCTCTCTGTCTTTTCTCTGTCTGTCTCTCTCTGTCTGTCTCTCTCTGTCTGTCTCTCAGTCTCTCTGTCTCTCTCTGTCTCTCCCTCTCTCTCTCTCTCTGTCTCTCTCTCTCTCCTGCTCTCTCTGTCTAGGCCTTTGCCCGTGTGTGTGTGTGTGTGTGTGTGTGTGTGTGTGTGTGTGTGTGTCTTCCACTATCTCATCCTCCAGCCCTCTTGCCCCCCGGGGGGGGGGGCGTACCCAGATGAGGCTGTCCAAGAATCTCCCAGCCCTCCTTTGCGGTCCAGCATGGTAGCATTTGGCGTTAGTGCGGGAGGCCGGCCAGTTCCCTTTGCTTTAGGCCAAGCTATTTGGCCGTTGGTCGGTTCATGGAACCCAGGGGCAAATGGAAACGAAGCCCTGTCTGTCTCAGCATCTTTGCGCAGAGTTCGAGGGCAAGGAGCAACGTCTCAGAACGCAACGAGGATTCACTGAGCCTCCTCTCTGCCCCCCCACCCCGCCCCACCCCGCCCCACCCCAGCACCTCAGAAGTGCTCTACGCAGGCAGCTCGGGGGCCCAGGGCTTTTCCCTTGGGGGGAGGATGACGGGAAGAGCGGAAAATCAAGGCTCCCTCACCACTGGTCTGTCCCAGAAACACCCGCACGCTCACCGAAATCTCAGTCTCACGCGCACACATACATACAGCCACTCACTTGCACATATGTATGCGCATGCACGCACACATGAACACACGCACGCACTGGCACATGCACACAGACATACATGCACGGTGGCACGCATGCACGCAAATATACATGCACAGTCGCACACAAACATGCATGCACACATAAGCAAGCGAGGACACACACGTCTGCTTGCTGCACACTCTCCGGTGTCGGCCCCCAGCAGTTCGAGTTTGCGTCCTCTTTTATCATTCTCAGGCTTTTAAATGTGCATTTTTTAAGAAGCCCCCACCCCCACCCCGCCCCTCGTTGTTTTAAGGCCACATCGGTCATCCCGCTTGTCACTATTGTGATTTGGGATTGATAAGGGGGGTGGTGGTGGTGCTTGACAGACAGACCCCAGGCCCCGCTGACTTGAAATCCTTAATGTATAATTTTCGGACGTGTAATTGGTCTTCAGGGGAGTGGGGGAAGGGAAGAGATCTTTCAAAGCGGGGGTGGGGGGGCGGAAGAGAGGGAGAGAGGGAGAGGTGGAGAGAGAGAGAGAGAGAGAGGGAAAAGGGAGACGCCGGGCCAAGAGACGCTGTGCCCTCAGACTGAGCGCCGCGGCGGAGCTCCAGCGGGTGTGTGCGCCTCCGTGCGCCCGCGTGCTCGCTCCTCGCTCTTTGTGTGGGGTGCGGCTTGTCCCTGGGGGCGGAGGGTAGGGGATCCTGTGTGGGAAACGCCAAGACCTCTCCTCCAGGGCCCAAGGGAGGGCAGGGGAGGGGAGTTCCCGCACGACTGCGGGACGCCTCCCTCCCTCACTCCCTCTCTCCCTCTCTCCCTCTCTCCCTTCTCTCCCTTCTCCTGCCTCTCTCTTTTCTTTCCTTTCTGCTCTCCATCAGCTGGCCCCACAGCTCTATTGTTGCCAGAGAGGGCTTTTATTTCTATGCTCTCTCCATCAACAACATTTTTTTCCCAGTCAAAAATTTACCGGGCTTCTCCTCCAGGCTGTCTCTTTTTCTGTCTCCCCTTCCCCTCTTCTCCTCCTTCCCTTCCCTCCCACTCCCTTTCTCCCTTTCTCCCTCCCTCCCTCTCCTTCACCTTCTCCCCGACTTTCTTGCCCTCCGCCTGGCTTTCTCACTGATTTGAGGCTCCAGAGGGCAGGCGGACGTAAGAAGGGGAAGAGGGTACTGAGGGTCCCAGAGGGCCTCTGCTCCTCATCCCCGCCGCACGCTGTGGGGGCTTCGCAGCTCGGCCAGAGGCTGTCGGGGCTTCGGAGCCTCGGCTGCGGGTTCATGGGCGCCCGGGGGGGCGCCCCGCCCCCACCTCCAGCCCGCTCCGGGTCTCTGTAGTAGTCTGAGCGTCCCTGTCACCATGCCACAATGGTCCTGATCTGGCTCCTGGTATTCAGTCTGCTCCATTCCAGCGGGCAGGCGGCGTGGGCCCTGGGCCTGGCTCAGTCAGGGCCCCCCAGGGAGGCGGAGACCCGGGCCGCAGAGGGCCGGCTCCGTAGAGATGCCGGGGGCCGAGGCGGTGTCTATGAGCACCTCGGCGGAGCGCCCCGGCGCAGGAAGCTCTACTGCGCCACCAAGTACCACCTGCAGATCCCCCCCAGCGGCCGGGTCGGCGGCAGCCTGGAGAACAGCGTCTATAGTGAGTACCGCCCGCCAGCTGGAGCTGGGGGCGCAGGGAGCGTCGGAAGAGGGAGGGCTCTGGTCCAGGACTGCGAGAAGGACAAGGACGGGGACCGAGACAGGCACTGGGGTGGGGGCACGTTCGGAGATACCCACGGGAATGGGGCTGGAAGGGGGCGATACTGGACTGGGTCAGAAACGAAGACAGGGACAGCGACCGGGACGGGACGGGAACAGAGACAAGCTTAATCAGAGTCCAGGGGCTCGATGCGTGGGGTGGCACTGGCACGTCCCTCTCTCAGGCCAGGCTGAGCCAGTGGGGAAGGGCTTCCCGATTCTGACCACGCTCGGGGGCTACGAGTTTCGGGGCGCCAACGCGTTACGTTATACAAGGGTTCGTCGCTAGTACTGACGTGTTCCTGACATTTATTTCCCATGCCAGCCAGATCGAGGAGCCTCAGGCTCTCTGCCTAGCTCAGCACTGTGCCCTAGGCAGGCTCTGTAGCTGCCCTTCCTGGCATTTCGGGGTCGCGGGCTTACCTCCTTTGGAGGCAGTACAGAAGATAGAGTTACCTTTCTCCTCCCACCCCGGTCCTCGGCTTTTCCTCCCCCTCCCCTCAGGGCACAAATTTCACACACACACACACACACACACACACACACACACACACACACACACACACACACACACACACGACACCATCTCGCCTCGCTCTCCCCTGTTCCCAGGCCTCACTGTCCTGCGGAGCGTGTGCTCACAGAGAGTAGATGCTCTGTGCGCCGCTGGGGAGGGGGTCCGTTGGACCTTAGTGCTCAGCCCCTCGGGCTGCCCTTCTCAACCCCACTCCCCAGCCCCATCAACCCACCCCAGGAGAGTTTCAACTCAGAAATGGCATCTCTGCCGAGCTTCGAAATAGATTTGGGGGACGGGGGATTAAGAAAGTGTGCAGCGGCCACATTGTACCTACGGGCAGAGGGCTCGTTCCTCTCCACTTTTCTGTCAGCGTGACTCAAACTCCTACCTAGACCCCATGGGGGTTTTTCTTACAATGCCCCAGTCCTGCTGCCCAGACCCTTCCACTACCACACCCTCCTGCTCCCGATGCCGGAGAGGATCGCGGGAGCTCTGCTGGGTATATTCAGCGTGTTGGGCAGCTTGAGAGAGCTGGGAGTGGGATGGGGAGAGGGTCAAGGAATTAGGAGTCTGGGGAACCAAGAAGTAGCGGGACGGAAGAACTAGGAAACTCAGCAGCCGGGGGCTGGCCTCGCCACCCTGGTGGGCTCTGTGTGCTGCCAACGTGGGCGCTGACCAGCGCGAGCTGAAGGCGTGGACTCAGAAGAGGTCCCCAGCGCTTCGCTAGGATGGATGAAAGCGTCTATACTGAAGATTCCTCCTCTTTGGGGAGGAGGAAGGTTAGTTAGTTCCGAACTATCCTGGAATGCTCCTTGTCTTCTGAAACCTCGCTTGAAGCCTGGAAACTGGGGATGTTTCTCTTCCCTGTCCTGGCCCAAGGTGCAGTATGCAGAAGGACACAGGGCACAGACAGGGTGCAGGACCCGATCCCAAAGCACGACACCCGGTATGAGTCGGGACCGAGAAGGTGCAGGGGCCGTGGCGTAGAGTACAGGCGGTCCCAGGGCACTGGAGCATATGAGGTCGCTGGAAGACGGTGACCCGGGACACCGCAGTAACCTGCACTCTCCCCGTGAATTCGCCAGCTTCGGGGCGGGGGTGTGGGGGGAGAGATGCGGAAGCTGCGGAGGTCTGGCTGAAGGCGGCGAAGGAAAACCGCGGTTTCCTAAAGGAAACCTCCAGCCACCAAAAGGCTTTTTTGAAGCATCATCCTTCAGAGTTCATTAAACTGGGTGATAGAAACCAGCTGTCACCCTCGTTATCCCCCGGCGCTCAGGAAATGAGACGCTGATCAAGATTTGGTTGGGGGGGGGGGGGGGGGGTAAAAACATTTCCCACACATGTGTGTGCCTCCAGGTGCCAAAAGGCTGATTCCCCCTCTCCTGCTTTAACCGGCTCCTACATCCTAGTGCTGAACCCTATGACCTTGGTGTGGCAGAACTGGGAAGGCCAGGTGTCTGGAAGATCTGGCTTCTGGCCCTTTTCTTCGGCTTAGTAATGCCAGTAAGGGCGATGCTAGCGGCGGTGATGGATAGAGCTTCGATGGGAGCCCGGGAAGGTGATATCCTTTGCCTCTGGCCCTGGTAGCTTGGTTCCCCATTGGGGTCCTGTTTCATTCCCGTGGCTTCCAACGTTTGCCTCTCCCCCCACCCCCATTCCCAACTGCACAAAACTTCAGTAGCCTCTAACCCTTTGGCTCCCCACCACACCAACCCAGAACCAATCACTTGTCCTTGGTCAGGAGGGAAGGGCTCTTCACCTCCTTGGCCTCTGACCCTGGGACAGAGGGGCCAGTATGGCTAAGCTTTGCCTTTCATTGGGTTCTGGCTCTCCCAGACATCCTGGGATTGCTTCCAGGTCAGAGCCCCTTCCGGGCCAAGCCACTTAGGGCTGGATCGAAGTTTCCAGGTGTAGCCTACCCCCTCCCATCTTCCCCTCTAGAAGAGCTGAGGGAGGCCATGGTCCTCTAAAGGAGACCTTTGCAGCCATTCTCAGAGAGTCAAGAGCTCTCCTGTCTCTCAGAAAAGGATTTAGACTTTTTTTCTTCTTTTTCTTTTTCTTTTTCTTGTTTTTTTTTAATAGACACAGGGGATTAGGAGACTGTGGTTCAATGTCAGGGCTTGGCCTTGGGAAGCTTCTGGAGTCTCAATTAATCAGCCAGGAATGTGCATGGAGAGTAGGGGCCCAGCTCTAACCAGGTCCTTCTTTCTTTGTCCAAATGCCTCCTTGCTTTAGAGAGGCCCTGGTGGGTGGCTTTTCTTCCCCAGGGGCTTCGAAGTTATTTTAAAGAGAAGTAAGGGAGACTAGTGGCCAGCAGGGATGGCACACGTTTCAACTCCTGGCTGGGCACAGGGGTGTCACTAACCCTCAACTCCAGAGATTCATTCTGCTCTGTTTCTGTTCCTAGGTATCCTAGAAATCACAGCAGTGGAAGTTGGAATTGTGGCCATAAAGGGGCTGTTTTCTGGGCGCTATCTGGCAATGAACAAACGAGGAAGACTTTACGCCTCGGTAAGCCTGGCTTTGATACATCGGTGTCTGGATTTGCCTAACCTAAAATCCAAGCAATGCCCACTAGACTGATTACGTGGGCTGCCGGTCCCGTTTGCCAAAGGCCTTGGAAGGTAAATAATGTTGAGAGAGCCCAAGGAGACATGAAGAGGAACCAGGACCAGAATCTAGGTTTCCTTCCCTAGACAAGTTACTTTTTCCAGTCTGGACCCAAGTTTTCTTATCTGTAAAAAGCAGGGCTGGGTTGAAAAATCTGGAGTGTCCCTCCCCAAAGTCTCTGAACTAGTCCCCCAAACCTTGTGGTAGTTATTGAATGTCCACACAAGCAGATGGAACTCAGAGCATCTAATTCAGAAAAGAACTAGTACTGTGGAGCTGATGTAGGGGGGGAGTTCTAAGTGCATTTGGACTCAAAAGACCTAGAATGGCTTTGCTATTTAGTGTCAATCGATGAGCATTTATTAAGCACTAACCCTATGTCAGATGCAGTGCTAAATGCTGGGGACCCAAAGAAAGAGGAGAAGTGGGCCTGACTTCAGGGAGCTCACCTTCTAATGGGGCGCTCAAATACCGAAGTAACTAGGTACATACAAGATACAGAGTAGATAGGAGGTAATCTGAGAGGGAAAGGGATGGAGGAGGAGAACTGAAGGGAAGAAGGACCTGGAAAAGCCTTCTGCAGAAGGTGGGCTTTGAGCTGAATCTTGGAAGAGGAAGAGGTAAGGAAAGAGCGTTCTAGGCAGAGGGGAGAGTCAGTGGGAGATCCTATAAACTGGAGATTGGAGTCTCTTGTTGGAGGAAAACCAAATAGACCAGTGTGAGTGGAAGGGAGTAAAATATAAGAAGACTGGAAAGATTGGAAGGGGTCAGTGATGAAGGGCTTTAAATAACAAACAGAAGGATTTTTATTTGATCTTGAGAGTAATAAGTAGCCTGGGGAGTTTATGGAGGTGGGTGTGGGGAGCATGGGCTCAGGTCTAAGACCAGAGTCTTAGAAAAATCTTGGCAACTTATACTGGGTAGAAGATGGATCAGAGCAGAGAGATTTAAGGCAGGGAGGTCAATTTGAAGGCTTCTGCAATAAACTGGCCAGGTAAGAGTGATGAGGGTCTGTGCCAGGGTGGGGACTGTGTGATCTGAGAGAACTGGGGGAGGTATTTGAGAGATGGTGTAAAGGTAGAAATGGAAATGTTTGGCAACAGATTGTTGCCAGTGGGGTGACTGAGAGTCAAGGACAGCATTAAATAACAGAATTTCAGATTAGAAAAGACTTCTGTGACCACCTAGTCTAACTCCCACCCCACCCCTGCCCTTTCCCAGCCCTAAAATTCATTGGACAAAAGATCTGTCTGTTGTTGCTTAAAGACTGAGAGGGGAGGATGAGTCTGCTTCTAGAGGCTGCCCATTTCACTTTGGGACAGCTCTAACCATTGGGAAGTTGGTCCTGACATCAACCAATCAACATTTATTCAATCCTACTATGTGCCAACCACTGTGCCAAGTGCTGAGAAATCAAGTCTAAATTTGCCATGACAGTTTCCAATCACTGCTCCTGGTTCTGTCCTCTGGGAGCAAGCAGAATGTTTTGTTTTGTTTTTACCATTTACCAGTCTTCCACATAAGAGGAATCTTGGGAAAGTTGCTTTCCATAACTGGGCCTCAGTTTCCTGATCTGTAGAAAGTGCTAGTAAGATAAGATGATATCTATCCTTTGAGCTCCAAGTGTTCTGGTTCTATAACCTCAGGTGAAAGTATGACTTTTCTTAGACCAAAGGTCACTTTAGGATTATTGGTTTATAACTAAGGAAACTCAGAAGAAATTTAGTCCAAACCTCTTCATTTTACAGATGAGGAAATTGAGACTTAAGGAAGTGACTTGCCCAAGGCAACTGGGATTCAAAGACAGGTCCTCTGACCTCCACTCTAACCTTCATGAGCAACGCCCCCCCAAAAAGCTTCCCAGTGGAAGTGAGATTAAAATGCCTCTTACTTGTGTCATTTCCCAGTAAGCCCCTGGCAATTGTGAGTTAGACTAGAGTTAGGGTCTGGCCTTTGTATGTGTCCCATCATCCAGCCTCTGGACACAGTTCAGTTTGGTCATTTCAGTTGTGACCCCAATTTTCTTGACAATGATACTGAAGTGGCCATTTTCTTCTTCAGCTCATTGGACGTATGAGGAAACTGAGGCAAATAGGATTAAGTGACTTGCCTAGGGTCACACAGCTAGTTAATGTCTAAGGCTGGATTTGAATGCAAGTCCTTTTGACTCCAGGCCCAGCACTCTACCCTCTGCACTGCCAAGCTGACCGGGGTATTCTAGGGCATGAAGTAGTGCTTTATAAATATCTCTTGACATAGAGGGCCCTAGATAGCTGTCTTAAAGAAATGGAGCTTTGGAGAGGAAGAGGTAAAAACATTTGGCTTTGTGAGAGAGGAACTAAGGAGAGATGGAACTCAGGGGAACCACAGTTCAGCTGGCCTTTAAGACCCTGTTCTGTGTCAGTCAAGAAGCCCACCTTCTGCTGGCTCCATCGGTCTACACTGGCATTGACTTCACCCTATTAGCACAGATCCTGGCCACCCCCTCCACTCCCCTGTGACGAGCAAACCCTGGGGACTCTTCTGGCCAGTGTACTATTGTCTCTTCCATAAGAAAAGAAAGGGGGGAAAAGTCAATTCCATACGGTAAAATATGTATACAATATGTGTGAAATTTGCTCCCTCCAACTACCACAGCATCGATTTGGCTAGTGGGCTGCATCCTTAAGGAATGAGAGGTTTTCCATTTAGAAACAAGCTAGACCATAAAACCAAATTTCTATCTTTCTACTTTTGGTCTGTGCTTTTCCAATGATGTTTTCTGGGCTCAAGTGAGTGTGTCGTGAAGGGGAAGCATGGATTTGTAAAATCTTAATTAATTAAGGGCAATCAGACAAAGATAAAGCGGCACACTCACATACACTCCCCTCTCAAAAACATTCACACAATTCACACACACTTGTATTCACACAGTGGAACTTAGATATATGCTCTTTCCCACATGCACACACTCAAATACACAATCACTAACAGAATCACACACAGACAGATATTGACATACTTATTCACACAATTCACACACTTGTATTCCCACACTGGATTTACATATATAATGTTCTTTCACACATACACACACACACTCACACACAATCACTAATAAACATACTCATTTACACGTAGAGACACATATACAGACACTCATTCACATACATCCACACACTACTCACACAGTCACACACATATACTCATAATAATTAACACTCATTTGCACACATGCTTATACACATTTGCACACTCGCTCACACACATACATACAATCATTATTTAATACTCATCCATACACATGTTCAGAGACACACAGCAGACATGCTTATACACATTCACACTCATTCACACACATACACATATGCACTTTTGCACACTCAAACTCACACACATATACCCACACCCATGCACAAGCCCCCAGACACTCAGACCTGATGATTTTTCACCAACCTTGACCAGCCAGGTAGCTGGAAGGCACCCAGACTTTCTTGAGCTGGCCGGGGCCCTCCAATAGTGTCCTTCCAGGGTGTTCCCCTGACCTTTCAAAATTCATTCTAGCACATTGGGAATATGCCCTCTCAAACCAATGCCTCTTTCCTCAGACAATGCGCATTGCAAAAGCTCTGGATCTGATCCAGGGCAGGCCTTGGCCAGATGACTTGCCTTTGCCTTCACCTTCTCGGGTCCCAAATGTTCACCTGCAAACTTTGTGACTCGAGGAGGGAGCCAAGCATGGAGTTCTGAACACTCCCAATGTTCAGAGCCCACCACATTTCCCTTCTTTCCTTGAGAGAGAAGAGAAACAAAAGCAGGAGAGGCCTTAGAAGGCTCATGGCAGAAGGGCCAGCTTAGTTTAAGGATGCAGGAAAGAGAACCAGCTAGACCTTCCCCTTGTCTTCTCCGGGATCAGGGTAACATTTCGATTGGGGGTGGCTCAGGTCTCAGCTGCCCCAGTGGAGAGCAGAGCCAGGAAGCCCTCACCCAGTGGAAGCAGATGTGAGGGGGCCAGGCCTCTGGAGACAGAGCAAAGCCAAGTCCCACAGCACTGGGCGCAGCCTCCAAGTGACTTCCCGAGCCGGTTTGGTCTGTCTTCTCCATATGAAGCCCTTTTACCTTTTCAAGGAGGGGTCTGTAGGCATGGGTTCACCCTTTCCTCACAGAAACCCTGACACATAAGCAGGGCATTTATTGCCCATCTCATTTGAAGAAAGAGGAAACTGAAGGGCAGAGAAGTAAAGGGATTTATTTGTTCACGTAGGCACAATCGGGACTGCCTGAGGCAAGATCAACCTCCCCTCCCCCCAGTTCTTCATGACTTCAGGATCAGCACTCTCAGTACTATGCCAAGCTGGTTCCCAATTACTAGCTACATGTCCTTGGACCAGTCACTTCCACTTAGGAGCCTCAGTTTCCTCACTTCTAAGGAAAAAAATTATAGTTCTGGTGTCAGCTACCTCATGGATGTGTTGTGAAAATCAGACAGGATGATATCCTGAAAGCTCTTGGTGATCTATAGAGAAATAACCAGATTTGACTGTGTCTGACATAGTGATTTTTCCTCTTTTTGGTCACTTGGGGAGGCCTCCTCCTCAGCCCCAGGATTTAGAGCTGGAAGTGGCCTCCAAATACAATCTTTTAGACACCCCCCCAAGAGTCAGCCCTCTTCCCTGGGGCTAAGCAGGATCTTGTTTGTGGGAGCTAGCCCCTGTCAGGACCCTCATAAACCCTTGGCCACATCCTTGCAAAGGGCCAGATCTGTTTGTCACCTGCCTTCCATCTGCACCCCACCCCAAAAAAAGCCACAGATCAAGGAAACTATGATGTCACAAAATCACCAACAGTCTTGAAACCAGAGCTGGAAGGCATCTCAAGAGTAATCTGGTCTAACCTTTCCATTTTACAGATAAGGAAACTGAGGCCAGGAATGGTAGGAGTGATAGGTAAGACATAGCATACCTAGGATATAAAACCAAGTCTTTGGACTTCAAATTCTGTGCCCCATGGAAAGTCAGTGCCATCTCTCATCCTTGGAATGTGACTATAAAATCCTTTCCCTTTTCTTAGAGTTCCCAAGGCCTGGCCCGTTTCCTCCCCCCCCCCCAGCTGTTGCTGCATTCTTTTTACTGATTGATTGATTAATTCTCTAGAAGAGAGCTTTGACCTCCTGCCTTTTCTTGAGTGATCTCTGCTTTTCATCAAGCAGTGGTCCTTCTCAGCCCTGACCAGTGGGCTTGGCGCCCCTGCCCACAGTGTCAGCCTTTCCCCTCCCCACCCGCCAGATCCTGATTTCGAGGACTTGTTTTCCAGGAGTACTACAACGCTGAGTGTGAGTTTGTGGAGCGGCTACATGAGTTAGGCTACAACACGTATGCCTCCCGCCTGTACAGAACAGCACCCAGTGGGGCTGGGGCCAGGCACAAAGCCAGCGCCGAGAGACTCTGGTATGTCTCCATCAACGGGAAGGGCCGACCCAGGAGGGGTTTCAAAACCCGCCGGACCCAGAAATCTTCTCTCTTCTTACCCCGAGTTCTGGATGGCAAAGACCACGAGATGGTCCGGCTCTTCCATACCAGCGTCCGGTACAGGGAGAGCCTCCGGAAGCCAGCAGACAAGAGTGAGAGAAAGAGGAGGCAGGGACGCTCACCAGTGCTGGAAGCAGGGAGGGGGCCAGCCCTGCCTGAGGTTCCCTCTGTGAGCCGTCAGCCCCTCCCGGGACACTCTGACCCACCGTCAGCTTGAGGGGACGTCTTGTCCAGCCTCCTCACGTCTAGAGCTCTTAGACTCGTTCATGGTGGTTTACAGCATGCCACACCCCTTGAGGCACATTGCAATGGTGAGCCAGCCTTCTTGTCCGTGGTTTTCCATCTCGATATCTATAAACATTGCATTTAAAGGCTGTTACTTCTTACAATGTATTTTTGACTTCATTCTCCTTGTCCCCCCAGGTATCCTCATAAGGCCTTAACCATTCCCTTCTATTTCCAGGGAGTAGGCCAAAGGATTGCCAACTGTTTGTCAATAAAGATGGGAATTGTGGATGGGAAGGCCAGGGTGCAGTGGGGCTGCTTCGGGGGGAGAGGATAGGGAACAGGTTTCGGTTGAAATGGCTGTGTATTTCTCTTGAATTTCATGTTGATAAACCATCAAGTCTACCACGCCTCTCACCTGGAGTCAATACAGCTGCGCTCTCAGCTTGCTGGGGAAGGCTCCTTGATTTGCTGGCTGTGGTCTCCGAGGCAGAGCCCAGCTCCACCTCCTTGCCCCTCCCACTCCCCCCACATTCTCATCCTGGGCTCTCTTCATCCACATTTCCCCATCAGTCTTCCCTGAAGCCTGGAGGCCCTCCTCCTGCTCCTTTGACATCCGAGGGGTACTAGGGTACCACCTGGGCTAATGTTTCATTCTTCCTACACGAGCAGCCTGTGCCATTTCCTTTTCTGGTCCTGCACACCCTCCATCACATCTTTTAGGCCAGAAGTAGATGAATCCCTTCCAACAGCAATATACATGGGTGAACAGTTTGGGTATTTGGTATTTGTTTAACGAAATCATTAAAAAAGACCTTAAAAGACTCTATCTGACTTCTTTCCTTCATCAACTTTCAGGGAACCTGGAAAAACAGTGTTATTTCATTGACGCCTCTTTATCTGTGACAATAAGGTTTTTCATCTTTTCCTTTTCCCCGTGGATATGAATTAGAATGGCATGGCTTCTCTGCTGAAGATTGTACTGTCCTCTGGGAAATGTGCTTTGGGTTCAGCATGAAAAGCCATTTCTCTTGAACCTGGAAGCCATGGGTTTTTTGTCTGTCTGTTTGTTTATTTTTGTTTGTTTGTTTGCAAAACCTTGTTCAGTTTGTCTGAGCTAAACAAATAAAGATGTGTGTGTGTCCAAGTGTGTGTGTTCGAGGAATTGCATGTGAATATGAATGTGTGAGTATGTGTGTGAGTATATGCTATGTATACACAGAGAGAGGGAAAGAGTGGACCTTTCACTTCCGTGTATTCCAAACATTCTCCATCTTAAAAGCCTAACACTTGAGTTCAGAAGGTACTAAAGCCCTCCAAGTCCCCATTTGCCTAATTCCTTCATTTGTTTATTCCTGCATTCATCTAGTAAAGCCTGCATGACCTCTGTCGCTCTGCAGAGGCCTGTACTCTCCGGGCTCGGAGGGTTCAGGCCCGCAGGGAGCACCCAGGCCACTGAGGACCCTTGTCCACGCGGCTCCCTGTCATGTGTCATCATTTGTGAGCTCTTTTTTTGTTCTTGGGGGGTGTGGTGAGGTGCCATCTCTCTGCCTTCCACCTGAAAAGCACTGTTCTATCCCCTCTCCCCTTTACCATGACTAGATTCAGGAGCCATCTATCATAAGCCAAATGCATGCTCAACTGGGGATATTGGTTAGCATACGTATCTGTGCACACAATTGTCAGTTTGTTGGTGTAAGACCATGAGCAGAGAGCTCTAGTTCTATCTGTCAGCAACATTCATTGAGGATTTAACACCAGCTTTCACTTGCATTTGGCAGGTGACCGACCATTGCAAGCTTGCAGAGACCCTTTTTGTACTGAGACAGATGAAGTGGCAGCGTATTATAGAGGAAGCATATAATACTCCTCGTAGGGTCAGAAGACCTGGGTTCAAATCCTGCTTTGCGCTTACTAGCTGTGTGACCTGGGTTAAATCACATCTTTGAAAATTGAGGAAGTTGGATTAGAGGATCTCTCAGGTTCCTCCTGCCAGTTCTAAACCTTCAGGATCTTATGATCCCGTGACAAACACCTGTAATTGCTCAGCTGGGAGTGACTGCTAGAATGCTCTACTTAGAAACTGTAAAGTCTCAGGCCTGTGTGGGCTGATGTACACAGCAGACCCTGCGGGCTTCCCCGCTAAAACAGGGATGCTAACACTTGCTAATGGGGTGGGGGAGGGGGACTAGCTTAGCAAACACTAAAGGGTTCTAGAAATGAGGGCCATTATAATCATCAACTGATTGAGACACCATGCCTTGGTTGAAATGGTGCTGGATTTGGAGTCAGAAGACTCAAGCTGGAAACCCAGCCCTACCTCATACTACCTGTATGACCTAGTTTGAGTCACTTGATCTTTGTGGGCCTCAGTTTCCCCGTCATATAAAATAAGGGTTGGGCTAGCTGGCTTTTAAAGTCTGCGCAGTTCGAATGCCATGATCGTATCATTCAATAGGTTTCTTCTTCTTGTTTAAAAAATCGGACTTGCTGCAGGCCTCCCTTCTACTTAGTGAACAGCCCTTCTGGGGGCCCCTGGGGTTCATGCTGTGGTTAATCTGATAAGAGTGAGAGGCTCAGTCCCTTACTAGAAGGTATGGGTTATCTGGGAAATATTCTGAGGGGCCAGAGGCCCACTTGGACCCTGACTCCAGGATGACTCTGCTCCCCTAGGGTACTCTGGCCATGTTTGTCCAGCACAAATGCAGAGTCAGGAGCTGCTCACTCCCAAGGAAGTGTATGAGACCCACCAACTCATTTTCCTCATCCCTCCCCTTCCTTGAACCTTCTTTCACCTACCTCTTGCCCAAAAAGTTGTTTTTCTTTTGTGTTTTGCTGGAAGCAAAGCAATTCAAGGTCTGTGCTCAAACTCCAGCCTTCCTCCCATTGCTATTTTCTTTCTTTCTTTTTTTTTGTTAAAAAAAATTTTTTTTTGTGAGGCAATTGGTGACTTGACCAGAGTCACACAGCTAGTGAGTGTTACGTGTCTGAGGCCGCATTTGAACTCAGCTCGTTCTGACTCCAGGGCCAGTGCTGTATCCACTGCACCACCCAGCTGCCCCCCCCATTGCTATTTTCTTGACCTGGACAGAAAAAAAATCTGGTGAGACTCTCTGGCTTCCAGCTGATGTTAGGAAGAAGTGGGATTGCTTCTGAGAGTATGTATGTCGAGGCTCTCAGATGCTAGGTTGTCCTCTGGCCAACTGCAGCAATGTAGATACACCAGGATCAAGTTTCAAGCTTGCCCCTGATTTACCAGGCCTCTGTGGCTTCTGGGGGGGATCTGGAGGGCACTGGAAGGCACTTTTGTGGTTTCCTGTGAAATAGAGAATTGGGGAATGCTTTGGAGGCCTTGTGGTCTTCCTGACTGACACCCACATGCTCCTCCTGGACAAACTGTGTTTTTGTCCACCAGAAGACCAAGGAAATATCCCATTTGCCTGGCAGTCCTGCAAGGTCATTAGCTAGTGGAATGCAGGAAGGCCAGAAACATAGACCTACCGTTAAAGGAAAGGATGGCTGGAAGGGAGGTGGCTCATTTCATCCCAGCCCCACCTCCGGAAGGGGAAGCTGTTTTGGATCTCCATGTGTCCACTGGCAAAAGGACAACCCCTGAGCGCAGGCACCCTAAATTACCCCGCGTGGTGGGATTGGGCTTTACAGGACCCAAAGAAACATCTTGTTTTGTTGATTGTCTAGACTTAAGAAAGTGATGGAGAAAATCTGAAAAATGCAGATTAACCTGAAAAGTGTGCTGTGTGTATATTCTCTTTAGGAGAACCATTTGTTCAACATTTACCACAGGGTTCTTGTGAGGCAAGTGAACCATGGACCTTAGAAGGGGATTGGAATAAGGCTTGGAACTGTTAGACTTCTTGACTACCATCTCACCATGGGACCTTAGATTCATTTTTCAGCCTCTCTTTTCGTCATTTACATATGCATGATAAAAATACTGGCCTTCCCAAGGAGGTGGGAGGCCACACATCTTAAAAGACATTAAAAAAAAAAGAAAACAGAAATTTAATTAAAAGATAATGCATCAGAAGGCACTAGTGTTGAGGGTTGAGTTTAAAAGAGGTTTTGGAAGTCATTAGGATTAGAAACATTATAAATACCTGGCTTTCCCCCCCAAAAAAAATCACCTCTTATTTATTTTGGACATATTTTGTATGGGAAGCAATAGCAGGTAGAGAGCTAGCCACGAAGCCCAGATAGGTTCAAGTCCAGCCTGTGACATGTAGTGATCATGTGAGCTTGAGCAAATCACTCACATTTTTAGGGGGGTAGGCAGCCCTCTAAGACCAGAACTGCAGGAGAGGAGCTGACCTGCATTGATGGAAGGATCTTCCTTACCCGGGAGTTCCCTATACCAATGAAACCATAGACCCAGTGACTGCCTCCTATATTTGGTGTTTGTGCGTATTTATTTGTATGTGTGTGTGTACATTGTCTGCTATATATGTATGTGTGTATACATTGTCTCCCATATATGTATGTGTGTATACATTGTCTCCCATAATAACATGGAAACTCCTTGTGGGAGGGATCAGCTCATATTCACCTTCGTATCCACAGGGCTCTGCGCTGTGTCTGATACATAATAGGAACCTAATAAATATCTGTCAATTGAATCATTCAGCTTGACCCCACGGATTAGAATTAGTACCAATGGGTGGAAGTTAAGGGAAGCAAATTCTGGTTCAGTCCATAGAAAGACCTTTCTCCCAGTTAGAGCTGTCCAGCAGTGGGAATGAGGACAAGGCGCTCCCTAGAACCACAGCTGGGAGGCACTTCCAGGGGAAGAGAAGAGGGCCCTGAGATGGGAGTGATTTTTCTGAGGTTACACAGATAAGAGCTGAGTCTGAGTTCAAGCCCAAGTCTTCTCATTCAAAATCCAGGACTCTTTCCATACCTCTTACTGACCCAGAGCCGGTTCATAGGATCAGAGGGGATGCTGTAGGGACCTTGCAGTAAATGAATCAGTTAAAGAAAGGGGCAATGTTTTAGGCAGTTAGGTGGCACAGAGGGTAGAGTGATGGTCCTGGAGTCAGGAAGACCTGAAATCAAATCCGGTCTAAGACATTCCTCGGGCAAGTCATTTACTGCTGTTTGCCTCAGTTTTCTCCACTGTAAAATAAGGATAATAATAGCACCTTCCTCACAGAGCTGTTGTAAGGATCAAATGAGATAATGTATATGAAGTGTTAGCCCGAAATGCTAACTATTAGTATTATTATTATGTTTATCTCGAAGAAGGAAAGATTTACTGAACTTGAGCACTAACCTCCCAGCTATGTGACAGTGATGAATTACTGAACTCTGTTCTAAGCATTCTGTAATGCACACTACGATGCTTTTATTCTCAACATTTTCTTTTCTGTATGTGAATAAAGGTTCTATTCTGTACCCAATTCACGTCTGTACATTCATTGTTTACCTTTTTAAAAATTTCTCTTCTTTCTTGGGGAAACTCTAGACTAGACGCAAAACAGAATTGTCTCTAGAGTGGGGGTGGGGAGGGGTTGATGAACCAATGAATGTGAAAATTAGGGCACCTACTAAGAAGGTCATTTCTCTCTTTAGAAGTCTGGCTTTCCAAGCAATGAACTCTGGACACAACTATGCGGCTGGATACAGAGCAGGAAGGGATGAATATCCTTACCCTCTGTGAGTCCCAGGAGCTTTGATGCTAGGTACAAACAAGGAAAACTAGAACTAGAGACTTGCCCAAGATCACACAGCTACCCAGCAGCAGAGACAGAGCTAGAGTCTGTGTCTGCGAAGTCTTTGCTCTGCCCCCAGCCCCGGTCTAGCCATAGCCATTCCTGGTGTGTTGGCAAGAGCCCTGGATGACATCGGAAGGTCCTTGGGGTCTGAATCCCAGGTCTACTGCTTCCAAGCTATGTGACTATGGGGAAGTCCCTCCCAAAGAAAGTAGGCCCTTTTAAGTTTGGCCAGAGTTGGAATGTCACTTTTGCCTCTCGGAGACTGTTTTCTCATCTGGAAAATAGAGAATTAGCCGCTTTCTGTTTCTTCATAGAGCAACAGTGAGGCTCAGAGGAAATATTGGAAGTGAAATGGCAAATCTTGCTATGTCCAAACATAGGAGATAGTCCTGGGAAGTCTTGGGTTCAGGTCCTGCTTTAATGCTTCCTGGCTACGTGACCCCGAGTAAGATATTTCATCTTTATGCTCCCTGCACTCTCCAGGACTAGAGCTTATAAGTTAATGATCTGTATCAGCTCTCTTGCTTCCACAAGGCTCCCCAACACTGTTGAAATTACATGTTCTGGACCCTGGGCAAGTCACTTAACCCCAACTGCCTTGCCCCCCCCAAAAAATTTAAAAAGAAAAGAAAAGAAAAGAAAGTGGCAGCTAGGTGGCTCAGTGGATAGAGCTCCAGCCTTGGAGTCAGGAGGACCTGAGTTCAAATCTGGCCTCAGACACATGACACTTACTAGCTGTGTGACCCTGGGCAAGTCACTTAACCCCGATTGCCTTACCAAAAAAGGCAAAAAGAAAAATTACATGTTCAGGCAACATTGCCATATTAGTTGCCACCATTAGATGTCTTGGATGATATCAGGAGTTGGAAAACCAAGATGAGAACCATTCTTTAACATGAACACTCTCTGGTAGGTTGCTAACATCCTAGGAACTTCTAAATATCCAGGAGGAGGCTGAGGGAGCTCTCCAGGCATTGGCTTAGTCTTTTTAAATCATATTTTATTTTTTCCCAGTCACATGTAAAGATAATTTTTAACATTTATTTGAAGAAAAAATTTTGAGTTTCAAATTTTCTTTCTCACCATCCCCCTCCATGAGATGGTAAGCAATTTGATATAAGCTATGCATGTTCAATCATGCAAGGCATATTGCCACATTAGTCATGTCGTGAAAGAAGACACAGAGCCAAAGGGGGAAAAACACCATGAAAAAAGTACAGAAAGTGAAAAAAGTCTACATCAATCTGCATTCAGACTCCATCAGTTCATTCTCCCAAGGCAGATAGCATTTTTCATCATGAGGCCTTTAGAATTATCTTGGATCATTGTGTTGCTGAGAAGAGCTAAGTCATTCACAATTGATCGTAGTATAATATTGCTGTTACGATGTGCAATGTTCCTTGTCTGCTCACTTCACTTTGCATCAATTCATATAGGTCTTTCCAGGTTTTTCTGAAAGCATCCTGCTCATCATTTCTTATAACATAGCAATATTCCATTATAATCATCTATCACAACTTGTTCAGCCATTCCCCAATTGATGGGCATCCCCTCAATTTCCAATTCTTGGCCACCACAAAAAGAGCTGCTGTAAATATTTTTGTACAAATAGGTCTTCCCCACTTTTTAAAATCTCTTTGGATACAGACCCAGCAGTGCTATTGCTGTATCACGGTTTGATAGTCTTTTGAGCATAGTTCCAATTGCTCTTTGGAATGGTTGGATCAGTTTACAACTTCACCAACAGTGTATTAGTGTCCCAGTTTTCCCACATCCCTGCCATAATTTATTATTTTCCTTTTCTGTCATATTAGCTAATTGGATAGGTATGAGGTGGTACCTCAGAGTTATTTTGATTTGCATTTTTCTAATCAATAGTGATTTAAAGCATTTTTTTCATCTGATTATAGATAGCTTTGGTTTATTCATCTGAAAACTGCCTGTTCATATCTTTTAACTATTTATCAATTTGGGAATGGCATGCATTCTTATAAATTTAACTCAATTCTCTATGCTTGAGAAATGAGGCCTTTATCAGAGACACTTGCTGTAATGATTGTTTCCCAGCTTTCTGCTTTCCTTCTAATCATGGTTGCATTGGTTTTGTTTGTGCAAAAACCTTTAAATTTAATGTAATCAAAATTATCCACTTTACTTCTAATAATGCTTTCTATCTATTGTTTGGTCCTAAATTCATCCTTTTTCCATAGCTCGGGAGGGAAATTATTCCTTGCTCTACTAATTTGCTTATAGTATCACCTTTTATGTTTAAATCATGCAACCATTTTGGTCTTATTTTGGCATACAGTGTAAGATATTGGTCTATACCAGTTTCTGCCTAGTTTCTGTTTTCCAGTTTTTTTGTCAAATAGTTTTTGTCAAATAGTGAGTTCTTACCCCAAAAGCTGGGGTCTTTGGGTTTATCAAACACTAGAACATTTACTACTAAGTCTTGCGTACCTAATCTATTCCTCTTATCCACCACTCTATTTCTTAGCCAGTACCAGATTGTTCTGATGATTACCACTTTATAATATCATTTAAGATCTAGAATGGCTAGCCCACCTTCCTTCACATTTGTTTTCATTAATTCCCTTAATATTTTTGATCTTTTGTTCTTCCAGATGAATTTTGTTATGATTTTTTTCTAGCTCTATAAAATAATTTTTTGGGGTATTTTCATTGGTATGACTCTGAATAAGTAAATTAATTTAGGTAGAATTGTCCTCTTTATTATATTGGCTTGGTCTACCCATGGCAAATTAATATTTTTCCAATTGTTTAGATCTGATTTTATTTTTGTGAAAAGTGTTTTGTAATTATGTTCATGTAGTTCCCAGGATTGTCTTGTCAGGGAGACTCTCAAGTATTTTATATTGTCTAGAATTATTTTAAAAGGAATTTCCTTTTCTATTTCTTGCTGATGGACTTTGTTGGTAATATATAGAAATGTTAATGATTTATGTGGGTTTATTTTATATCCTGCAACTTTGCTAAAGTTGTTAATTATTTCAAGCAGTTTTTTTTTAGTTGATTCTTTAGGATTCTCTAAGCATATTATCATATCATCTGCAAAGTGTTATAATTTTATGTCCTCATTGCCTATTCTATTTCCTTTTCTTCTCTTATTGTTACAGTTAATATTTCTAGTAAAATCTTGAATGATAATGGTGGTAATGGGCATTCTTATTTCACCCCTGATCTTACTGGGAAAGTTTTTACCTTATCCACATTACAAATAATGCTTGCTGATGGTTTTAGATAGATACTACTTGTCATTTTGGGGAGAGCCCCTTATATTACTATGCTCTCTAGAGTTTTTAATAGGAATGAGTGTTGTATTTTGTCAAGAGCTTTTCCCGTATCTATTGAGATAATCATATGATTTCTGTTGGGTTGATTATTTATGTGGTCAATATGCTTTTAGTTTTCCTAATATTGAATGAGCCCTGGATTCCTAGTATAAATCTCACCATAGTTTATGATTCTTATGATATATCACTGTAATCTCTTTGCTAGTATTTTATTAAAAATTTTTGCATCAATATTCACTAAGAAAATTGGTTGATAGTTTTCTCTCTCTGTTTTGGCTCTTCCTCTTTTAGGTATCAGCACCATCTGTGTGTCATAATTGGAATTCGGTAGGACTCATTCTTCACCTTTTTTTTTTCAAATACTTTAAGTAGCATTGGAATGAACTATTCTTTAAATTTTTGGTAGAATTCACTTGGGAATCCATCTGGGCCTGGGGATTTTTTCTATTTCCTCTTCTGCTAATCCAGGCAATTTATATTTTTGTAAATATTCATCTATTTCACTTAGATTGTCAGATTTATTGGCATACAATGAATAAAATAGCTTCTAATTATCACTTTAAGTTCCTCTTCATTGGTGGTGAATTCACCCCTTTCATTTTGGGTACTAATAATTTGATTTTCTTTTTTTTTAATCAAATTAACCAATGGTTGATCCACTTTATTGTTTTTTCCATAAAAACAAGCTGATAGTTGATTTATTAGTTCAATTTTTTTTTTACTTTCAATTTTTAAAATCTCTCTTGATTTTCAGAAATTCTAATTTGGTGTTTAATTGGGGATTTTTAATGTGTTCATTTTCTAGGGTTGTTGTGTTTGTTTGTTTTTTTTAAGTTGCATGCCCAGTCCACTGATCTCCTCTTTTTCTATTTTATTGATGCAAGCATTTAGAGATACAAACCTCCCCCTAAGTACTGCTTTGGCTGTATCCCATAAATTTTGATATGTTTTCTCATTGTTGTAATTCTCTTTAATGAAATTATTGATTGTTTCCATGATTTGTTCTTTGACCTACTCATTCTTTAGGATTAGATTATTTAGTTTCTAATAATTTTTTAAACCTATTTCCATGGTCCTTTATTAAACATAATTTTTATTGCATCATGATCTGAAGAGGATGCATTCAATATTTCTGCCTTTCTGCATTTGTTTGAGACTTTTATATCCTAATATGTGGTTAATTTCTGTGAAAGTGCCATGTATATCTGAGAAAAAAGGTATGCTCTTTTCTACCCCCCTTTAATTTTCTCCAGACATCTATCATATCTAACTTTCCTAAAAATCTATTCACCTCTTTAACTTCTTTTTTGTTTATTTGATGGTTAGAATTATCTGGTTCTGAGAAAGGAATGTTGAGATCCTCCCCAGTATAGTTTTACTGTCTATTTCCTCCTGTAACTCATTTAACTTCTCCTTTAAAAATTTGAAGGCTATAACATTTAGTGCATATATGTTTAGTGTTGATATTGCTTCATTATCTATGGTATCTTTTAGCAAGATGTAGTTTCCTTTCTTATCTCTTTAATTAGATTTATTTTTGCTTTTGCTCTGTCTGAGATCATGATTGCTACCCCTGTATTTTTTTTTTACTTCAACTGAAACTTAAGAGATTCTGCTCCAGCCCCTTACCTTTGTTCTGTGTGTGTCTCTGTTTCAGATGTGTTTCTTGTAAACAACATAGCGTAGGATTATAGTTTTTAATCCACTCTGCTATCTGCTTCTGTTTTATGGGGGAGTTCAAACCATTCACATTCACAGTTATGATCACTAACTGTGTATTTCCTTTCATCCTATTTTCCCCCTGTTTGTATTTCTCTCTCTTTTTACTTTCATCCTGTCCTTCCTCACCAGTGTTTTGTTTCTGACCACCCTCAATCTGCCCTCCCTTCTAACAATGCCTCCTCTTTTCTTGTTTCCTTCCCCACCTACTTCTTTAAAGGGTAAAATAGATTTCTACACCCAACTGAGTGTGTATGTTATTCCCTCTTTGAGCTAAATCTGATGAAAGCAGGATTCAAGCGATGTTCACCCCTCCCCTTCTTTCCACCCACTGTAATAGGTCTTTCACACCTCTTTATGTAAGATAAAATTTGCCTCTTTCTACTTTTCCCTTCCCCCTTATCCCAGGGCAATCCTCTTTTTCATCTCTTAACTTTTTTTTTTTGGATATCATTTCATCATAGTCACTTGTGCCCTTTGTCTATGTGTACTCTTTCTAACTGCCCTAATTGCTATATAATTCTTAAGATTATCTAGGAGCAGCTAGATGGTGTGGTGGATAGAGTACCAGCCCTGGATTCAGGAGGACCTGAGTTCAAATCTGGCCTCAGACACATAACACTTACTAGCTGTGTGACCTTGGGCAAGTCACTTAACCCCATTGCCTAACCCCCCCCCAAAAAAACAAAGTGGAAGAAAAGAAAAAGAGTATCTTAACTATCATCTTCTCTACCAAGGTAAAGTCAAAATGGGTACACAATTTGGCCATAAAAGGTGAAACTATAAGCAAATTGGGAGAGCAAGGAATAGTTTACTTGTCAGAGCTATGGAGAAAAGAAGAATTTATGACCAAACAAGAGATAGAGAACATTATGAAATGCAAAATCAATACTTTTGATTACATTAAATTTAAAAGTTTTTGCACAAACAAAACCAATGCAACCAAGATTAGAAAAAAAGCAAAAAGCTAGGAAATAATTTTTACAGTGTTTCTGATAAAGGTCTCCTTTTTAAAACATATAGAGAACTGAGTCAAATTTATAAGAATATAAGCCATCCCCCAGTTGATAAATGATCAAAGGATATGAACAGGCAGTTTTCAGAGGAAGAAATTAAAGCTATCTATAATCTTATGAAAAAAATGTTTTGAATCACTGTTGATTAGAGAAATGCAAATTAAAATAACTCTGAGGTACCACCTCACACTTATCAGATTGGCTAATATAACAGAAAAGAAAAATGATAAATGTTGGAGAAGATGTGAGAAAATTGGAATACTGTTGGGAAGCATTGTTGGTGGAGTTGTGAACTGATCTAATCATTCTAGAGAGCAATTTGGAACTATGCCCAAAGAGCAACCAAACTGTGTGTACCCTTTGATCCAGCAATAGCACTACTAGGTCTGTATCACAGAGAGATCACAAAAAAGGGGAAAGGACCGACATGTACAAAAATATTTAAAGCAGCTCTCTTTGTAGTGGCAAAGAATTATAAATTGGAGGAATGCCTATCAACTGGGGAAATGGATGAACAAGTTGTAGTATATGAATATCATGGAATATGATTGTGCTATAAGAAATGATGAGCAGGCGGATTTCAGAAAAACCTGGAAAGACTTACGTGAACTGATGCTGAGTGAAGTGAGAACCAGGAGAACATTACACACAGCAACAGCAACATATCATAGATATGTTGATATACTTAGCTCTTCTCAGCAAATACGATAACCCAAGACAATTCTGAAAGACTTGTGATAGAAAATGCTAATCACATCCAGAGAAAGAACCATGGATTCTGACTACAGATTGAAGCATAACATTTTCACTTTTTGTTTTTTTTCCTTTCTCGTGATTTTTCCCTTTTGTTCTGATTCTTCTTTCACAGCATGACTAACGTGGAAATATGTTTAACATGATTGTACATGTATAACCTATATCAGGTTGCTTGCTGTCTTAGGGAAGGGAGAAGGGATGGAGGGAGGGAGAAAAATTTGGAACTCAAAATTTCACAAAAATGAATGTTCAAAACTATCTTTACATATAATTGGAAAAATCCTATTAATGAAAAAAAGAAAAGAAAATGTTTTACAATTTAAAAAAATATCATCTTCCCATGTAGGGATGTAAACAATTTAACTTTATTAAATTCTTTATGATTTCTCTTTCTTGTTTACCTTTTTATGCTTCTCTTGAGTCTTGTTTTTGAAAATCAGATTTTCTGTTTTGCTCTGGTCTTTTCATGAGGAATATTTGAAAGTCCTATATTACATTGAATATCCATTTTTTCTCCCTAAAATATTATACTCATTTTTGCTGGGTAGGTGATGCTTGGTTGTAATCTAAGCCGCCTTCCAGAATATCATATTCCAAGCCCCCCGGTCCTTTAATGTAGGAACTACTAAATCCTGTGTTACCTTGACTGAGACTCCACAATAGTTGAATTGTTTCTTTCTGGTTGCTTACAGTATTTCCTCCTTAACCTGAGAGTTTTGCAATTTGGCTATCATATTCCTGGGAGTTTTTATTTTGGGATCTCTTTCAGAAGGTGATGGGTGGATTCTTTTAATTATTTATTTTACCCTCTGGTTCTAGGATATCAGAGCAGTTTTCCTTGATAATTTCTTGAAAGTTGCTGCCCAGGCTCTTTTTTCAATCATGGCTTTCAGGCAGTCCAGCAATTCTGAAATTATCTCTCCTGCATCTATTTTCCAGGTCAGTTATTTTTCCAATGAGATATTCCACATTTTCTTCTTCTTTTTCCCATTCTTTTGACTTTGTTTGATTGATTCTTGATATCTGATGGAGTCATTAGCCTTCACTTCCCCACCTGCTCACTTGTCTGCCCAGCTTCTGCCTAATACAGTGCCCCCCTTCAAGTGGAGAGAAATGCACCCATGTTTAACTAGCCTTCCATGCCCATAGGAGCAGGCTCCCAGAAAACCTTTCTGCTTCTTTCCTTCCCCACCTTGGCATCCTCTCTCATCACTGGCACAAAGTACTCTGGCCAAAAGAAGCCGCGGAACCCCACAAGGCTGTACACTCCATTTGTGGTCCTTGAGCCCTTAGCTAGAAGGGCCCCCAGCCCCAAAGCCTCCCAGAGCTCCCTGAAGGTTTGAAGAATGTGAAAAGGTGACGAAGCCCTTCTTGGATTTCAGCCAGCAGGAGGATGGTCTCATTCCTGGATGGCATTCCCAGGCCCGATCCAGATATAGACGGCCTCCATGAGCCGCCAGGCCCTTTTTAGTTTGGCCATAGTTGGAATGCCACTATTGCCTTTGAAGACCTGGCCTGAGTGGCCATCCTTCTATCCCAGGAGAGCCTCAGACTGTAAGATCTGCCACTGAGCTTGAGAGCACCACGAGAGAAAGGGGGAGTCATGCAGGGGGCTTGTCAGGAATGAGATGAGCCCAGGTTGCTATAGCATACTGGGGGAGGGAAAAGATGGGTGGGAGAAGGAAGTAGAAGCCTCTTTTCCATCTCCCTTGGGAAGGAAGCCTTACTACTGGAGGGGACTTTAAAAGCAGACAGCCCGGGGGGGAAGCTCTGATCTGGGGGAGGGTGTTGTGAGGATCTGGGGGAACCCAAAGGCCTTTGGGCGGGAGGTGGGGGGCTGCTCTACAAGGAGCAGGTGCTGGGGAGATGAATGAGCTTGTGTTCCTGCCGATAGATCTCTCAGGAGGACCCAGGAAAGGACACTCAGACTCATGGGGCAACACCATCCTTGGTCTGTTGTCTCAGACTTTGGTTGCAAGCATCTTCCTGGGGCCACCCTGTTGTTTTTGTTGTTGTTGTTTTAAGGAAAATGAAAAAAAAACCAAAAGCAACTAAGAAAATTACTTGGTAATAGTAATAACAAGAGACATGGATGTGTGTTCTGAAGGTCCTCTAAGGGCTTCGGTTTAGGGATCAATTTCCGTGAAGCCTCCTAACAACCTTGTGAGGTCAGTGATATTAGTATTGTCACAGATAAGGAAACTGACCCTCAGGAAATGAAGGGAGTCCCCCAGTCAAACGTTTACAAGGGGCAATCAGTTTATTGCTGCTGCTTACATAACCTCCAATGGGAGGTCGACCCGGACCTCTGTTGCAGAGGGAAGACTCACTTGATTTGGGGTCACTGATGGTCACAGGAGCAGGGGACTTTGGATGCTCCAAAAGCTGATAGACACAGTCACTTTGCCAGTTGGTTCATCTGTTTTCCTTTGTCTAGTCCTCTAAATTCCAAATCCAGGACCCCGTCCACTGGGGCATCCTGCCTCATGATTTCTCCCTGTTCTGTGAAGCTTAAAGGGATAGTCTGAGGCTAAAATGGACTAACAGCTTGTGAAGTGCTTTTTAAAAGGTGGGAAATGGGGGACAGCTAGGTGGTGCAGTGGATAGAGCACCCGGCCCTGGATTCAGGAGGACCTGAGTTCAAATCCGGCCTCAGACACATAACACTTACTAGCTGTGTGACCCTGGGCAAGTCACTTAACCCCACTGCCTAACCAAAAAAAAAAAGTGGGAAATGCTTTCATTCATTCATTCATTCATTCATTCATTCATTCATTCATTCATTCATTTGTTGAACTAAGAAATAGCCCTCATGGTCTCAAGAGCCTTACAAAGCACCACCCGGTACAGGCAGTCCTAGAAACCTGGGAGGGCTGCCTCACTTTATCCAAAGTGTAAAGTACTTGGGATCCAGGATCCAGGTTGTGGGTTCTGATTCTGCAGCTCCACCCTTGGGGCCCTGCTAGAGTTCTGGGGGCACCATACAGATGGTTCGTCATTGGATTGGCCCAGAGAAAAAAATCAGAAAGGCCCAAAGGGCTTTCCCAGTAAGATCTTCCAAGAACTCCCAGCTCTTCATTCATTCATTCAGTCATTCAACAAACATTTGTTAAGCCCTGTATTATTTTCAAGGCTCTAAGGCTTTATCCACTTGAGAACATGTGAAGACACTTAGGACACAGGTCTGCTCTTCAGGAACTCCTAACTGGCATACCTCCTGACACATAGCAGGAACTTAAACTATGTTTGTTGATCGATAATTAGGATAGGTGTCTACACAAATAGTTCTGTGTACAGAGGATCCGCAGAGGCCATCTTATCTAACCCTCCAACCCCTCATTTCACAGATGAGGAAACTGAGGCTTCCCATAGAGGTTAAGTGATTTGCCCAGGGTCACATGGTGAAAAAGCATCAGAGGCAGCAACTGAATCTAAATCCTTGGACTCTGAACAGCTCTCTATGAAAGGAAGTAGGATGTGTAGAGAAACAGACATCCCGGCAAAGCCCTGAGGAATGTGAGGGAGAGAGCCCTTCTACTGGGAGAATCAGAGGTTTGCCAGAGCAGGTGGCACCTGAGCTGAGCCTTACTGCGACTTCAGTGGGTGGAGAAGCAGGGGGGGGGAGGACGAGGCAATGGGGAGCCCGTTGCAGGCATGGGGGATGGTGAGAGCAAAGGCAGTGACTGATGCAGTCTGGGGGGAGGAGGGAGATATATTAAAACCAGCCAGGTGAAAAGAGGGAACCAAGTTTCTCACATTGGGTCTGCTCAGGAACGAGAGAAGCAGGCATGGGGGGCCCTTTCAGGTGGGGCGTCCAATGCCCAACATTCCCGGGTCCTGGCTGCAGTGTGGCCAATCAGCCAGCAGGGGGAGAAAAAAGGGAAGCCCCCCGCCTCCCCCACCAAGGTGGCAGAGCAGAGCAGAACTGAGTTGTGAGGATGCAGAGCGAGTTCCGAATCCCAAACCTTACCAGAGTCATTCTTTTCCTGAGGTGTAGAAGGAAAGCAGAACCCCTCAGAACCAGCAGGAAAGAAAAGCCCAGGGGAGCAGCAGTAAACAGCCCAATATGCATATGTCTGTGTAGCCAGGAAATAAGAGAGGCGGGCTGGGAGACCCTGGTGTCCTGATTCTCAGGGGGGCTTGCCCTACGCCAGGAGTGCCCTCTCTCCCCACGTGCCCCCTTGGAGACCCCCACACTGGGTCACTTACGGGGTGCTAACTGTGTGCCACTCCCTGAAGGGGAAGCAGCCTCCTTGTAATTCTCCCAGATGAAGCTGGGGTGAAGGATCTTAGGGTTCTGGTGGCCCCAGAAGAGAGTCTGGGAGTCTACTGCTAGGCTGTCTCCAGAGACACATCAAGGTGGCCAGAGAACTCTCTGCTCCGAGCATGTCTTACCCCAAGCCAAGGCCAAAGGGAGTAGGTTGATGGGAGTATAGTTAACATGGGGAGTTTCATTCCACAAACATTAAGTGCCTACTGTTTGCAAAGGTCTGAGAGAGAAACAAAGCACAGCTGGGACATAATTCCTGCCCTCAAGGAGCTCATACTCTATTAAGGAGATGAAGTGGAAACACAGACCTGTCCAGCACACACTTACCTGGCAAATCTGCTAGAAAGGTGTTAATGGCATGCTAGGGGAAGCCTAGCTATTGCTTTTCCCCAGAAGATTGTAGGCCTTCCTGGGCCGGGCTCTGTCTGGGATGGGCATTCTAGACTGCCTTGCTGAAGCTGGCATGCTCAGAAAGGTCCCTGGGGGCCCAGGAGCTTCTGTTAGGGTTACCTTCCTCCTCAGTGATAGAAGGGGTCATATCTACTCCTCCACCTGCAAATGGAGCCTCTTTGCCCTTAACTGAAGATCCTGTTCTTAGATCTCACACCATTGAAGTGGGGTCTGTATGTCCTATCTCTTTGCCTTCCAAGGGCCCAGAACACATCTTCCTTGCACACAGTAGGTGATTAATAAATGCTTGCCAAATTGAATGACTCGAGAATCCCCAAAGGCGCTACAGTCCTTTCTAGCTCTTGCATTCTATATCCCGTAGTTCCTTTCAAATCAATTCAATTTTACAAATATTTGTTTAGTGCTGACTCTGTCAAACTCAGGGCTTCCAACTCTAAATCTGATGACTTCAGGGCTGGCCACAGGGCTCAGTAAAGATGCTTGTGGGTTATCATGGTCCTACCCATTCTGTCTAAGAGCAGTTGAGGGGTCCCTTGCCCCTCCGTGGCTGAGCAGTCCCTCCTGGAGACGAGAAGCCAGAAAGAGGATGGCTAGCAACCCTGAGACCCAGGCGACCACTTCACAGTCAACCAAAGGAGCCTCCTTGGTGAGTGTGAGAGAATGGGGGTGGGGGGCCAGAGGGATGCGTGAATACACATGTGTGTAAGATTTATGGCAGTGAGTAGGAGGCCACCTGCTCTGGGTCAGAGAACCTGGGACTCCCGGCACAGCCATCTCCTCCCCCCAGCATAAGCCACATCTCTGCATGCATTTTTCCAGCATGTAGATTATGGCTGTTTGAGTCCCATGTGGAGAAACTTCTAGATTATTCTAAATGAAGTGGCGCTCGACAAATGCTAATGATCCAAACTATAGCAACAGCAACATGGTGCAGAAGAGGGTTTTCCTCAAGTCAGAGAGTCCTGAAGACTTGGCCGGTAGCAAGCTGTTCTCCCTGAAAACCTCTGGGGCCTGAACAGAATTGGGAGATGGGCAGTGGAAGGGCCTTTCCAATGAGTCCCCATGCCAATAGGCATAACTGGACTGGTCAGAGCAAACTGAGGATCCCAAGTTTGGAACTAGAGAGGATGTTAGACAGAGCTGGGAGGACTCTCTGCTGTCTGTGCTGTCTGTGGAACCTGGGGCAAGGCATCTTCCCCTCTGTGTCTCAGTTTCTTCCTCTGTAAAATAAAGGTGTTGAACTGAGTGACCTGTAAAGGCCCTTCCAGCCCTGACTTGTGATCCCAGATGTTGGCTGGGAAGGGACCTGTGACTATCTAATCTCCAAAATCTGTATTAAACTTTTGTTGTTCAGTTGTGCCTGACTCTTTACGACCCCATCTGAAGTGTTCTGGGCAAAGATACCATAGTGGTTTGCTGTTTCCTTCCTCAGCTCACTTTGCATATGAGGAAACTGAGGCAAACAGGGTGAAGTGACTTGCCCAGTCACACAGCTAGGAAGTGTCTAAGGCCAGAGTTGAACTCAGGAAGAGAAGTCTTCCTGACTCCAGGCCTGGCGCTCCATCCGCAGCCACCCAGCTCCCCCTATCTATAGAATGGGCATGAGATCACTATCATTCCCAACTATCATCAGGTAGCCGTGGACACAGTGCCACACCTGAAACCAGGACGATCCTGGGATGCTCCAAATTCTTTCTTACTAGCTGTGAGCTGCTGGACAAATCACTTCATCTCTTTGTTGCCTCAGTTTCCCCGTGTCTCAAAAAGATTTGGCAACTTCTAAAATCTCTTCCAGCTTTCAAATAAATGATAATCCTAAAGCTTCCCAGGGATGTCGTGAGGAAGCCTTAAAACAATCACTCAGTCAGCGTTTATTAAGTACGGGTCCCTGTGCCAAGCACTGTGCTGGTAGCGGTGGATGTGAAAATGAGACAACCAGGAAGCAAACCCCTGGCTCCAGGAACTTCATTCCAAAGCATCAAACCAACAGAAATCGCTGTCATTATGCTAAGTAAGGTGTGCCTGCTTGAAGGATGATGGGGAGGGTAAAGTAACTGAAGATGGCGGAAAGGACCCTGGAATTAGGGAGGGTTGTTGTTGGGGTTTTGGGGGGGCCTGCTACACAGCATGGCTGTGTCGGTATTTGAGGGGCTCTCACTCAAAGGAGAGATCTAACTTATTCCTTTTGGCTCTAGGGGGCGGAACAGGGAGCTGAGGCAGTTGATTGGGTGAGGGGGTGCTGTAAAAAGGGCAGATGTAGGCTTGGTGTAAAGACAAACTTTACAGCTAGTAGGTCTGTAGTGGAAGCCTTCAAGAAGATACTGGATGATAACTGGCCACATAGACATGCTCCAGATGAGATCCCTGTTCAGCTAGGTTGGACTGGATGGTGTCTGAGGGCCCTTCTGGCCAGCTCAGACATCCTGGCATCTCTCTGTCTCTGTCTCTGACACAATCTCTGACTCTGTCTCTCCTCTCTGTCTCTGTCTCTGTCTCTGTCTCTCTCTCTCACACACACACAAGCACACACACTCATATAGTGAGTAGAGAGTGTGTTACCGTAGTCAACAAGGTACAGGGGTAGCAGAAATGATGAAAGTGATGGACTAATGGCCAGGGGTGGCCGAGGAGATGCCGGCGGGGCTGAGTCCACCCTGGTTCAGGCCCTCGGTGCAGTCCAGCGGCTTCCTTCTTGCCTGGGCTCCTCCCGAGGAGCCCCCCGAACCTCAGGCTTGGGTCTGGCCGTACCCGGGATGCCCCGCAGGCCTGGCAGACCCAGACTCGGAGTGGCAAGCCAAGGGGGCCGGTGGTGTTCAGAGATCTCTGAGGATATGAGGTCACTCCTTAGCCCCCTCCCCCTCCAGCATCCCTCCGGGGGGGGGGCAGGGCAAAGCTGCTCACCTCCATGCCCACGTTATTTTCAGTCTCAGTTTTCTTCTCTTTGAGCAATGCAACCCTGCCTTCTTTTGAAGCCTAATATATCGCCGCAGCGGCCCAGAGGCCGGGGCTGCTGACACCCTAATCCCCGGAGCGCAACTGGAGCGTTTCAAGAGCAGAAGCAAGGGCCGCCGAGCTGATTTACAGCCTTGGAATGCAGCTGCGGGTTCACGATCTGTGCCGCCCGGGCCAGCGCCAGAAAGGAGGGCCGCGCTGGGACGGATGGGCAGACAGACGTCGGACAGAGGCAGGTGCTGGGGGAAAGAGATCCGCCCGGACTTCTTTAAGGGGGAAGAGGCAGGCAAGAGGCTCTGCCATGTAAAGACACTGACATGGCCTCCTAAGGTCCTCCCCAGCCCTGAAAAATTAGGGCACTAATGACCTGCCAGGTCTCCAAAGGTGATCCTTCCCAGCCAGAGCGGGAGACTTTGTCTCTTGCCACGAGGTCCTGTGGAAGAGTGAGAAGAACCTTGGACAGATAGCCAAGAGACCTGGGTTCGAGTCCTGACTTGGTGACGTGAAGCAAATCATTTCCCTTCTTATGTGCCGTCCAAGCATCTCTAACAGAGGAAGAGTGAATGACAATCACATGAACAAAAACTCCCGAGGGCTGGGAAGGTTCTCAACCTCACAGTCATGCCAACTCTTCCTATCGCCTCCTCATCCTCCCATATGCAAAAAGCTGTGGTCTTGTCCATTCTTCCTCCATTTCTCCCTTCTCTCCACTCACTGGCTCCAGTCCAGACAATAGCTTCCTCCCCGGCCTCCCTGCCTCCAGCCTCTTCTCTCTCCAAGGCATCCCTGGGACAGCCACCCAAAGCGGTCAAAGCAGTGTCCTTACCGCCCACAGCTGACCAGTGACCACCACCCAGTGATTTCCTTCCTATTGCCTTTGGGATAGAATACAAATTCCTCAGCCTAACATTTCGGGTTCTTTGAAACTGAGCTCAGGCTGTTCCCCAGTGTTCCTGCCCATTACTCCCTCGCACATACTCCATGCTCTAGATCAGCTCCTCAGACTCAATCTCCCATTACCGTGCCTTCACCTGGGAAGTGCCTCCAGCCTGTAATGTTTCCCTTCCTCCCTTCACGTGATACTCTTTTGCGAAGCCTTTTCTGATCCCATAGTCCTTTGGGGCTCCTATTTTTCTCCTCAGACCATCAAGTATTTACTTCTCTGTCCCCATCCACAGCAGGATGTCAGCCCCTGAAGGAGAGGGACTAGATTTTGTGTTAGCTTTGTAGCACCAACATCCAGCACCTGCCTGGCTTATGGCAGACCTGAAGGAGTGTCTATTGAATTGGTTGCATTGGAGGTTAGTAGTCGTCAGTGCAAAGAGCTCAAGCCTTTGGGAGGCCCTCAGTGTGATTCTGGTCCAAATCTGACACTTTTAAATGGGGCATTTATCAGATAGCTAGCTGCCTACCTTGGGAAGTTGAGATCATAGACTAGAAACAACAGGACAGAAGATGTGTGTGTTTTAACTGGGTGAGAGAGGAGAGAAGAGAGATATTCTGTGCAGACTGTGTAATGTAGGGTGCATCTTTGTCATAGTGCAGGGGCATGTGGAGCTCACCTCCCCCAGTATCTTCAGAGACCAGAAACAGGCCTCAGTAGCTTTGTGGTTCCCCCCAACAAATGATGAGCCCTCAAGATTCCCTAGACCTTCTGCAGGCATGGGTCTCCTGAATTATTGGATGTGGAAAGCCCAGAGGATTCCCAGGATTTGGGGGCAGTGACTCACCACAAAGTTATGAGGTTCTCTTGGAGGGGGTTCCCAGGATTATGTCTTTTCAAAGGTTTTACTTGGGGGTGGGGGGGCAGAGAGGATTCTGACAGCAAAGATTTCACTGGGTGGCCTGAAGCCAAAATAACCCATCAATTTAATCCTCAAATCAATCAATGGGTAAAGGGGAGGTAGGGAGGGGAGTGATAGGGTAATCAGGCAAGCCAAGTGTCTGACTTGGGAAGGAAGGCAAGACAGCCCCATGATTGACTGCATTTTTCCCTCTCCAGCTGGTGGGGGGCGGCGGGTGTGGCATGTCAAGGGCACATGCCTCCATAAGATGCGGCCACAGTTGGCCGACCCGGAGGGTTGGATCCATTGTTCTCGAAAATACAGAAAATTCTCATTAATCTAGGATTCTGAGGATTGGAATGTGGAGCCCCCAGAGGTAAAGTAACCAGGTAGAACTTTGCCTCAGTTTCCCCATCTGCAAAATGGGGGAAATGAGTGCTGTACTGCTGCCTGTACAAGGCTAGTGTGAGGCTTAGGTCAGAAAATTGATGGAAAAGTACTTTGTAATTAACTAATCAATAAATCAACAAACATTTGCTACTACTACTACTATTACTACTACTACTAGCTAACCTTTATACACTGCTTTAAGGTCTACAAAGTGCTTTATATTTATTATTTCCCTTAATCCTCACAGCTTTGTGAGGGACATACTATTATTATCCAGACCATACAAATGAAGAAACTGAGACTGAGACAGTGACTTGCCCAATGTCACACATTGCCTCCTAGGTGTCAAACAGGGTGCTAAAGCCCTGGAGAGACCAAAGTGAACCCAGACCTCCTCTAAAGGAACTTACACCCTATTGAGGGATGGACAACACAGACAGATTTATCCTAGTTATACAGTTTGTTTGTATACAGTTGCTTGAATGTTGTGTCTGATCTCCTTGAGGGCAGGGACTGTCTCTGCCTTGCTTTGTTTCCTCAGGACTTGGCATAGTGCCTGACATACAGTAGGTGCTTAATAAATGTTTATTAATTCAGTATACACAACATTTTAGAAGATGGTGGAGGACATTAGTCTGTCCCATCCTTAAAAAATCCCTCACTTGATGCAATGTTACCATACCAACTACCACCCTGTGTCTCTCCTTCTCACCTTTTAGCTGTCTGCAATGACTGTCTCCACTTCTTCTCCTCTCACTCTGTTTCAAATCCTTGTAATCTGGCTTCTGACCTCAGTATTCTGCTGAAACTGCCCTCTCCAAAGTTCCCAGAGATCTCTTAATTGTCAAGTCGGACAGCTTTTTCTCAATCCTTATCCTCCTGGACCTCTCTCCAGCTTTTGATACTGGTATCATCCTCTTCTCCTAAACATCCTCTCCTCTCTAAGTTTTTGTGGCACTGTTCCCTCCTGGTTCTCCTCCTACATATCTGATGGCTCCTTCTCAGTCTCTTTTGCTGGATCCAGGTCATGCCCCTAGTGGGCATTCCCCAATGCCCTCTCCTCTTCTGTCTCTGTACCAAGGATTCTTACCTTTTTGTATCATGGACCCTTCTGGCACTCTGTTGAAGCCTGATCCTTTCTCAAAACAATGCTTTTAAGTGCATGAAATAAAATAAAATAAAATAAAATATATACCATAACAAAGGAAAGCAATTATATTGAAATACAGCGTGCGTTTTTTCAAAAGTTCACAAAGCCCAAGTTCAGAATCCCTGCTCTATATGATCTCACTTGGTGATCTCATCAGCTCTCATGGATTCAATTATCATCTCAATGGGGATGAGTCTCAGATCTAGATCATCTAGCCTGAAACTTTCTCTCCTGAGCTCTATTTTCACATTGTTTGCCTTTTGGCCATCTCAAACTGAATATTCCATAAACATCTCAATCTATCTAAAACAGAACGTACTCTCCTTCCCCACCCCCACGACAAACGCTTCTCTCTTCCAGACTTCCCCGTTTCTGTCAAAGGTACCACCATCCTCCTAGTCATCCAGGCCCGAAACCTTGGTATCATCCTCAGCTCTTCACCTGCACTCCCCTCCCCCATCCAATATGATGTCAGCTCTTGTCACTTCACCTTTGACAACATCTGTTGTGTACATCCCTTTCTCTCTACTCACGTAGCATCACCCTCATCACCTCGTGCCAGTGATTCTCAAACTTCCTAGTCTCAGAACCCCTTTAAACTTGTAAGAATCAGAGATGGTCCTCCAAAGAGCTGTGGTTTATGAGAGTTACATCTATAGATATTTACCATATTTGAAATGAAAATATTTTGGTATTATTATGAAAATAGTTTTCACCTTGTGGATCTCCTGGAAGGGTTTTGGGACCGCACTTTGGGAACTGTTGCCCTAAACGATGAAATAGCCTTCTTAACTAGTCTTCCCACCTTGTGGTCTCTCTCTGCTCCAATCCGTCCTCCACTCAGCTGTCAAAGAGATTTCCTGAGGCATGGGTCTGACCATACTGTGCTCCTATTCAATAGCCTCCAATGTTTCCCTACTGACTCCAGGACCAAGGAGGAAATCCTTCAAAATCCTCAAAAGTGGTTTTTGAAGCTCTTCACAACCTGGCCAATTTCCTTACAATTGTTGATCGAGCTCTCCTTTGTCCTCTCTAGATCTCACATCGTTCTTTCCACTACTGTGAAGTTGGCTAACTTCCTTATGGCTCAGTGTCATCATCTGTAAGGGTACTGGTCTCAACATCTTCTCAGGCTCCTCTAGCTCTCAATCTTCCTACTGTTGGGATCTGGGAAAAATACATTTTACCTCCTTCTCTTTCTCTGTACCCATACAGACACTTGTTCGGATCCTTGTCGCCTCTTATCTGGACCATTGCAATAGCCTTCTAATTGGTGTCCATGTCAACCTAGTAGTAACAGAGGTGAGATTTGAACGTAGCTCTTCTGATTCCAATTCTAGTCCTCTTCTCTCTGTCCTACAATGCTTCTATGTTGCAGAGATAGAATGGTCGGGATGTGACAAGTCATTAGATATCATCTTTTCTCAGTCTTCTTCCTTTTTGACCTGTTGCCCTCTATGGCACCGTTGGCCGCTCTCTCCTCCCAGACACTCTTTCTTATTTGGGTTTTTGTGACATTCTCTCTTGGGTTTCCACCTCTTGGTATGATCTCCTTTTTCAGGCCACTTTTCTGGCTCATCATCTGCATCATCTCATAACTGCGGATATTCTCCAAGGTGGTGATACATAGCAGAAATCAGCAATGAAAACTGGAGCTCAGGAGAGATCAGGGTTGGCTGTGTGGGTTAGGGAGCCATGTTTGTAGGGATGATAATTGAACCCATGCGAGCAGACCTGATGATGACCAAGGAGAGAGGAAAGAGAAGAGGTCCCTGGACAGAACTCTGGAGGGTAGCCACGAGCATCGGGTGGGAAATGGATGATGATGATAATCTTTCGGTGGAGAAAGAGGAGGCGTGAAACAGCCTGGAGAGTCAGGTGGGAGCAGGCCATGGAGGGCAAATATCTACAGCATAAGGGCTATCGCCAGTAGTGTCCAGAGCTCCGGATTAGTCAATGAAGAGGTCACTGGATTCAGCACTTGGAGATAATACTTTCAGTCAAGTGGTGGGTTCTTCAGGAAGCCAAATTGCAGAAGTGAGTGGTTGGTAGGATGATGAAGGCTTCTCTCTAGGAGTTCTGCAGTGAAAAGGAATAGGGATATAGGATGCTAGCTTGAGGGGATGGGAAGGTCAAGTGAAGTTTTGTTGTGGTTATCATCGTCGTCATCATTATCATCATGGTTGTTGATGTTGTTAAATCAGGGAAACCTAAATTTGTAAGCAGGAGGGAAAGAACCAGCAGAGAGAAATTAGAGTTGAGAAAGGAAAAAAGAATGATCTACAGGGCAATTTGTACAGAGGAAGAGGATTGTGTTCAGTTTTAAATAATGAATTCAGAGCTGGAAGGCCATCTAGTTTAATCTCCTCATTTTACAGATGAGGAAACTGAGGCCCAGGAAGTGAAGAGACTTATCCAAGGTGATAAGGTTAGTAAGTGTCATGTCCTCTGTCTCTGGGGCCAGCATGATTTCTATAGGGCCACACTTTTTCTCTCATTTCATTTTAGTGAGGACATTAAACATCCGGGGATGGCAACCAGTATGGTGAAGGGTCTTGAGTCTGCGACACATGAGAATCTGTGAAAGAAACCAGGCGTGTTGAGCCTGGAGAAGAGAGGAGGCAAAGGGAATGTGAACACTAGCCTTCAAGTATCTGAAGGGCTTTCATGTGGAAGATGGAGCAGCCTTGCGAGAGGGCAGAACTAGAAGAAATGGGCAGAAATTACCCAGCTACCCAAGAGGCAGAGTTAGGCTTAATGAAAGGAAAACCCCTAAAATAATTGAAGCTATCCAAACATGGAATGGGCTGCCATGGGTGGTAATGGGCTCCCTCCCATCGAAGGTCTTCCAAGGATTGCAGCAGCCCATGCTCTATCAACTCCCACTTAGGTTGACAAGCTAAGCCTCCAGAGGGTGGTTGCTACTCTTACCTAGTCTCAGGGATTTAAAAGCAACCCTGAGGGCCTGGGATTTCTAATATTGTCATTCGTGAGCCCCCACTGATGGGTTTCCCATTAATATCAGTCAGCTAGACTTCAACTATTTTTTAGAAAGGTTGTTTGCGAATGGAGTATAGCAAGAGTTGTTGGCATAAATCCAGGGGTCATGTGGCCTTGAGGCACAGGTTCCCCACCCCTGGAACATCCCCACCATCTAGGGGTCCATTATCCCCTTATAAGCCAAGGTGCTTGGGGTTCCCATGGTAGGGAGGTACACATGCAGCACTCCTAGCTCTGACAATCCTTTTCCTCCCTTTTCAGAGTCCTCATGTAATTCCCCTTAAGTAGAACATTTTGACACCAAGCTGGGCTCTAAAGGTCAGTGTTTCTTCTGAGGCCACAACTGGTACTTTTCTCCACCAGGAGGGAGGTCTCACTCTCTGTAGCTGCTGCCACCCTCAGATGTCTCTCTTTTCCTGATACAGTCATTACCTCTCTGGTGGTTACTGCTACCACCCCTGGTCTCCGCTTGGACCTCTTTAGGACATCCTGAACTCACAGGGTCTCTGCCTAGACATGTCTACCTTGACGTAATTATTTGCCTAAATATGAACAAACATTAGAGTCAGAGATGGCCATGTGCTCACAGTTGCCATAGCCCAAATCCTTAGAGAAGACAGTTGGATGAGCTATGCCATGGATTCTTACTCAAGTACAGCTTAGATCGTGTGCCACTGAGGTCCCTTCCAAGTAGGAGATGTGATGATTCTTACCAGTTAAAAGTTTTACAATTACTCGCAAATTCCCTCCCTAACCCCCAAATGTTATCAAGAGGAAATCTTCACAGGACCTTTTCTGATATGGGTAGGTGCAAGTGTCATTTAAGGCATGTAGAGAGGGGCTGGCTTTTTAGCTCAGCTCAGGGAGGGTAGATGGAGCAGAACTGGGAAACATTCCCAGGACTGATAAGGGAGGCGATTGCAGGAAGGACTGAAATGGTCGATAGGTATTCATCTCCTGAGGGTGTGGAGATCAAGGCTTGCTTGAGTGCCCCTGAACAGTCAGCCAGGACTGTGTATGGGAGGGTCAAAAGGAAGGTCAGTGGAGCTCAAAACTGGGAAAGATGGGGACTGCTGATCTTACTACTGATCATGGGAGGAGATGGCCCCAAGCTTTAGGCCCTCTCTGTCATTCGAAGGGTAGTGAGGAGGGAGAGTTAATCATTCCATTAACAAGCACCTATGAAGCGCCTACTAGGTGCTGAGCACTTTGCTAGGGACTGAGGATACAAAGACAAAACCAGAAAACATTTCTCACTCAAGAGAGGAAGAAAATTTGGGAAAAGCATGGCAAGAAAGCATCAAAGTGGCCAATTCTGTTTTAATACACGGAACAGCACATAGTAGGCACTTTATAAGTGATTAATAAATGAATGGGCTGTATGATGCCATGGAAAGGACTTAATACTGTGTGATCTTGGCCAAATTGCTTTACCTCATGATCCTGTTCTCTTACCTGTAAGTGGGGTCAAGGAGCTAGCTATCTAGTACAAGAGTTTTAGATGGTCAGAGCTATGAAGACTTTTAGTACAAATGGCAGACTGCACGGGGCCTTAGAGGTCATTTAGATCTACCCACTCATTTTGCAAGTGGGGAAACTGAGGCCCAGTGAGATGAAGTGGCTTATTGTGAGGCCCTCATGAAGCCAGTGGTTGAAGCGGAACTCATCTGCAAGTCTCCTGACTCCTTATTCAGGGTTCTTCACTCTCAGCCCCTACCAGACACAATGAAAGCAGAGATGCAGCCATTAGAGACCCAGTGGGTGTTCAACTGTTGGGATGACTACGTAGCTCAGAGAAAGAAGAATCTGGTCTGCAGAGATCTGAATCACAAACCTTGGGGGTCATAGTTGGGGGACCATATGACTTTGTGAATTTGGCCACACATCTTGACCCTCTTCTCTCCTTCTTGGCATTTCCCCGGTCTTCCTCCAGTGGGACACACCTCAGCTGTTGGTGAGATTTCACTAAGTTCTGCCCTAGCTCCCTCACTCAAAAGTGCACTCCAGCAGAGAGATAGTTTTGTTTTTTACTAAAGTGAATTGAACTTTGTCCAGTTTCGAGACTATTTATACCACCCCCCCCATACACACACACAAAGAGAAATTATTGGATGGGGGGAGGAAGATATATTGTCACAAGTCCATATATTGGAAGCTCCCAAACTACCCAAGAGAAGAAGAGACTCAGAGAAGATTGTTTAACTCTGAGCCTTTCCCACAAATGAGATTCCAATCACTCGACTTGAAAACTTTCCAGCCCTTGCTTCTCAATTGGAGGGACCCAAGCCAGAGTCAATTGTTCCTGAGGACAGATCGAGTGCTTTTTCTCTCCCCTTCATTTTAAGTCATAGGAGATGACCGTCACTCAACAACTCTTTGTATTGTGACAAGGGAAGAAGTTTGGAAAGAAACTCGCACTCTTGAAAGGCAGATATCTGTGTCAGCATCTCCCACAGAGAAGGCTGCTGTCCTCTGCTGACATTCCTCCAAGATCCAATCAGGATGGCACAAGGGCCCCTGACCGCCAGATAGCCATGGTCACTGACTCTTGCTGGCCAGCCTGATTCTATCCACTGACACCCACGGTTCCCAGGGTAAAAACAACAAATCAAAGAGAGTCTATGATCTCTCCTGGATAAGAAGACACACTACAAACACTTTGAAGCATTCTGATCTATTCAACTGAAGTCAATCAATCAATCGACAAGTATTCGTTAAGCGTAAACCTTGTGCCAGGCACTGGGCTTGATGCTGGGGCTACAAATAGAAAGAATGCACTAAGTTCCCCTCCCAAGGAGCTGGTATTCTAATGAGGAAGACAATGGCCACACACACACAGAGCATGAGCCTGAAGTGGCTGAATATAAATATATGCACAAATAATTCAGTACAATGTAGCTCAAGAGAACACTTGGATTTGGGGAAATCAAGGGAGGCTTCACATGGAAGGTTATGTTTGAGATGCCTTATGATGGATTAAGAGAACTAAGTGAGGTGTAGAGGGAGGATATTCCATGTTGTTTAAAGACAATTACTTTAGCAGCAGTAGATGGTCTAGAATGGGAAAGAGATCTGAGGCAGGGAAACTGATAAGGAGGCTGTTACAGTAATAATGGTTATTTTGATCTAGAACCCAGATTTCTCTGAGAACCTCCACATGAAGAGACATTGTATAGACCTTGTTTTAGTTAAAGTCATAATTGCCTTGATAAACTTCTAGAAATTAATGGAAGAGATGCTTATTATATTTCAAAGATCTATGATTTCATTGCTGTGGATTTTCCTTGAGCCGATGAAGGCTTAAGCTAAGGTGGTGACTATGTGAATGGAGAAAGAAATAAAAGAAAGGAATCAGATATAAGACATGTTATATAGGGAGAAATAGTAGATCTGGCAACAGACTGGGGGAGGGAGAGTGAGAAGTGAAGCATAACAATCCAATTATTAAACTGGAAGGCAAGAACGATGGTGGTACCTTGGACAGGAGGAAGGCAATCAGGCAGAGGAGATGGTTTGGGGAGGAGGATGAGTTCTGCTTGGGACATGTTGAGTTTTAAACATCTCAAACGTAAAGCAGCACCATTTACAGGAAGCTTACAAAACCAAGCATTGGTGTGAGGTTTTAGATTCGAGGATATCAAGGCTAGAATGGGACCTGATTCCCAGTTTGGTAATAAGGAAACTAAAACCAGGAGAAATTCTCAGACACCCAGCCAATGTCAAAGGTCACCCATTTCATTAGAAGCAGAGCCAAGACTATTCAGTCAATTAGCTGAACAAAATATCTGTTCTAGGTGCTTGAATGAAATTTTCCTCACTCTCCACATAGAATTCTGTCTTCTGCACTATGTTGGCTACATGAGAATTAAAAATAGCCTTCTTAATTTACCTTTTTTTTAAAATTAAGGAGTAAGGGAGCATATATTTAAATGATTTCAAGCATCTGAGAATAAAAGGAGTGCTCTTCCTTCTCTTTCCCTTCCTCTCGGCTGCATGGGGGCAAGGGGAGACGTTTTCCCTCTGGCCTCTCCCCAGCACCTGGTTTAGAGCAGAGAACAAGCAGAAGACAGTTGGCAGCTTAGCACTGTAGCTATACAAGTTCCCAAGATGCTTTGAGAGTGACAAAAGAAATGGAAGGACCCAGGTGTCCATAGGTAACGGAGCAGTTGGTCCCGAGGTCAGCAGGAGCATGTACTCACTACCATTCACTACCAGGCTTCCCAGGTCTCCATGCGATGACCTGGACTTCTGGATGCGTGGGGCAAGCATTTTACAGTCAATGAATAGCTTTTCTCAGAACACATCCATGAAGGGTACGTGTGTCAGGAATGCCTATCCCCTCTGTTCAGATGAGGAAACTGAGGTTCATAGAGATTAAATGGCTTGTATAGTATTGCCTTGACTTAGACAGGATAGGAGAACTGTTCTTAAACACTTTAACAGCTGACATGGGGAAGAGGGATTGGACCAGTTTGGTTTGGTTCGAAGAACTAGGAGCAGAGTGTGTGTGTGTGTGTGAGTGTGTGAGAGGAGGTGGGGTGTGCACGTTGCTAAGAGGTAGATAGTTAGGGGCTCTGTTTCAGGACAAGCTTCTTAACAATGAGAGTTAGCCAGCCAGCCAAAGGAGAATGAGCTGGGGGGGGTGTCCCCCTTCTTGCTGATCTTCAAGCCAGGACTGGATGGCTGTTTATTTGATATGATACAGAAGGGACTCTTGTTCGGAAGTGGGTGGGGCTCCCTGAGCTCTTGTGACCTCATGCATGATGAAGAGAATGCCCTGGGCACTGGGAAGGTTGGACAGGGTGGTTGAGTAACTGAGCTGGCATGTGCCAAAGCACAGGCATCGAGGCTGGTCTCAAAGAGAGACCCATGTCTCTGTACTATGGAGCCGCCATTTACCAGCCAGAGAAGGCTGTGATGGATAGCTGTAAGATCAGGTTCTGTCTCATGCAGTGAGTCAGAAGTGTGCATTTCTGATGTCTTCCTGGTCCTTTGGAAGAAGAGATCACTCAAATGGGGACAGGGTGACCATGGGGACAAAGAATGAGACAAAGGGACATCTGAGATTTCCCAAGCCAACCTTCTCATTTACAGATATAGTGTGTACTTATTTATCACTGGTCCGCAAAGGGTTTTACAGATATTATCTCATCTTGTCCTCACAACAACCTTGGGAGGTAGGTGCATTTATTAATCCCCTATTTACATATGAGGAAACTGAGGTAAGCATGAGGTAGACAGAAAAGCAAAGTGACCTGCAGTAGGCCACACAGATAAGCAAATAGTGAGCTGGGATTCAAAACCAGTTCCTGTGCCTCTGCATACATATTCCTTCTGCTACACCGCACTAGGAAACAGCCCTGCAATGATGGCTGCTTCTAACTGTTTCCCACTCGCTGATTCCTTGGCTGAGGGCATACATGGAGCCCTTCTCTGACACTCAAAACTTCTAAGGCCATTTACAAAGCACTCAGGCGAGTTTCGCCCCTCTGGCTTTGCAGGGCTGGAAAGGAGGGGGGGAGAAGATGGTTGGGTAGCAATGATCTGGTTTCCATGAATCTTTTGCTCAGCCAAAGAAGGAAAGTTGGAGAGGTCATAACACACTCTCCTGTATTGTATTCCTTTGGCGGTAGGAGGGCCTGGGTTATTAAAAGTCTTCAGGTCTTAGAGGGCATCTTTCTAGCTATGTCGCTAACACAAGACATATTTTGCAACTGAATATAGCGCGTGGTAAATAGCAGAGTAGTGACGGCACAGTTCTGTCTGGATTCCCCGAGCAGGGACATTTTTTCTCAGCTGTGACCCCATCTCCAACCTGCCTCGCTTCATTTCCAAGGGACCATAAAGTTGGGTGGCTTGGGCCTAGGTAGAGTTCTGGGCTTGCCTTGGAGCCCTAGTGGAAATTATGACTGTCTCCTCCATCTAGTACTGACCCTGAGAAGGACCCCTCCCCACTAACGGCTCTCCTGCTCCTTGATGAGGGAGCTCCCCCATTGGAATGCCCCAAGCCTCTGGCTCAGCACATCCCATCTCAATGTTAAATGTCTCTCAGATAAGCAGCCTTTTCTTCCAGACTAGCCACTTTGGGGGTGTCTTGGAAACCTTATGTTCTCAAGAAAGCATATCAGAGAGCACCAGGGATGATATGAGTAAAGAGAGGTGCTTGCCTCTAACGCTATGGTCTCACAGGTGACCCACCAGAAGCTGCATCTTTTAGGGATATTCTAGAGATTGCCAAGGAGATATGTATGGGTCAGCCTCATTAAGAAGTGAGGAGCCTGGGGCAATTAGGTGATACAATGGATAGAGCTCTGGCCCTGAAATCAGGAGGCTCTGAGTTCTAAGTGTGGTCCCAGACACTTACTAGCTGTGTGACCCTGGACAAGTCACTTAACCCCAATTGCAGAAGAAGAAGAAGAAGAAGAAGAAGAAGAAATGGGGGTCCTTAGATCATAAAAGCCCAAGGCCAGGTTGGAAGAACAGATCAGTTTCCCTCCCTGGACAAAAAGCCTCTGAACAAACTCAGAACTTAAAGAATTCATTCACGAAGTCTGGAATCAGAGGAGTAGGGTGGTAGTCAGAGCATTTGGGTTCTAATTCTAGCTCTTACTAGGTAGCCAGGTAGAGAAATAGGTAGAGCAGTGCCTGAAGTCAGGAAGACCTGAGTTCCAATCCAGCCTCAGACGCTTAGACCTTGGACAAATCACTTAACTTCGGCCTGCCTCGTGTAAGATGAGTATAATTCTAGTGCTGACTTCCCAGGGTGTTTGTGAAGATAAAATGAGAGATATGATTTGCAAAACCCTTTGCAAATCTTAAAGTATGATATAGAAATGTCAGCTACTCTTATCACTTTTGTGTAGGAAACCTTGGACATAATACTTACAATACTCCTGGCTTATAGAACACCTCAAAGTTTGCAAAGCCTGCCTAGGCCAAGGAAAGCAAGAGTTCCTTTTCCCTCTGTCTTGGTCAGACAATACTTGATGGACTGTGCTGGCTTTGGGCATATTTGTCCTCTTTTTTGAAAGACTTTATTATGCTGGAGGCAAAGTGTAGGACCTCAAAATCCCAGGCTGTGATCAGGAACGGACCTTAGAGCTCAGCAAGTCCAACCCCCTCATCTGGCAGAGAAGGAAACTGAGGCCTCACAAGAGTGGTAAGGGGCAAAAGCAGAATACAGACCCCAGAATCTTCCCACTGCATTCTGCTGTCTCTCAAGGGCCTTGAGATCATGTCTATGAGGAACTGGTTGAAGGAACAAGAGATGTTTGGACCAGAGAAGACTAGAGAGATGGGGTGGGGGGTAATATAAGATATTTTCTAGCATTTGAAGGGCTGTTGTGTGGAGGAGTGACATTTCCTCATTCGATGCTTTTTCTTGGCTCTAGAGGACAGACCCAAAAGCAATGGGCAGAAATGATGGAGGTTAAATGGAAGTAGAGTGTCAGGGAAAGTTCCCAAGCCATGGGAGCTCTCCTCCCTGAAGATCTTCAGGCATCAACTGGAGGACCAGACCTGGAGGCTACCAGGGGGGCTCCTGATGCTACTCCAGGTTGGTCTCCGTGTGTCTGAGTAAGGACCCTCATGACTCTGATATTGGGTGATTCTGTGAAATACCCAATGTGGCTGCCTCATTCCTGCTACCCCAGAACTGTAGCAGTTAAACTTGGGCACCCAGACAAGACCATCAAGGAACCCCCCAATGGGAGACCGAGGCTGGCACAGTGGAGGGACGATCCTGGGCGTGGAGGCTCCAGACTCCTAGGAAGATGAGGCATGGGGGCCAAGTCCATTACACAGGAAGCAAAGCAAGGAGGGGAATCTGGTTCCATAAAATCCTTGATCCAGCCCAGACTGGTCAAGTGTTAGCATCTCTTGGGATCACCAGGTCTCAGATTTAGAGCTGGAAGAGGCTTTAAAGGTACTCTTGTTCAATCTCCTCATTTTGCAAGGGAAGAAACTGAAGCCCAGAAATGGGATGAAGTTTGCCCAGGGTTGTGCAGATAATAAGGGACCACTCCGATGAGGAATGTCAGCACAGAATTGGATCTCAAATGACACCTAAATTGTTCTAGTTTTTTTTTTCTTTTTCTTTTTCTGCTGGTAATCTAGAATGTTAGCCTTTTCCCCAAGGACATTCCTTAGGAATGCACTCATCTGTGAAAAAGGGGTAGGGGGATAATAATAGCCCAGCAACCTCATGGAGGTTGCTGTAAGTATGTGAAATGCTTTGCAAAGTCTGAACACTCCATAGAAATGCTAGATATTATTACCACAATGTTAAAATGGAAAGTGAAGCCCCAGGTCTATGGTTGTCTCCATTACTGATGGAAGTAGGTAATTTGGCTACTCCACAGGTGATTCTGAAGAGGCAATCGGTGTCCTTGAAGAACAGAGCCACCGTTTCCCCTCCAAAGCCCACAAAGGGCTTCAACTATTTCATTTTTTATTTCCAATTCCATTTCATTATTTTCTTTCCAATTATATCTTCTTCTTGCCCTTGGTAGAACTCTCGAAGACTCAGTGAGTACCCGAGGTCAGTATTTAACTCATATGGGAAGAAGCTGGGGCCCCCTGTTTGACCTAATTTTCAGGGAATGACCCCTGGACTTGGGGAATCTATTTTAAAAGTCTACCATATGGCCTCTGCTGAAATAGTTTAAAGAAGACCCCAGAATAGCGGCCTGGGTTTGCACAGGCTTAGGAAACCACAGACTCAGATGAAGAGCAGGCATCAGAAAGTGCTGCATTTCTACCACGATGCCTGGCAAAGCCCAGAACCAAATGCTGGTGACCCTGGACTCTAGGATTCCCAGAAACTGAGGCAAAACTAGGAACCCACAGGCAAATGACTGACCTTGATAAATTCCATGCTTGCACAAACATTCACGCAAACACACACACACATTTACACAAAGCCATTTACGAAAATGACAACTCCGTGATTTCAGGATTTGTGATGGGATCAAAGGGGACAATCCCTCCACAAGGTCATCTCCCAGCCCTGTGTAACTTAGGAAATTTGATCTAACAAGCATTTATTAAATGTCAAGCCCTGTTGTGGATACAAAGACACAAAAGAAATAGTCCCTACCCTCAAGGAGCTTACACTTCACTGGAGGGAAACAAAATAGATACAACATGAACACAAAGTAACTTGGTTGTTTGTTTGAGGGAGGGAGCACCTAAATGGAGGGAGCTAGAGGAGGAGGGGTGGAAGAAGACCCCAAGTCTTCATGAGATGTTGCGGCCAAAAACTCACCCTGACGTGACTAATCTTCCATTGGCCCTTTCTTTTATTTTGCTTTGCATAGAGGCTTGAGCTTGAATCCTTCCTGAGATGCTTATTGGCTGGCTATGTGAGTTGCTTTGTCTCCCTCAGCCTCAGTTTTCTCATCTCAAAATGGGGATCATAATGGCATCTACCTGCCAGGGTTGTTGCGAGGGTCAGATGTGATATTTCTGAAATCCTTTGCAAACCTTAAGGCACTGCATAAAGGCTAGCTAGTTACTCTACATATGCACTATACACAGACACACACGTATGCATCTGTGTTTGCATAACGTCTCCTGCTAGATTGATAGAGTATAAGTTCATCGAGAACAGGGATTATCTTATTCTTTGTAGTTGTATCCCTGGCAACTTAAAAAATGCTTGTTGACTGACAAGAGAATTTAATTTAGTGTAGTTTTATTAAGTTAAAGTTAACAACAAATAATGAGAATAAAAAATTGTGTATTACTTTCAGCTAGAATGATTGAAACAGATGTAGTAGATAGAAAACTAAACGTAATTGAACTAAACCCTCCAAAAAATGAAAGCTAGAAGAAAAAAATCATATCCTTGTCCCCATCTCAGGGAGGAAGGGACATCTTTATCAGTACAACAAATGGGAGAAAGTTTGGGGTAAGGTATGGTGACACACTCCTGTCAGACATCCCTGTTGTTGAGAGGGCTGAAGTTGGTAAAGTACAGGAGCTCAGAAGTTTTGAACAGCAGTAAGTCCCAAAGAGCAGGGTGTCACCAGGCTATCTAAGGAGGGATGAACCAGCCCAGGCTGGAAGTCAAATGGGTCTCAACTCCACACCAATCAGCTGTGGGACCAAGCCTGTTGGTAGCCACTCCACTTCCATCTTGGCGAAATAGGGAAACCTAATTCCAAAAAAAAGAAAATGATAGGGGCAGACTTCAATCTGGCAAGAGAAACCTGGGCTGGAATGTGGGAGACCCTCAGTACTCACTCCTTTAAGCCCACCCTGTGCCAATCTTTGGGGTCTGCCTTTGATCTCTGTATGCTCAGCCAAAGCCCATTTTTCAGGGGACGAGATGGGGAATTGTACTATAGGTGGGTAGACCCAAAGGCACAAGTGTAAATACTAAAAACAGCAACGAGACCACAATCCCCTTTTCCAGCAGCCCCCAATACACTCAGTTATTTTGAGGTCAATCCTTTGGATGTCTGAACTTCTTTCCACAGCTAGTCTCTCTCAAGCTGGAGCTTCATTGACAATGCTGTAGAAGATATCTGGGCATCCGAGACCTTGATCAAGGTCAAGATCATAGATCCAGTCACCTTGGAGACCATTTAGCTTAATCATCCAGATGAGAAAAATAGAGCCCAGAAGATCAAGTGACTAGCCTGAGGTCACAGGGGTAATAAGTAGCAACCTGAGATTTAAAGCCAGGTTCTCTGACTCTGCTCTCAGGTCAAAAGAAAAGATTACAATGAGATGATTTTTTGAACTAATTTCTTAGGGTCCTTTAATGTGATATATGTCATCACAGTCAAGGTCTGGCCAGTCCTCAACACCCTTGTTTGGTATCTGATAGACCTATGGTGTAGTGGAGAGAGAAATTCATTTACAGACAGAAAACTTTGGTTTTGAAAATTGGCACTACTCCTTGGGAGCTGGGTAGCCATGGGAAAATCAGGTACCTTTTCTGAGCTCATCTATAGTATAGTACTAATAATACTTTGAACTTCCCTTTCCTTAGGTATAGAACAAAAAAAATAGTATTGCTTATTTAACCACCAGGTGGTGCTGAGACCCACTATCTGGATGATGAGCTGAGTTGGTCTGTGTTTACCCTAGAAGTCTCCACATGCCCCATGGATTGGAAGCCCTGAGGTGGTGGAAATTCTCCCTGGTTTCCAGAGCCTCAGTGACCTCCTATCCCTCGGCTCATTTCTTTCTTCTGAAAAGTGCCACCTATTTGTTGAGATTTGTGTGGATTTGTGGGTATATCCAATTTGAACTTAGCTCTGAGCCCCCACTCACTAGTGCTTCCTTTCTGGAACATACTTCATTGATTCCTATGGTGTCATTGGTCTAGATGACACTTTAAGAGGGACATACACTATAGATATGTACTTTACAGGTTGCCTAGTCCAACCCCCTCATTTTACAGATTAGGAAACTAAAGCTTGAGAAGTTTAAATGATTTTCCCAAGGTCACAAAGGTGATTAGTGTCAAAGACAGGATTGGAAACCAGGTCCTCTACTCCAACACCAATGTTCTTCCTGTGTACCACACTGATTCCCATTTATTATATTTCAGTGAATGTTATTCATATGATCATAACATAATGGAAGAAGTTCTCCACAGAGGGTCATGTGTATGCTTGCATATGGCCTTCAATATTTACTCTTAGCATAGAATCAATAAACAGGTAAATAATATCAAACTGGTACCCAATGGCTCAATAAGACATTTCCTGAGTGCCTCCAAGTCCCATAGAATGAGGAAATCTTCTACACGTAAAACCGATCTGGACCCAGGAAAGACTAAAGCTCCCATGGCAGGTGATGTTTTTGTCCTGGAAGGGATATCAGTCCTTGTATAGCTACAGCCAACCCATTATGGAGCAGATGCCTTTGTCAGTGGACTCAATTGCTGGCTCCAGCAAGAAGTCTGCCGTCATCCGCTAGTCTTGATGTCTCTCTCATTCTGACATTGGCACCTTTATTCTGCAGCTGTGTCCTTCTCACTTCTGACTTCACTTCTAGAGCCCCTATTTCCTGTGTAATAGGGTAAGGGAGCAAGAAAGGTGATACACTGTTAGTTTGCCAACCAAAAATTTCTGTATAGTTATGAACTATTACTTTTATACTTGGAGAGCTCTACAATGTCATTGGATGCAGCGATGCAAATCACAACCCATTTGCCTCTAGTCCTTCCATAACACCTCTTTGGGGATCTGCCCTAAATGATATAGCTATCTTCTCCTCTTCCTCCTCATCCTCATCCTTCTTCTTCTTCTTCTTCTTCTTCTTCTTCTTCTTCTTCTTCTTCTTCTTCTTCTTCTTCTTCTTCTTCCTCTTCCTCCTCCTCTTCCTCCTCCTCCTCTTTCTTCTCCTCCTCCTCCTCCTCCATTATCATCATCTTCTTTCTCCTCTATATTTTCATTCTTCTTCCTCTCTTTCCTTTTCATCCTTCTTCACAATATCAGTCATTCCATTGAACAAACCCTTATTAAGTAGCTGCTATGTGCCAGGCATACCTACAGTCAAAAATGAACACATGGCCCTGTTCTCAAGGAACTTAAATTTTATTGAGGAAAAGTTACATGCACACAAAGTAATTTCAAGAATGAATGAGCACTAACAAATGGGGGAGGCGAGATCAGGGAAGGCTCCATAAAGGAGGTGGCATGAGAGCTGAGCCTTGAAGGATGACAAGGATTATAAAATGTGGAAAAGAGCAGAGAGCACATCCCAGGCCTGAGGACTGGTTTGTTGCAAAGAGCAGAGGCAGGAGATTGACTACTGGGTACAGTTAGAAGTCCAGTTTGACTGGGATGTGGAAATCATAAAGGGGAGCACTGTTATCCCCTAACTGAACTTCACAGGGATGTGGCCACATCACCAGGGTCAAACATTATCTATGTCTACATAGAACAACCAGATGGAAAGTGAAATAAAGATCATTTGCCCAAATATCTCCAAACATCTGGATGTTTGCCACCTTCTAGACCAATAAATATGCATTGGGTAGATCACTGCCCAGCCAGGCACAGCTTTATAGAAAGGCTACTTAATGTGGAGTCAGTGAACCTAGTTCTGCCCTTTCCTACTTGGAGTGAAATAGGGCAGTTCACTTCCATTTTCTGGAGCTCAGTTTCCCCCTTTGTTAAAGGAGGTAGTTAGTTGGGCTAGACTAGGAAATCTCTAAGGTTCCTCCCAACCCTAAGATCCTATAATCTGTATAATCTAGTTAGGTTGTGTCTCAGTGACCCCACAAGTTGTGTGAAAATTGAAAAACTCAGTCAATCCACTGGTTGTTTTGCCTAAAGCAGCCAAGGAAGCCACATCATGGGTTGTCAGAGGGCTGAGACTTTCTTGCCTTGTAGCAAGGGTGATTCAGAAACTTTTAGACTTAGGTCACCAGGAGAAACTTCCCCAAAATTAGAGCCTCCAGAAGTGACTAGATGACCTCCAGAAGCGAAGGGCTCCCCCTCCTTGGAAGGCTTTGAGCAGATGTGGGATGCCCCCTAGTTGGGTGTGGTAATTGAGACACGTTGGACTTGAAACAGCTGAGGTGCCTTCCAAATCCAAAATTCTGTGCTTCTGTAAAAGATGCCCTTTCCTTCTCCCTTGACTTTTCTGAAAGAAAGACACTATTGTAGCTTTCCCCCCTTGTTTTCTACTGCTATAAAAAAGGAAGTTGAGCTGAGAAAATAGTTGAGCTATTTACAAATTTACAAAGCTTGCCCCTTCCCCCTCCCCAAAGGATCAAATGTTGACGTTTTATGTTATGGGCTGCCCAGAAAGGCTTCCAAGGAGGCAGGCTGGCATCTCTGAGCAAAGGGACCAGAGAGTTCTTGTTGGTGTTCACTTCCTGGCATGAGTGGAAGATCAATTGAAGAAGGGAGATACTTGAGGCAGGGAGACTGACCAATCAGGCTACTGCAACAGCTGAGACCAAAAGTGATGAGAGATGAGAGATTAAATGAGAGATTAAATTAAGGTTATGGCTGTGTGAGTAAAGAGAGAAATGACCATGATTTGTCAACATATAAGCTCCTTGAGAGCAGCAGCCGATTCACTTTTGTCTTTGTATCTTTAGAGCCTAGAGCGGTGTTTGGAACAGAGTAAGGTCTCATAAATGCTTGTTGAATCAAAATGAATTGACGTGAAATATCGTAAGAGCATACAGGCTTGAGGGTGTACCCTCTCACTTGGCCATGGAAGCAGCATCTATGAAGAGCCAGCTAAGGCAGCTAGGGGGCATCCCAGTGCACATACCTGAAGTCAAGGAGACCAGAGCTCAAACCTGGCCCCAGATACTTACTACCTATGTGACTCTGGACAAATCCCTTAACTTCTGCTACTTCTGTTTCCTCAACTACAAAATGGGATCATAGCACCTGCCTGCTAGGGTTATTGTGGAAGAAATAGTGAGATATTATTTGTAAAGAGCTTAGTACCATTCCTGGCACATAGTAGATGCTCAATAAATAAACTCTTTTCCTACCAATTCAAAAATTTGAATCTAAGAGTTTGGTTTTGAGATTTGGGAGGTGTAAAATAATGGAAGGGGTATTGTTTTCAGAAACAAATCAGCCATCTTGTGTGTGGACTCTCGTAAATGTCCCCTCAGAGCATGGTGGAACAAAGGATTTGGGTGAGTAGTGTGCATAAGCTAGAGGTCTTGGTACTTGGGTCATAGCTCATAGACTCATAGAACTGGAAGAGGCCTCAGGAGTCTCTAGTCCAATGCATACGTGACCAAGATTCCTCCCTACAAAACACCTGCAAAGAGGCTGTCCCCCACCTGCTTGAAGATCCACAGGGAAGAAGGGAACTTCTGCCCCCCAAGGAAGTCCATTGCATCTGGACGGTTCTGACAGCTTTCTGACTTTAAGGGGAAATCCCTTTGCTTCATCATCCTGCACCCCCATTGCTCCTACTTCTGCCTTCTTGGGCAAACCAGACTAATCAAATCCCTTTTCCACTTCCAGCCCTTCCAATACTTCAAGACAGCTGGCATGTCCCTGCTCCACCCCCTCACATATCTAAGTCTTCTGTTCTCTAGGCTAAAGTTCCATTAAGTCTTCCATATGTGTCAGAAATTGGTCCAGGGGACTAAAGCTCTAACATGAACAACGCTTCACAGTTTCCTAAAGCATAAAATCCCAGTCAGACTTGGACAGCCTGCTGCTATATTGTATGGGTGGAGATAACCTGGACTTTTCATTGAGGCAATCAATTAATATTCTCTACCTCAATTGTGGGGCTTCCGCATGAAACTCAGGACTCTATTGCATTAGACAACCAAAGGTGTAAGCTAGATGCCAACATGTGAAATAAGTTGGGATTGATTAAAAAAATCAGTCATGACCTGCAAGGCTTTTCTAAGGGCTGGACATCAGTCCAGCCTTGCGGCCGCACAGCTTCATCCCAGCCCTTAACACTTGAGGATGGGAGACAATCTCTGTCTTCTCTCTCTACCTCTCAACCAAGGAAGACCTTGTGTCCTTCAGAAGCTTAGAAAGTTTGGAACTTCTCAACAGTGATGGTAAGACTGTCCCCCAGGAGAGCAGTGGCTGATGACAGTGAAATTAAATCACTAGGAATTGAGAAAAAAAGTCTATGCACCTCAGGGAACTTCATGAAGACATCAGAAAGAGAGAAGGACTTCCACTAAGCCCGGAGCCATGAGCTACCTCCAATGCCACACATGCTGTATAAACTTGAGTCCATTTTATACTGGACTCTGTATGACTTGGTAGGAATATGTCTTAGACTTTGAGGGAGGGGGATATTTTTTCTATCAACTGTTTTTATACATCCTTAGTAAACTCTTGTTTCTAAAAGTAAATTAACTCTATCTGGATAATTGATTTTAACTGATAATCTATGAGGGAGTGCACTGATAGGGGCTCATTAATGATAGTATTAGAAAACCACCCAGGAGCTCTCAGAGTTACCACTATAATCCTGAAAAGAAGAGTCCTCTGGGCACCCAACCTGCCAGTTGGAATGGGAGTTGGGCAAATGAGCCAACACAAACTGCACTATAATGTGAATTAATACTCCTTTTTGACCAGGTATGCCGCCACGGCAAACGTAGAGTTGAGGGAAATCTCATCCACCTGGACCGTTGCTGTATCTTTGCCAACTATCCTTTCTGTGCTATTAATGTATTTTTTTTGGGTAAATGTTCAATGATATGTGAGCTCTTCTTTTAATCCAATACTGGATCTGAACTACCAGACTGACCTGAGCAACCAAAGGTTGGCCTTGGCCAAGAAAAGGGCCATCTCATGATCAGATTCTGGAGGAAAGGAGGGGAATGGGAAATGGTGTAAGGGGGTTTTGAGATGAAGAGAAGGGAAGAGAGAGCACATGTTCTAATGTTCTAAACTTTCTCAGTAAAGTATGAGGTGAGGTACTTAGCAGAGAGGAGAGAAGGGTATACAAGAGGCTTGAGGAGAAAAGAGAAGGTCTATAATAACTTTTTGATGGAGTGACCTAGGGAATCCATAAGAAAGAATCAAAGGACTGCCTTGCTGAGGTGAAGGCCCAGTTGAGGTTGAAGAACATAAATTTGTAGGGGCCCCAGGCAGCTTAATTGCCTGACTTCCTCCAGCTCCATTCAATAGCAGTAGGAACAGGGGAGTCAGATGAAGGCAGCAACCCAGGACGGGCATTTGGCAAAGTGTGAGGTTTCAAAGGATAAAGGAGCATGGGATTTGATAGTATCACACACTGTGGAGTCAAATTGTTTTACTATAGGATTTGGATTAGAAAAGGAGGAAAACGAAGTCAGAGAAGGGTCATGGTCTAAGAGGTAAAGGAAAAAGAGTCTGAGATGTGGCTGAAGAAGAGATTTAGGTAGGTGAGGTGTAAGGAGATATGGAATTATAGGAAGCACTTGGTTTTCATCCTTCATTTTTTGAAGATGACCAATGACATGGTGACGTTGGGGTAAAATAGTGTGCCCAATGGGTGATTTTTTTTTTGGCTAGGCAATGGGGTTAAGTGACTTGCCCAGGGTCATACAGCTAGTATCAAGTATCTGAGGCTGTATTTGAACTTAGGTCCTTTTGACTCCAAGGCCAGAGCTCTATCCACTGCACCACCTTGCTGCGGTGTTTTGACTTGCATATGAATTGGATTGAAATGAGATGGAGTTTCACAGAGAACTTTCCTCTCTCTTCCAGAGGAAGAGGGGTTATGAAAGGTTATGGTCAGATAGATGAATGTCAGAGATGCTTTTTGTTTTGTTTTTTAATCAAGGCTAATGGTGAGATCTGGAGTGTGACCATTTCTGTGTATGGCTGAGGTGAAGTAAAGTAGGGATTTGAATGGGGAACTAGAAGGCTAGGGTATTTGAGAGAACATGAATATCAACATTGAAGCCCTCCAGTATAAAGACAGGAGTTAGGGAGGAGAGGGAGAAGGTGTCTCAGGTGATAAACTCCTTGAGAAAGGAGGAAGACAGCATGGATAGACAGCATCCACCATGATCTATATACAGTGAAAATGTTCAATAGAGTGAACTACAGAGGCCAAAAGGTTATTGAGAGATGGTGGCAAACAGGGAGCAGACAATATTCTGACATCCTCCAGGATCAGTATGTGTATGGCGGGTGGAGGTGATCAAACGGAGCTGCAACTAGGAGAGTATGGCCAGGATTACAGTGGCATTTGGGGAAAGCCAAGGCTCAATGAAAACAAGAATCCAGTGGAATGAGGATGAGTAGGAAAAGTCCAGAAGGAAAAGAAGTTCATTCACAATGGAAAGGGAATTCCAGAGAGCACAGTGGAAGGTATGGACAGAGTTGGGATAGAACGTGGGTGGAGTAGGATTGAGGAGGCTGGGATTAGAGAATGACGTGGGCTTTGGGGGACATGGAAATTAGGTAAAACAGGGAGATGGAGAGTCACAGGTGATGGGAGCTCGGGTAGTAATGGTTGGTGAATGAAACGCAATGCTTAGTGAATCCCAGATATGGAGAGCCCCATTTGCTTTGCCCTTCACTGGTATTTCATTCTCCCACCATATGCAACTTTTATTCCAGGGTTGTGGAGAAACAGACATACATACACCTTAGGTCCACTAAGTATGTGCCTCCTTCTGAGAGGGGAGGGAACCCACAGCAGCAGAGGCTTCTGGGAGTTCCAGCAGTCTTCTAATACTGCAGCCTTGACATAGGTACCTGAGATGCTCACCACAGAGCCAACCCCGAGAAGGGTCTTGCAGAGATAGATCAAGCAAGGAGACTGGTGCCACCCATCCCCTCCTTTAGGCTAACCTGAGCAACTCCTTGCCCCTTGCCCTGAGCTTCCCAGTCCCTGACCTTGTGTTTACAGTATTCTTTATACTTGGAATTGAATTTGCTAAATATTTAACATGTGTCTATTGCGGGCAAGGCTCCACATCCTATCTTGGGGACACAGACTGTGGAGAGGCTGGACAAAGAATGCCCTCTCCCTCTTTTTCAATTCCTGGCCCATCCTCACCCAAGGACCCAACTTTCCTGTCACCTCCTCCAAGCAGCCTTCCCTTGTTCCCTTCCCTGCCCCCCATGACACCCCTCCCAAGCTTCATCTGGCCCTTAGTCTTTCAAGACACCCAGACAGTTGTCTTGTGACTATGAGTTCAAGGGACTGGCATGGTGGCGCGTTCTCTCCCTGCTAAGCTGCCTGTGAGCTCCAAGAGAGCAGAGAGGACTCTTGCTTAGGTTCCAGAGCCTAGCTCTGGGATCTTGGCACACAGAAGGCACTTAATCAATGTTTGCTGAACGAATGCTAGCTTTAGCCCTGGGAGCAAGGATCGGACACTAGAAAGCCAGCAGTGCTATTCACAGCCAGGTGAGCTCTCAGTTGGCTCAAGATAAGTCTCTTTTCCCTCCCCAAACCTTTACTCGAACTGTAGGGTGTGGGCCGGTAGGGGGGTGTTGCTTCTTAGCAAGAATAGGGCCCAGGATCCTGCGAGGGAGAAAAAGCCTAGATCACTCCTTCCACAGTTGCATATTCATTCTGCAGCATTAAAGGGGGGAAAAATCCATGGTCCTGCCGCCCTCGCACCTGTTGTGGGGGGTGGAGGGATTGGGGTGGGAGTAGGGGAGGGTGACAAAGACAAGCCTTCACATCTTCCCACCCCGAGATCTACTCCCACACTGGTGGCTGCCTCTTTCTGCTCCCAGTAGCTGGGGGATCTCAGCTTGGGAGGTGCGAGAGCACCCCAACCCAGTAGTTTTCTGTGCCCTTCTGTAGAGCTCCCTTGAAACTCTCCCGGCAGTCAGAGGGGGCAGTCCGGGGGTGGGGCCTAGATCTTGGCTGACTGGGAAGGAGTCTGGCCTCAGCTGCAGCTGGGCTGGGGCGTCCCCTGCACCAGCTATAGGTTCTCAGCCCCAAGTGGAGAAGGGAGAGGGGAGAAGGGGCCCTTTGGCCCAGGCGCCCGTCCCTCTCCTCCCCTGCAAAAAGCACGTTGGCTCCCAGCTCAGGGAATTGTTGTGCACCCTGCAAACTGTAACTCGGGTCTCCTGGAGACGGGCAAAGCGGACATTCCTCAGGCTGCCACAAAATGGGACATTGTGTCGGGGCGCAGAGCGCTGGGCATTCTTGGAGCCCTCCCTGCAGGGGAGTGGGGAAGGGTGGGGGTGGGACAGAGACAGAGACACAAAGAGAGACGTCTAGGTAGGAGAACCGGAGGGCACAGGCTAGGCAGCAAGCTCGACAGAGATGGGATGAAAGAGACAAAGACAGAGAGAGAGACACACAGAGAGAAGGCGAGAGACGGGTACAGAGGTGACAGCACAATAGAGAAAGGAGACGAGAGACAGATGAGAAAAAGAACACAGAGAGACAACACTGGAAAGGAAAAGGGATATCAAGAGATAAGAGAGAGAGACACACAGAGAGACAGAGAGACAGAGAAACAAAGAGACAAAGAGAGAGACGGAGAGACACAGACAGACACAGACAGACAGAGACAGAGACAGGGAGAGAAGAGAAGGGGAGAAAAGAGGAGAGGAGTGCAGAGGAGAGAGAGTAGATAGAGACAAGGAAAAGACAAGACCAAGGAGAAAGAAGAGGAAGAGAGATAGCCGCTAAGTAGAGACAGAAACAGAGCCAAAGGGAAGTAAGAACCAGAGAAAGAGGAGAAAGGCAACAAAGAAGAACAGAAGCAGAGAGAGGAGAGGGAGATAGAAGGGCAGAGAAAGGAGAGACAAATGAGGGAAGAGACGACACCGAAAAGAAAGACAGAAGGCAGGGGAGTGGAAGGAGGAAGGAAGGACAGAGAGAAATGAAGGCTAGAGCACGAAGGGCCATCCAGAAGGGATCTCTCCCTTGTCTCCAGGGGTAGGTGGGAAGGGCTGCCTCCACTAGCATTTTGAGAAGGCAAAGGGGGAAATGTCCCTGAATCTTTGAGGCTCTCTCCCCTCCCCCTTCTGTCTTTCTGCCTGCTTGTCTCCGTTTTCCTCAAGATAGGATTGGAGGCTGGGGAGCATCTAGGGTTGATAATTTGACTTCTGGATTGAATGCTCTCTCCAGCAGTAGGTGGTGATGTAATAGGTACTAGGAAGATATAAATATCGGTGGCCAGGGCCCAGGAGCTATGGCTGGCTGCTAGGGGAGAGGCTCGCGCCCTCCACTCACACGGCTCTTCTCTTGTTGAGATCCAAGTTCGTATCAATTCCCACTGACTTCACTGCTCTCTCTCTCTCGTTCTCTCCTCTGGGTCCCTCTCTCTAGGGCTTTCTCACTGCGCATTTCTCTCTCCGTCTCTCGCTCTCTCCGTGTTCCTCACTCACTCTCTCGCTGTCTCTGTCTCTCTCTCTGAAATCTCTGCCCCACCCCACCCCCTTCCTCCTGCCCCATGCAGCCGGGTTAGGGAGCCCTGGCAGCTCTCTGGGGGCCGGTTGAGCTGAGAACCGCTAGCCGAAGTTTATGAATTGGGATCTCTCAGCACCGGGTCCGAGTTGTCCTGCGCCCCTCTCTTCTCCTTCTCTGGTCAGAGCCTGAGAAGGGCCCAAGCCGGACAGGCGGGCAGGCAGGGCAGGGCAGGGCAGGGCAGGGGGGTATTTTTAGAGTCATTGACTGCCTCCAGCCAAACCACGTGTGTCCCCCCTGCGAGCCGGGATGCCTCACCCCTCAGCCTTGTTGCCCGCGCTGCTGCTGGGACTGCTGTCCCCCTGGCCGGGCCGCGGGGGCCCTCTGCCTGCCCCCCACAACGACACTCTCGACTGGCGCTGGGAGACCCTCTTCTCTCGCTCCATGGCCCGGCTCCCCGGGGAGAGGAAGGAGCTGAACCGGGACGGGGACTACCTGCTGGGCATCAAGAGATTGCGCCGCCTCTACTGCAACGTGGGCATCGGCTTTCATCTCCAGGTCCTGCCCGATGGCCGCATCAACGGCGTCCACAACGAGAACCGCTACAGTGAGTGGCCGCCCCCTCGGCCCAGGGCTTCTCCCTCTCCTTCCATCGCTCTCTCTCTGTCTGTCTCTCTCTCTGTCTCTGTCTCTCTCTGTGTGTCTCTCTGTGTCTCTCTTTCTGTGTCTCTGTCTGTCTCTCTGTGTGTTTCTCTCTCCCTCTCTCTGTCTCTCTCTGTCTCTCTCTCTCTCCCTTCCCCTCTCTCTCCTCTCCTCTCCTCTCCTCTCCTCTCCTCTCCTCTCCTCTCCTCTCCTCTCCTCTCCTCTCTCTTCTCCTTTCTCTCTTCCCCCTCTCCCCTCTTCTCTTCTCTTCTCTTCTCTTCTCTTCTCTTCTCTTCTCTTCTCTTCTCTTCTCTTCTCTTCTCTTCTCTTCTCTTCTCTTCTCTTCTCGGGGTTGTCTCCTCCCCAACAGGAAGGTGGCTATGCTAGGGAAAAGAAGGTGCGGTCCCCAACGTCGGTAGGGTGGTGGGCCAAGGGCTGGAGGAAAGAGACCTGTGTTTTTTGCGTTTTACTGCTGGGTGTCTCTCACAGGTGGTTTCCTGGGAGATGGGGAGTAGTGGATCCCAGTCCCCAACCCCCTTAGCCCGAGGGTCGCGTAAGCCCCCGGTCTGCCCAGCTGCCCAAAGCCTTGGCCGGAGGTGTGTAAATGTCAGGCACTAGGCAGCTAGGGCGGACTCTAGAAAGTCAGGCGAGTTGCGGGGACCGACCGGGCTGAGGGCGCCAGGGATAAAGGAGCTGACTTGTGGCCGGGGCTTTGAGGAAGTAAAGAGTCCCCGCAGGGAACCTGAAGGAATCCAAGGGTGTTCTAGCCCCGAGCTCGGAAGACAGCTATACGCATACGCCAGCTAGTTCAGTACCTTCGCTTTACATGAAGGGGAAACTGAGGCTGCCCGGAGTTTTTCGAGAGATGATCTCTGGTTCCCGGGGTGAGGATAGAAAAGGAGGGACACTGGGTCCCAGGCTACCGAGCTACTGCCTGGAGGGAGGGGAGTGTAGGAGGCACCGCTGAGGGCGATATTTATCAGCCTATGGAGAAGGCTCGAGTGCTGGCCTCGGCTGCCGGCCCATACAGAGTCCGACTGCTGCGCAGAGCCGCAGGATCCTGCCCAGCCCCTTCCCTCTTCTCCCAAGCGAGAACTATGCGCTCTCGTTGGGCTGGGCTTTGCCTGGTGCTCCTCGGCCCCGAGAAATGCCGAGGGGCGCAGGCAGGAGTGTGCCCTCCCACTCCCACCCGGGGTCCAACTTCTGCCCGGTCCTCCTGCAGCTTAATTCCTCTCCTCTCCTCTACCCCAACCTCCAGCCCCGAGCGTACAACCGCAGGATTCGGGGCCCTGTGAAGCAGTGGCTGCCCCGTGCCAGTACGCGCCAGCCTTGGTGGCGTCTGATGTTAGGGGGGTCCTAGCCTGGGAAGGGGTTGTGGACCAGTTAGAGGGTTAGCGTGCAGGTCAGAGGGCTGCCCGAGAGCCGCGGAGGGGTGAGCGGAGCGGGGCGGGCGCCTCCGGCTCCCCAAGCAGTGAGGAATGACCAGTAGCTGAGGCCAACCCCCCTCAAGTCCTGCCGCTCGCCCCACCTAGGTTTGCTGGAGCTGTCGCCGGTGGAACGGGGAGTCGTGAGCCTCTTTGGCGTCAGAAGTCGTCTTTTCGTGGCCATGAACAGCAAGGGCAAACTCTATGGCTCGGTAAGAAGAGGAGCTGGGGAGGGAGACCTGGAGGGGGGGGGCCTGGCCCTGGCCCTGGCCCTGGCCCTGGCCCTGGCAGAGGGGCTTCGGACACTTGGATGGGAATTGCGGGTTCCTCTTTCCAGCCGCCACACACTTGTCCTGCCCCTAAGGTTGCTCAGACTCCCAGGATTCCTGAGTCCCCGCTACAGAAACGCTTCTCTCTGTGTGTCTGACTTTGTCTCTCTGTCTCTCTCCCTCTCTTTTGTTTCTCATCTGTCGTTTCTCCTGTGTGTCTATGTCTCCTGTTTCTCTCTCTCTCTCTCTCTCTCTCTCTCTCTCTCTCTCTCTCTCACACACACACACACACACAGTAGGGGAGGTGTGAGGAGTGGGGGTGGGGAGAGCTACCCCCATCACAAACCAAAGGGAGGGAAAGAGGCAGACAGTGCAGTGGACAGAGTGACACAGACGTTTGAATCCCGGCCCTGGCTGGCTAAATGACCCCGAGCTCCTCATTTGTCTGAACCTCACCTTCCGCCTTTATCATGGGAATAATCGTTTGGACTCCTTACTGATCTGGGTTGTGAGGATGAAAACCTATAGAAATGGGAGCACAAATAGACCAGATTCCCCCTGGCCAGGGACGTGGTTGGGGCAGGGGTTGAGTCCCCAAGACCTCTCCAGGAATACATCAGGTTCCTCGACTGGCAGCAGCCACGTAAACCTAACAGAAGAAAATAGATCTACCATTTTCTTCTCTACCCCTCTCCTTTCTTCTTCCCTTTAAGGGAATCAATCAGCCTTTTGGGATAACACTCCCACATGCCTGGCTCCTGCTTCTGGCCCCTCGATGGGCACTTAGGGCTATGAGAGGAAGGAGAATCCAGCTGACCCACTCTCACCTCCCGATTCCTCTTCCCCATACCAGGCTCCATGACTGCACCTGGCTCATGGGCTTGGGAGAGCAGCAGGGCATCAGCTAGTGAGGGTCCGGGAAGCACTTCCAGAGGGGGAGAAGGGGGAAGGGGGAAGAAGAGGGAGGAATATTGAAGGCCTGGGGAATAGTACTGACCAGGTGTCCGGAAGGCTGGTCAGCTGCAGAACCAGCTGTTTTCTGTGTGTGAAGAAGGGTAGTTATGCTCTGGCCCCACCCTAAGTGGACCAGGTGGGCAAAAGCATCTAGCCTGGGTTTTAGAGAAAAAAAAGACCTTAGAAATCATCTTAGCTGTCATCCCCAGTGCTTAGCCTAGTGCCTGACACATAGTGTGTGCTTAAGAAATGTCTGCTCATCCATCCATCCATTTATCTATCTGTCTGTCCTACCTATCTATATCACCCCTTCTCCGAAGAGAAAACTAAGGCAGCCAAGAAGGAAGTAGGAGGCTTACTCAAGGCCACAGGGTTACCAATTGGTTGGGCCAGAATTCACACCTGAGTCCTTTGCTTCTGTCACTACCTGCCTTACTTTGGGCAAATCACTTAACCAGATAGTTTCAATTTTCTCATCTGGAAAATGGGGTCATGGGATGAGATAGGCTCTAAGACTCCTTCCAGTTCTAAATCTATAATCTTATGACTCCTATCCAGGGCTCTTGCCAGTTCAATCTGAAATAGTTCAGTCCTGTCTTGGGGGCAGGCTTTTGACCCTTGGAAGCAGCCCTAAGTCTGATTCCTTGGGTGTATTCCTTATGGGTCAAAATCACTCTGCTGTAAAGTCCCTGGGCCTGCCCTGAGCCAGGCTTTGGAGACCCATGAGCTGAGCCCATGCCAGCCATGGTTCCGAGAGTCTGGGAGGAGCATTGCTGCCCGTTGGAAGAACCCTGACCAACTCTCTTGCCCCCTCCTCTTCCCTCCAGCCCTACTTTAATGATGAGTGCACCTTCAAAGAAATCCTCCTGCCTAATAACTACAATGCCTACGAGTCTGGGCAGTATGCGGGCATGTACATCGCCCTGAGCAAAAATGGGAGAACCAAGAAAGGGAACCGTGTGTCCCCCACCATGACTGTGACCCACTTCCTGCCCCGGATCTGAGGGAAAAGCCACCAGTCCTGGGCCTCCCCAGTGTCACCTCAGGAGGGATGACCAAGGGAGACATGCAGGGAGGAAGATCCGGCTGGACCCATGGAAAACCAGACAAACTTGGTGCACTTTCAATTGAGACTTCTGCGGGAGCAGGTGTATGTAACATAGTTAAGTTAATTATTTAAGTCTGTATATATTGCCACAAATTTATTTATAATTCTGTGGGTGTGTCAGTTTTTGGAAAAGAAAAGAAATGAACAGAAAAGAGGGAAACCCTTCTTTGCTGGGACTGCTCTTCCTTGCCTGCCTCCTGTCACTGTTTCTCAGATAACCGGGTGCTGCTATTGTCATCTGTCCAGAGGCCGAGGGAGCTGGGTTCTTTTAGACTCTGCCGCCCCTGGGGCCTGAAGGGGGTTCTGCCGTGCCCTCAGATTGCATCCCTTGGCATGCACAGGGCCCAACAAAGCCTTGCTCCTCCTGGTTCCTTCGTGGTGGGGATGGGCACCCCTCTCCAGACTCCCCTGTACCCTCGGCTGATGGCTGAACCCCATTTGCGCCCAGCTGCTACTTTACTGAAACATATCAGTTTCCTTCTGGTGCAAAAAGAGCCCCATGGAAGTCCTACCCCACAAATCTGTATTTAGATCAGCCAGGGCTGACCTTTGAACTTTCCTCCAGGCAATCTTCAATCGATCTACTGCTGGGCAACAGGGACCCTTCGACAGCACAAACTTTAATTCTCCTTTTCTTAGATCAGCAGCAGGACAGTTGACTTTACGCCTGTCAGGGAGGGGGGCCTCTCCACTACTGCACTGTAAAATCAACCTTGGGTGGGTGGGTGGGGGACTGCCTGGAAGAGGTTTAAGTGACCAACTTTCTTTTTAACCCAGCGACAAAGCCTTTCCTTTTTCTTCTTACAATTTGTGATAGCTATCATCCAGTCCCAACCACTGAATCGACAGCATGGAGCAAGCCCTTGATCTTCCAGCTCTGGCAAGGACTGAGCCCTGCTTTGGTGGCTCAGCCTGCCCCTTAGACACAGAGAAACACACACAAGCCTGGAGTTCTTTTTCATTTTTTTTAATGCAGTGCTTAGAAAGACTGCTCCTCTTCCTTCTGCCTCCTTCCCTGACCCATTGGTTTTATGTCTACCTCACCAACGCTTCAAAGCAAAATCTTCCGGGAAAGCCCAGGATTTCTGCTTTCCAGAGTCTCTCCAAGGCTCTGGAGGTTGCAATCCCAGCGCCCCGTTTTTCCATATGTAGCCAAGAAGCATTCCGCCGGTGTGGGCTACATCCCATCTGAACCTTGTCACGTTTGAGCTATCTTTACCCAGGGATTTACTTTTAGTAAGGATAATCATGGAGAAAATATTCGCAGACAGCTGTCAGAGGGCACTATATGGTCATTGAGTAACCCTATATTTTTCTTTATATATTTTTCAAATGGAAGCTCTGTCACTGGAGCAAAGACAGAAGAGGCAGAAGCAGGGGCTGGGGACGTTTAAAAAAAGCCCCCACCCTCACCCTACTGCCACACCATGGCCTATGTGGACGTTTTAATGAATGAGTTTTTAGAGTTTATACGAAATGACCTTAGGTTGTGACCAGAAATGCCCGAAATGTTTATTAAATACTTGAGCTCCCCTCGAGGATGTTTGCAAACTGGCTCCCAAATTAACTTTATGGGGGCCGGCAGACAGCACGACTATGGAAAATCTGAGTCTCGCCTTTTCTCTGTGATATTCTTGGTTTGGGGTGGTTGTTGGCTCTCAAAAATCTCTTGTTTTATTGCAATCACTTGCGCCCCACTACTGTGCTCGCTTAGCCTGGTGGCTTAAGTCTGCGGAGGCTGCTTGCGTGGAGCAGGACAGGAGGCTACGCTGTTTCTCAGGGCCTCCGAGAAGAGCCAGGGACGAGCCAGACCTGGCTGCCCAGGGCGCGGGGCAAAGAGAGGTCTCTGCTTCCTGGAACACAGGACTGGCCACTTGGAGAGTTCTTCTGTCATTTCTGGGAGGACAACCACACCCAAGCAGTAATGAATTATTCCACGTCTCAGACAACAAAAGCAGTCCTCCATTTTGCTGGAAAATTGGTCCAGTTTTCTTGTCAACACACACACACACACACCCACCCACACACATACACACACACCCCCACACATACACACATACACACACACACACACAAATGCACATGCTTACAAATGAGAGAATCACCTTCTTTGCTCATGGGGTTGGTACTGTCTGTGCCTTTAAAATACTGTTGTACCATTTTTACACGGATGTGTGTTCGAGCTCTCAAGATTAACCAATATTCGCAGAATCTGTCTGTAGTTTTATACAGGTGCTGTCTTATATTTCAATGTATGTGCTATGCACACTTAACAAGGAATAAATCATGATTGGTTACCACAGACGACAAGCTGGGCTGCATGTAAATCCTTGGAGAGGGTATGAATGAACGCATTCCCTGATAAAGCAACTGAGCATCTGCAACCCCCATGCAAAGAGGCTGCTTGAGGTTGGATGTTAGGAAAAACTGGCTCACTGATTGAGGTGTCCAAAAGTGCAATGGGAGGTGGTGGGCTCTCTCCATCACTAGAGGTCTCCACACCTCTTGGCTGGATGACCACTGGCCATGGAGAATGAAACCATGGGATCCTAGGTTTAGAGCCAGAGGAGAGGGACCTTGAAAACATAGTAGAGGGCATTCTTGTTCTGGCCGGTGACAGATGACACATCAGAAGCTGCCGAGGTCTCTTCTGGCTCTTCTGTGATCTTAAAGTAACTTTCCCATTAGGGCTTTAAGTCTGCTCCTCACATACAGAGCGTGTGCATGTATTTTAACCAACTGCATCCAGACATTACTGGGATCATGGAACCAGAAGGCCTTGCCCGTGAGTCCATGGTCAGATGGAGAACTGCACTAAGTTGGTGAAGCTTATGTTTTATTCAAGGATCATAGATCTGGAACTGGGATGGATGGATGGATGGATGGATAGATGGATAAATGAATGAATGAATGAAAGAACATGTATTAAACATTTACCATGTGCCAAGCAAGGTACTGGGGATACAAATACAAAAACAAAGACAGTCCCCAACCTCACAAAGCTTACATTCTAGTGGGGAGACGGGACACCACGCCACGTGATGGCCAGGGAAGGGCGCTTTGGTTTGGAAGGCCACAGGAAGGGCTCACCTGGTTCAAGCCCCCCATTTCACAGATGAGGAAGCTCCGAAGAGGAAAAGCTGGGGTGACCCCAAGTGTTTGAGGGGCCACCATCTGGACACTGGCTTAGCCTTGTTCTGATTGGCCCCAGGGGCAGAACCAGGAACAAGGGTGGAAGTTAAAAGAAAAATAGCTTTTATCTAGTGTCAGGCAAACCCTCTTTGCAATTAGCGCTCTCAGAATTGGATGGCCAGCTTTGGTTGGAAGTGGGTTCTGCTTGGCTAGAGATCTTCAAACCAAGCCTGAGTGGCCCCTCCCTAAACTTCCTAGATTTGGAGCTGGAAGGGACCTTAGAGGCCATTTAGTACGGACCCCTCACTTTCTAGATGAGGAACCGAAAGTGGAGGTTAAGTGATTTTCCCACGGTCACAAAGGGTGTCAAGGGCAGGGCCAGCACTTGAGCCCAGATCTGCTGCCTTCAGAGACACACCACCACTGTTCTTCCCAACACTGAGACCCTAATCAGATCCATCTGAATGATGGGTAGAAAAACCAGGGTGCTCTGATCCTCAGGCTGAGGACTGGTACTTCCCTTGGGCTCCGTAAAACGATTTGGGGTTTCTGAACATTTCTGAGGTCAGGGAGGATGCAGACGTGACCTGATGTCTCAAGTGGAAGGATTGCAGTTTTGCTTCCTGGCCTGGCACCCTAGAGACAGCTCACATCAGGGGCTTCCAGAACCAGTCATGGCCCGAGTTGGAAGAAGCGATACAGTGGGAAATGCCATGATGAATTGTTGTTTGCTAAGGCGTCTCCCCCCCCCCCCGCAGCCCCCCTTCTTCTCTAGATCTCAATGATCTGAACACTACAGGTCAAATCTATATAAAAAGACTTTCCTCTTTGGGATGGTGTCCTGAAAACCCAAAACCTGCCCTCTCCCTGTCAGCCTGGCTGCCTTTTTCGTGGGACGGGCTGTTGTTTTCCCCTGGGCCCACTGACCAAACCTGCGTGGCCCCAGAGGGCAGAAGCGGAAGGTGTGGGGGGAGCTGAACAGATAATCAGTTATCCAGTGGACCTTGGTAGGCTCCACCTTACTGGTGGTCGCTGAGCACAGCCTTGCCAAGGGGATTGCTTGTGTGTGACAGGTGGAAGTATTAGGATGGAGAGAGTTCTGGAACGGCAGACGGGGAGCTGGGTTCAAATCCTGACCCTTATGTCAACTATCTATGTGAGCAAAGTCACAAAGGGCCTCAGTTAGCTCACTTGTAAATAGGAAGGAGGAGGTGGGTTAGATCAGCTCTAATATCCATGACCCTATGACCCAAGTCACCTCTCTTCTATGAGCCTCAGTCTTCTCATCTGCCAAATGGGAGGGTTGGGCTCAATGACCTCCCTGGCTCTCTCTGCTGTGCCTGGCTGCCCCTTGAGAAGGATCCTCTCCTGTCCTAGCATTTCCCTCTGGTTAAGGATCTCCCAGGGTCCCCAGCCCGGGATCAGCATCGGGGGCTGTGGATTTCAAGCAAAGCTGGCCGACAGCAAATAGATGGAAAAGCCCCTGAGCTTTGCCAAGTATTTGACACTTTCAGAGCGGGTTGAAGCCTCTGAAGCTGATTTGTACTTCAGAGGGAATGTGATTAGCAAGCAGCTTGGAGGGAGCATATGCAGATGAACTCCAACCCCCCAAACCACTTTCTTTCACCTAAGTGAGAGGGTGTGAATGAGGGAGAGTGAAGGGCAATAAGGGACCTGGGGAGGTGTGGACGAGATGACGGGGGGGGGGTGGGGTGGGGTGGGGGGAGAGGCCTGGAGGGCCCCCAGATCCCAGCCCTCAGAGCTGGGCCCCCGTCAGCCTCCCTGCCCCATTGGGAGAGCCTGCATCCTGGCCTTAGGGCTGGAGAGGACTCGGGGGCAGCTAGGCTAAGCCCACCAGTTTACAGGCGAGGAAACTGAGGCTCAGAGAGGCGCTACCGAGGTCACGCTTCTGGTTCTGACTCTCGGCCCAGCACTCCTCACAATAACCTCCAGTTGAGTAGGGAAGCTGGAGAAACAAAGAACCCTGAGGTCTGTCATGCCTCCAGAAGAGACGGCCCAAAGGGCAGCCGTCATCTGTCTACACCTGCCCCGGGGCGTTTGTATTGTTGCTGTTCAGGCATTTCAGTCGTGTCCACTCCCCGGGACCCCGCTGGGGGCTTTTTTGGCAGACATACTAGAGGGCTTTGCCATTTCCTTCTCCAGATCACTTTACAGGTGAGGAAACTGAGGTAAACAGAGTGAAGTGACTTACCTAGGGTCACACAGCTAGGAAGTGTCTGAGGCTGGATTTAAACTCAGGTCTTCCTGATTCTGGGTCAAGAACTTTGCACCTAGCTGCCAGACATTTGGCTTACTGGACCTCAAGAAAGTCCAATCTTGGGGGCTGGAGGCACAGAAAAGGGTGATAAGCCACTGAGAGGTGGAAATAGTTTCCTTCTGAGGCCAGAGCTTCCAACGCTATACACACACACACACACACAGATGTGCATCTGCCCCATCAAGTGTTACCGTCTCAACCTAAGCCTTAAACCCTGGCGGAGACAGCCAGGCTGGTCTCCTAGTCATCATCCGAGGGAGCAGCAGTCCTGGTGACATGGCCTGGTGACTTCTGCAGGTGCTAAAGCCCTGCTCTTTCCTCAGCAGCCACAGCTTCTGAAGACTCAGCAAAGAGCCCTCAAAGTCCTTGGTCCCGTGAATGAGGCATCCTCAGAAACAAGTATGGCTCTCCCGGTGGAGATGATACGGAAGAGGAGGGCTGGCCACAGGCCTGGCCGCTGCCCCTAATGACCAGGAGCCCTTTCCATCGGCCCTGAGGCAGAACCCTCTGGGGGTGTCGGCTCCCTCTTTTAAAGTAGAAGCTCCTTGAAGGCAGGGACTGTCTTGTTCTTCTGCTTGCATCCCCTGTGCTTGGAGGACAAGTTTAAGGGACTCTTTTTCATTCATTCACATTCTCCTTGATTTTCCTCCTGCCCAGATGACCCCTCCTTCCTAGGGTCCTTCTGTACATCTGCGTTCAAACTTCACCCACTAACCTGGGGCGTCCCCCAAGGCTCCCCCCCAAACCCTCTTCCCTTTTCTTTTTTTTCTCTCTGAGTGACCTCATCAGTTCCCATGAGTTTAATTATCATCTCTCTGTTAATGCACCATATATGTATATAAGCAGATATACACATGTTCATATACACATATGCACATATATGTACAGATTTCACATACATACATATATGTGTGTATATATATATGTATATATATGTATACTCACAGCCCTAGTCTTCTTCTAGAAATTCTAAAGTCGTAGAATTTCACACCAGCATCTTGAACCAAACACTTCATAGGCGACTCAAACTCTGCATGTCCAGAACAGACCTCATCCTCTTTCCCCCCAACACTGCGTCTCTTCTGTATGTCACTATTACCGTGCCAGATGCCACAGGTGCCTAGGACTGTCCTCCTGGTCACTCAGTTTCAAAATCTCTGTGTCTTTCTTGACTCCACTCTGTCCCTCATCTCAAGGACCAGTTGTCAATTGTCAATTCATCATTTTTTTCTCCATAAGAACTCTTTCCTCTGCCTCCCTTCTCTCCCAGCACACAGCTACCACGTGAGTCCAGACCTTTATCACCTCTTGCCTGGACTATTGATTGATTATCCTAGTTGATCTCCTTCCTTCAGATCTCCTCCTCTCCATCTCCTCCACCCTCTTACTCAATGCCAGCAGCTTCCTGTTGCTTCTATGATAAAATATAAACTCATCTATTTGTCATTGTCTGGTCCCAATTGGCTCTTCCCTTCATTTACTCTACGGTGTTGTGCCAGGTTGGCTCACAAGTTATATTCAGTCTCTCATCTCATCATCATTTGTACATCCCGATGCCTGGAATTCGATCCCTCTTTATTTCTGCTTCTTCAAATCAATCCCTCATTTCCTTCAAAATTCAACTCACACCTTCACCTTTAGCATGAAACCTTTCCTGATGCCTTCCCCATCTCCATCTACTGATGTCTTCCCACTAAATTACCTTGGCATTACATTGTATATCTGTTATATGTACTTGCATGTGAATATGTTACACATATAGTCTTTCCCAATAGAATGTAAGCTCTCTGAGAGCAGGGAACATTTCTTTCTTTGTCTTTGTCTTTGTTTTCCAAGTGCCGAGCATAATTCTTGGTTCCCAGTAGGCATTTTAAAAATATTTGTTGATTGAATACTAGTTGCTTCTAGAGTTTGCAGGCCTTGGCTTAGGATTAGTGCTTTGGCATTTGAGTTCCCTGGATACACCCAAGCTGTTGCTACCCTTACTGTTTAGCCTTGGTCTACTCAAGATTCCCAGAACTCTCTGGCCTCAGGTGTGAAACTGCTAGGCTCTGTCAGATGTAGGATCCAGTATTCTGGGTAAGTTGAAAGAAAGGGAGTGTATGAGATAGACCTCTGCTGGTCCCAAGACTTACAAGCAAGACCAGCTGCCTTTTGGATAAAATTAAGAAAAAAAAAAAAAACACAACAAAAACGTGCGTTTCAGTGGACAAGAAACTTTCCAGGAAATCTCTGGTTACTCCTGTGTAAAGGCAGGGGCCTTGCCAGTCCCTGAGCTGGTGCACAATCAAATACAGGTCACACCTGAGAGAGGCAAGGGATTGATGCCTGCTCCCTTAGCCAGGGCTGGGGGGGGCAGTTAGCAAGCGGAAGGTAAACATAGATTTCTTAGCTCCAGGAGCTCACAAAAGCTTGGGAACACAGAGAGTGGAACCAGCTCCTACTCCATCGGGGTTTGTTTGCCTGTGCCTGGGGGAGCTCTTGAACCCTGATGCCCTGACTTAGTGGGGGGGACACTCAGTCAACAGACATCAAAGGATCAGAGATTTAGAGCTGCAAGAGATCCCCACGGTCATGTAGCCAAACCTCATCGAGTCCCAGGTAGGGGAACTGAGGCACAGAGAGCAGAAGGGGGTTTCCAGGACCAAACAGGGAAGGAAGTGGGAGAGGCAGATTTTAAATCCGCTTCTAAGCCTAGGACTACCCACTGTGCCACCCTGCCTGCACTGCCGCTGGGGTATTTAGAATCCTGAGCTGCCAGGATGACAAAACTATAGAGATCCCCCAGAAGAGAAGGGCCCAGAGGGAGAAAAAGGACTTTCCTAAGACCAGCCTGGCTCAGCCCCTTAAGGATCACACCAAGAAGTCTGTGTTAGGACTTCATGTAAACTACTCTGGCATTTCTGCTTTTCAAAGCTCATTATAGGAATTATCCAATTAATATCTTACCAATGCCCCATAGGTTGTTATGACTCCCTCGTTTACGACTGAGGAAACTGAGCCCAGAGCAATATCTGACCATGGGTGAGTCATTTAGCAAAGCCAGGACCAGACCTTCAGATTCCTGTATCTTAGGTGGGGTGATTTCTCTACACAACAGAATTCCAGAATCTTGGAAAGAGAAGGGAATGTGGGATCATGGAGTCTAGCCCGTGTCTAAACAAGTGGTCACCTGTCTTTGCCCGAAAACACCAGGGAGGAGGAGCCCACTCCCCTGAGGTAGCTCCATCCACTTTGGGACAGCCCTGTCCCAAAGGAAGACGACTTATATGAAATCAAAACCTTCCTCTAGATCATTTCCCTCTATCATTCCTGGGTCTACCCTCCAGTGCCCAGCCCAACAATTCTAGTCTCGTGACTGGCCTTGTGATACTTGTAGACAGCTCTCCTACCCTCCTTCCTTCTTTATTGGTGAGGTTGATTTTTGGACCATAGCATCAGACTTTACATTTATTGTGATTGCATTTCATCTTATTTTATTTGGTCCCAGGGTCAGGGTCAAATCAAATCTGGACCCTGAATCTAAAATTTGGATCCTGACTCTATCACTCAGTGATTTAGCCTGACCTCCCAGCCTAGTATTATGTACAAAATTGATAAATGAAATGTTTTCGCCCAAGTCCTTAATGAAAATATTAAACATTCCAGAACCCAAGGTGGATTCCAGGAGCTCTCTTCTAGTACCTGCCTTCATGTTACTGAGGAGTGCGTCATCAATGACTAACTCGTTGGGTCGGTCATTCAGTTGGCTTAAAACCTACCTAAGTGTACTCTCATCTACTTCACATCTTTCCATCTCATTTAGATGAGTAGCAGGAGAGACGCTGTCAAAGTCTTAGCTAAAGTATAGATGAATAACTCTCCCTAAGGCATCATCCCAACCCACCGGTCTCTGAAGTACAATCAAGAGGAGACTCCATATGGTGCTCACAGGAATCTAAACTTGGGGCTTACATTGATCTTCTTCAAGTGTGATGCCAGGGAAACATGAGCAGGAACTGTCCTGCTCACTTCTGTCCTCCCATGCCTGCTGAGGTCACCTCTGGGACAGGTGGTTCTTGGAGGGTTGACCCCACAAGGTGAGGTCTTTGGTTCCTGTGACTTCTTCTGTCATAACCCAAGGATGGAGGATAACTAGCCCTCAAGCAACCACATGAGCAGAAAAAGTCCACGGAGATGGCCACGCAGGAGAACCTCGTGTGGAATCTCAGAACTAAAAGTGGCCCCTGGACTTGAGAAGAATCTCTCCAACAACATTTCTGATACTCACCATTCACTTCCTCACCTAGCAGCTCTGTTCAATTAAATCCGACAGTCACTGATTTTGTGCCTTCTGTATGCAAAGACCAAAAATAGTGCCTGGGGCTGTGATGGGTGATGAGGATGGAAGACAAGATGCAGGCAGCAGTACCTGTCCTCAGGGAGATTCCATTCTCTGGAATCATAAGCCATTGTTAGGGTGCTCTTATCGTTAGAAAGCAGAGTGAAAATCTGCCTTCCTGGCTTTGCTCTGGACAAGCCTGTCCCTTCTTGAGATGACAGCCCTTTGGCATTACAGTGTTTCCTGCACCCCTATGAGCTAGACTCCTTAGTGTAGAGGCTTTGGCTTCCTATTCGGATGCAGAATAGCTTCAGTTCTCAGTCTTTGTCACTATTCATGAAACTTCCCTTCACTGAAATAAATGTTTCACCTCTCATGGGGTTCTTCTTTCTTTCCCTCCCTCTGTCCTTCTCTCCTCACTCAGGTGGCAGACAGAAGTCTTCTCGCTCAAGAGTGTCTCTTCCTTCCAGCTCTGCCTGGTCCTATTCACTTCTACCTAGTCCCCTGGGTCTACCCTGGGTCTTTCTCAGTCCGCCCTCCCCCCCCCCCCCACCGTTCACCAAACAAAGGATTACAGTCAGGCTGGTGGGGGACTCCCAGAGCCTCCCCATCAAACACATCGGCCGTGGGTGCAGGACTTGCCAGGTCCTACCCTGGTCCATTGGAACCCTGGTCCTTTCAGCTGACCCCATCCCAGGCCCTGTGACTGGGCCCCCTGGGGCCTCCTTTTTCATTATGCATCCAAACGGATAGCCCGGAGGAGGGGGAGGAACTGAAAGGGTTTGACAAGCCCTTAACAGTAGTTCAGTCTCCAAAGTCAATTAGCACCTGCCCCAGCAAGCAACAGAAGGTGCATTTCCATGCAGAGGTCCAGAGTCTGCCGGTCAGCCAGCTCCTTTTTTCCCCTTCCTTGGGCCCCATCCATGTCCACTAAACTTCTGGAGTGCATATTGATGTCATTTTTTCTCTCTTTGATGAATGCCTGGCTTATTTTCTGGTTTATCAAGGGCACCCACCACATTCGCTGGTGAGCTTGGAGACAATGGAAAAACGTGTGGAATTTCCCCCTCAAACTGGGACCCCATCCAACATGGAGGCTCTTCAGGCCAGGCCTGCCCAGGCTGCCCAGTCTCCTCCCCTGGCTCCTCCACAGGAGGAGTTCAGACCAGAGTCTGGAGGCCTCTAGTCCTCCGAAGCACCAACGGGCATTGTCCTAGAACTACTGTGTGAAGGAATTCCAGACGCTAAAGTTGTCTTCCCCAGTCCCTGCACCATGAAGATGCTTCCAGGAAAGTCTGCTGGGACCAATCAATCAGTGATTATTAAGCTACTATTACTATGTGCCTGGCACTGTTGTGAGTGTTGGGACCGGGCATGTAGTGGGAGCCCCTGACCTGCTCAGCCTTTGGTAAATGGACTATGGGTGCGCCTCTAGAGCCCAGGTCCTGGCCCAGCATCAAGCATCATCCAAGACCATCCCAGGGGCCCAGGACCAGAAGAAGCAGCCCCTAGCCAGGCCTCCTGTCTCTTAGCATTAGCTATTGGACAAATCACTTAAACCTCTTGCTCTTTGCCAGCTCTGTTGGCAAAATAATACTTTGGCGGCTCCGGGACTGTTGTGATCCTCAGGTAATTCATGTTGGTAAATCCCTTTAAGGGCTTCAGATGAAAGCTACCAGAGAAGTGCAGGGTATTATTTTTAAAGTAAGGCTCCAATTCCGCAGCAGAAATTGTTAGAAGAGAGAGAGAGAGAGAGAGCAAAGTGTATTTTGTCTTCTCTGTTGCCAAGTAGTTCAGTGCTCCACCCCTCCCTGCTCTGAATGAGTGAGTCCAAAAAAGCTTTTATAAAGCCCCTACTATGTGCAGGGATGGAGCAGGAGGCATGGCTGCTGACCACAGATCCTCGGACCCTGGCTCTCGGGCTAGGGAGTCACTGCCAGATGCCATGGAGTTCAGCCCCTTTATTTTACAGAACAGAGGCTCTAGATGACTTCTCCAAGGTCACATGGCTAGCAAGTACATCGGGGATTGAAACTCAGACCTCCCCATCTCCAAGGTCAGCTCTCTTTCCACTACACTGCCCTTCCTACCAAGCACTGAAGTTCTTCCCCTCTCCCCTTCCCCTAGGACCTTTGAACATAGAGGGGATCACCCTCTGGGTGAATCAGCATTCACTACCCAGGCAATTCTGTCTTCAGTAGGACCCCATGACACCAACCAATTCAGCCTGGCCCTCTAGGATGTGGCCCCAGCCTTTCCCTAGCCCAGAGTATCCTGCATAGGAAGAACTTGGTCGATGATTTGTTTACTGACTCAGCCTGGCACTTTGAGCTGCCTTCCCTGGTCACAGAATTCAAGAGCTGAGGCTCTCCTCAACCAGAAAGATTTTTAAACTGCTGTGACTGGCATCTGGACAATTCTCCCCTCCTCATCCTCTGAGCATCTGGGGAGGTGAGGACGAAGCAATGGTTAGGCTGCCTCCAAGTGTTTAAAGAGCTGGCCGGAGGAAGAAAGATTAGTCCCGTTCAGCATGGGGTGGAGGTGGTGAGAGCCAGGTGGAGGCTTGGGGTAAGAAAAGCCATCTTGTCTACTAGAGACGGTGGGCACTTGTGAATCTGGAGCCAGGAAAACCCGCTCTCCTCCTTCCTAGCACTGGGATCCTGGCAAGCCCCGTAGCCTCCATTCCCTCATCTCTAAAATGGGGATGACAAGGATAGCCTCAACCTCACAGGATTCTCGGAAGCGTCCAATGAAAGGTACCCTTCGAACAGCAGAGCAATCTAAGTGTTGGCTAGTTGTTCAAGGCAACTCTCTAGAGAAGGCTCTGCAGGGAGAGAAGGTGCTGACCTGCATTAGTAAAGGGAGTTTTCTCACTTGGAACTTCCCTCTATCAGTGAAATTCCAATCCAGTTCCTATTGCCTCGCCCCACTATTGCCATTCTCATTCCAGTCATCACAAATGTAGACTGTGTGATTTGGGAGACCCTGGGAAGCCTCTGCTGTCCCCTCCCCAATCTCACCAGTCATTCACTGATGGTGGAATTCACATTATCTCTCATTCCCTTTCTGGGCTTAGCTCTCTCTCTCTCTCCTTTTAATCTGTAAATTCTCTGGAAGAGGTTAATAAATTAAGTCTCTAACACCTTCTTGTGAATCACTGTGTCTGTGGCTTTCCACCCCAGGGGTGGGGGGGGGACACACCAGGGTGTATCAGAGCCCTGAGGGTCTGGGGGAGGGAGGGCTGAAGGCAAACTTCCCAACCTGGCCTGAGCTCCCTTCCCTTGACCGTCTTTGGAGGTCTTTAGGACCTCAGAATCATGATGACCATTATTACAGAGTATCAGAATTTATGAGCTGGAAGCGACCTTGAGGGGCTGTCCACCCCCAACAAGAAGCCAGAGAGCCTTGGCTAAAAGTTCCAGTAAGGGAAAGCTCGCTGCCTCCCAAAGTAACCCATTACACTGGTGGGTAGCTTTCATTAGCATCCACTTTTTTTTTTTCCTCCCGTGTATCCAATCAAAATATATCTCCCTGTCATTTCTGCCATATGCTCTGGGGCCAGACCTAAAACATATAAACCACTATTCCCAGGGACAGATCACCAGACACTTGGAGGTGTCTCCATGTTCCTTCTGAATCTTCTCTCCAGGCTGAATGTTGAATGAATAAATACAAGAGCAGACGAATGGATGAATGAATGAATGAATGAATGAGAAAAGCATTTAAGTGCTTACCCTATGCTAAGCCCTGAAAATAAAAATGGACACAAATGTAAGGCTCTCCCACTCCTTCCACTCATCCTCTCTAAGCCCTCTCTCCAAGCCTGCTTCCTTATCCACACAGTCATCCCCAGTGCACTTGTGATGGAGACCCCCTCCCACATCAAGAAGCTGAGCCTGGGAGAAGGGGGTTGACTTGCCCAAGGTTACCTAGACAGTAGGTGGTGGTACTGGGATGATCATATGCCTTCTAGCTCCAAATCCATGAGTCTTCCCCAACATCTCACTCAGGTTCTCAGCCACAGAATCAGGATCCTAGTGCTCGAGGTGAGTCTTGCCCAGTTAGTCAGCCTATAAACATTTATTAATGCCCACTCCATGCCAGGCACCATGCCAGGAACTGGTCCAACCTCCATACCTTACAAGAAAGGAAACTGAGGTCCAGAAAAGGGAATGGAATTTTCCCTATATCTAATCCTTGTCTTAACAAAAAGGCATAAAGGGTAGGATCACAGAGAGAGATACCTGTGATACTTGACTCTAAGTGACCTGTGTGATCCCCCCCTCCAACACACACACACACACACACACACACACACATACACTCACACACACTCACACATTCACACATACACACATACTCACACACACACTCACATACACACATAGACATACACACACTCACACTCAGACACACACTCACATATACACACATACATACATACTCTCACACACACATACACATACACACACACACTCACACATTCACACATACTCACACACACACACACATACACACATAGACATACTCACATACAGACACTCACACACACTGACATACACACATACATACATACTCACACACACTGACATACACACATAGACATACATACTCACACACACTCACACTCACACACACACACTCACACATACACACATGCATACATACTCTCACACACACACATACACACACACACACACACACACAAGCAGATGCCCACAAATGCTGGGACCAAACTTGCTGGGCGGAGAGTGACTCAAAGACATCCCTACCCTGGTGCTCAGGTCAGCAACAGCACTTAGCTGGGGCTGGGGCATTAATCCTGACTTAATGAGACGACATAGCTTCTTTGGTGTTCATATTCTCTGAAGTCCTATTTTTAAAATAAATAAATAAATAAGTAAGTAAGTAAATGAGCTGATAGATGCGCCTCAGCAAAGGAAGGAGAGAGGTAAGTGGGGGGAGTTTGGGGACCGTCAAAGTCAAAGGGAGAAAAGGAGGGCCGAGTGAGTGATGTGTGTCCCGGAGCTGCTTTGTAAAGCCAGCTGGGGACGTGGCTGCCCCGTCTGTTTGGAGGGAAGTGTGCAGGCTTCCAGATGTTTCACTATAAAGCATCACACATCAAACGAGTGGAAATTCAAGCCCATTACCTGCCTGCTGCCTTCATGTCTTATTTCAAAGGGGAATCAGCTGAACTTTCCCTGTAATCATGATCCCTCTTGAAGACACGTCTTAAATGGACTGTGAGGAAACAGGGCACAGAAAGCCACCAGCTCTGTCCAGGCTGGACTGGCCCTGGAGCTTCCTGTGAAAGGCCGAGCCCCTCCTCATTCTAGAAGAGCCTAAGGGGAGGCAGAAGGCACAGGACATCCCCGGCTGGGGAATTCCAGCCATCGGATTCCAAAGACCCTCTCAACCAACACTTGGATGCCAAAGTAACCAGTGATGCCTGATTAATAAATACTTGCTCCTGGATTCCTTGATCGATTGGGCTTTTTATCCTCCAGGACATTTGTCATGGCTGACAGCTGAGTGGTGGGGAACCCTGGAGGATAGAGAGAAGTGCTAACTGATGCTAGTAGGGCTTCACTCTCCCAAGCTGTCCTTGTTTCCAATCCACCAAAGTAGAGGTGTCCAGAGGTAATCCGGCTACTTTTGGGTGACCCAGAAAGTGGGCTTGGAAAAAAAAAAAGACAGTATCTAGGAGTCTCAGGGTTGGGTTATCTCAACCTGAATAAAAATTCCTCCTACAATATTATAGCATCCAGTCCCACTTGTTGGAAGGCCTCCAGTGAAGAAGGACCCCTTATTATCCAAAGCTGCACCCCTTACTTGGATGGTGCTCATTGTTAGGATGGCTTCCTGACCTGAAGCCTGAGTTGGCTTCTGTTAGACTTTCCTTCACCGCTCCTCCATCTGCCCTCTAGGGCCAAGGCAAACAAGGCTAATCCCTTTTCCACGAGACCACCCTTCAAATCATTAAGAGATTGCTCTCTTATCCCCCTGCCTTCCAATGCCCCAGGTTCCCCAGTGAGGAATGGTAGAAAGAGCACCATAGGCCCTATACTACGTGATCTGTAAGGCTCCTTCCTACTATAGACCTGATATGGAGCCCTCAGATAGTTGGAAGTCAGAGAGCATTTTTTCTTTCCAAAGTTTCTTATCTTAACACTGTAATTACCCCTTCATCTACAGATGAAGCAACTGAGACCTAAAAAAGCCTTTCTGCATTTACCGCTGCACTGCCATACCAATGGGGGGGGGCAGTGAACACCAAGAGTTGGCCCACTGTGAGTCACATTCCCTCCCTACCCCCAAAGAAGTCTTTGCTTATTATCGAGTCAACCAGCATTGATTAAACACCTACTAGATGTGTGTATACAAAGCCCTGAGGATACAAAGAAAAGCAAAAGCCTTTCCCTCGAGGAGCTTACAGTTTAACTGGTGAAGCCCATGGGAAGAGCGGCATACAAACAACATAGAAAGGCTCCAGAAGCCATCTCGGAGGGAAGACACCGAGTGGCGTTAGAATTCTCCATCTTTTCATCCTAGCCTCGCTTAAGCTCTTGTGCAGGGGGCGTGGGTCATTGCTTTGCCACATTGCATCTTTCAGACCAGGAAATGGAGGGTCCATTGGAAGACAAGCACTAAACTTCATTCACTAAGAGGAGAGAGCCAAGGTGAAGGTGGACAAGATGCCTCCAAATGAAACTTTACAAATGGGTACGGTCTTTAATGAAATGGTGACTCAGGAAGTCAGTTATGAGACCACAGATCTGAAAGCTCAAAGGGACCTTAGAGTCATCTCGGTCAACCCTCTTCTTTGACAGATGAAAGAAATGAGCTCAAAAAAGATGAAATGATTTGCCCAAAGTAACACAGATATCAAGTAACAAAAGCATGATTTGAACCATGGTCCTCTGACCTGACTCTAAATCTAGTCTTCTCTGAGCCACATGTCACTGCCCCAGAACCAGTTAGCTCATGCTTTGAGATCACATGGAAGGATGGAATGAGGACACATCCATGTGACCCTATAAACACAGGGTATTTTCAAGTGGAGCATGGGACAAGTGGAGGCACAAATGGTCATGTGGTACTTCAGGGTTAGGTGGAGACAGAAATTCCTTGTGCTGAAAACAGGGAGTCCTGAGGTTTTTCCTTGACAAAAACAAAAAGAGTGGTGGAGTTGAGAGGCAGGTTGGTGCAGTGGATAGGACTGGATTGGGAGGCAGAAGATCTGGTCCTAGTCTTGGTTCCATCCCTTCCCGACGTAACCTTGGGCAAATCCTCTCTCTTCTCTGGCCCTCAGTTTCCTCATCTGTCAAGAAGGGAACTGGACTAATTGTGTCCCCCCCAGCTCTGACATTCTGAGATTCATAATATTCATGTAAGCTTCCCAAACCACTTAGACCCCTGGACTTCAGCCAAGTATGGAGAGTGATGAGTAGTGGTTGTTTTTTTTTCTTCTCTAAATTCTCCATAGCCTTATTCACCTTTGACCTCTCCTAGTCTTCAAACAAGGGCGTGAAGCCCCTCCTGTTAACATATCCCTGCAATGGTTGCATGTTAATGGGACTCTCCAAGTGAACTCCTAGGCTTGCAATTTAAAAATGAATGGGAACCAATGCTGTGTCCTGGGGATGAAAGCTGCAATCCAGGGTGGTGAGGAGTAAATGCTTTTTCCAGAGTTCTTTGAAATGAAAGTAACCCAAAAGTTGGTGCTAACCCATTGCCACCCCCAAGATGAAGAAAAGAGAATGTCAAGAGATCTGCTTCCTCCTCTGTGGGTTGGGGGGTGGGTAGGAATTGAGGATAAGCTAATTCTAGTCATTGATTTGGAGCTTGAAAGAACTTGGGAGATCATCATGTCTAATTACCCCTTTTTTGTACAAATGAGGAAACTAGCCCAGGGACAGTTAATTAACTTGCCCAAGGTCACACAGATTGTAAGGAGCAGAGGCATGCTCAACCTCCCATTCTCTGACTCCAATTCTAGGACTCCTTCCACTGGACCAGGAACCTTTTCCAGTCCAAAGTCCTTTGATCTCATTAGACTCCCTTCCAGATTTATCCAAGCCCATTTCCTCATTGAAAGACTAGAAAGTTAGAATGAACTCCACACCTTTCAGAATGAATACTTGATCTGGAAGAGAAATGCAGAAAGACGTAACATGGACAGAAATTGAAATAAAGACAGCTGGAAAAATAAACAACTGAGTTCATCAGCAGTGAGCTCAGGCTTTGTGGTGGCAGAGGGAATTCTATTTTTGAAAGGTCATTCCTTCACCCCAGCATTCCTTCCCCATGCTTGCCCGCCTGCCGATTGTACCCTCAAAGGTCTTTATTCTTCTTTTCTTGGCATACTCCACACAGTGACTGCCATAGATAACGGGACTGCTTGGTCAAACAGATGGATGGTGAAAAATCCCTTCCATCACAAAGAGAAATGGGATTGTTGATGCCATACTCCAGTGAGCCGTCGGTTGGCCAGAGCAGGATATTCAAGGACAGCAGAGCAGAGCGGTAAGCCCAGGGAAGGTGGAGGTGGACTGTGGTTGGGTAAATGCAGGGACTAGATACCAATGACGCAAAGATAGGATGGGAATGGGCAGGCAACGCAATTTTTGTGATGTTTCAGGGTGGCTTCCAAATGAGCCATTTACAGACTAAATTAAATCTTTACGCAGTACCTTATAGTGAATACAATGTGGTGTTATCTCCACAAGCTAAAAGGAGAGAGGCCTTTTCCTGGAGAATAGAACCTGAGAAACATTTGTGAAGCACCTACTATGAGAAAGTCATTGGTCTGGGTGGTGAGAAGACAAGCATAAAGATGGCACTGTCTCTGCTTTCCTTCAAGAATCTTATAATCCAATGGAGAGTGTGGGACAGGAAAGGACATGGAGGCTAATTTAGAAAATATCCAGTTAATGGAGGCCAAGGTGGTTAGTTGAATTGAATTCTTTAGCTTGTGGTTGCCTCAGTTTCCCCCTTTGCCATTTGGACTCTTTTGTGTGACTCTGGGAAAGTGGTTGAATCATCAGCCCCTCCCAAAGCCAGAAGGCATCAGTGACTCATTTGGGCTCCTCCCCTCAGTAAATCCCCCACGAACTCAATACTATTGTCAACCCCAAGGAGGCTATATTCATTTTGGCTGAAGGTTCTGGGGGTCCCCATGGTTACCTCAATGGCATATGCCTGTCATTTAGTATAAGGGGTCCTGATGGCAGCTTGACACAATGGGGTGATTGCTGGACTGAGGGTCTGGATCTCTGGAATCTAATTCTGCTTGGCATCTGAGCATACGATAAGGCAGTCACCCATACACCCTGGGCCCTCCCAATGCCCAACCTGTCTTTTGTGAAACCATCCTAAGAGTTAGGCTCTGGTTCACAAGGGTAGCTGTTCTCTAATGCCCCATATCACAGCCTTATGGGACCAACACACAGATGTACAAGCATATATGATCACCCTTGGGTCTTCCAAGGTATCCTAAGTGCCTGGTTTTGGAGGCAGCAGAGCAGAATTACAGCCCCAGCTTCAAAGCTTTCTGGCTGTGTGACATCAGACAGACTCCCAAACCTCTCTGGACCTTGGCTGTTTCCTCTGTAAAATGAATAGCACTAGCCTCCTTCCTACCCTGCCCACACCAAAGGAGGTCATAGAGCTCAAAAGAGAGCATTCAAGCAGAAGAAAGCACTTCTTAGCTACTTCCACCCATGTCCCCAATGTGATTAGTCCATCTACTGATTGGATGAGAACTCATCTACCCCGTGGCTACCCCACCGATCTTCCCTGGGCCCCAGCCAGCATTCTGGGGGCTTTCCTCCAGATCTCTTGTGTGGACACTCACAGAGCACTAGGCTGTCCATGGTGAGCCCTCACGCTCACGACGGTCCGCCTAATTTTCTGGCCATACATGTCTCCATTTACATCCCTTTCCTCCCTGCTCCTCCAAAGTTCTTTGTGGGTCATAGGCCCCAGCCTAGTCACGCCCCTGTACCTCTGCATTGTCTCTGCAAGGCTGGAGCTTTGCCATGTCAGCCACATTCTCATAGAGGTTGAATCTGTTCCTGATCCTGCTAGCCACCCACAATCCTCTCAACAAGATCATCATCATCAGTCATGTTCACTCCCTTCATCCTAGGCCATGCCCTTCATCTCTCAAGACCACCCCCTTGGTCCCTCTGGGCCAAGGTCACCACCATTGGGGTTGTGGGGGGACTGGGTCTGTGAGTTCATTGAGTAGAGAGCTCCACATGAAGAAACTCCCTCTCCTGATGCAACTTGGCTCCTGCTCTCCGATTCAGAACTTAGAGAGTTGCTTGAGGCGTGGAGAGGTTAATGGACTTTCCCGAGATCACACGGTCAGCGTGTGTCCAAGGCAGGACGGCCTTCCTGACTCTGAGGCCAGCTTTCTTTCTAATACTCCGTAGCTCTATATTCACATTCATCCCCAAATATCACATATTCAGACAACAAACATAGTTGTCCTTGTTTGCTTAGTACAGGGTGGGCTTTATCTTTGTTAAAAGAAAATGCCGAGTCTGGGCAAGCTTTCAGAGCATCGCTGGTGAGGCCTGCAGAATTGAAAGACAAAGAAGGAATGAGTTCCCAAGTGAGAATCCCTTCCTTCAACCTGGAAGACCCCAAGCCCTCCCCCTCACTTTCTCTACTACTGTAGAGGGCAACACCATCCTTCCAGGCCCTTAGGCTCATAGCCTAGGAGTCATCCTTGACTCCTCACCATCTCTCATCTCCCATATCCAATATTGTGCCAAAATTGGAGCAGCTAGGTGGTGCAGTGGATAGAGCACCGGCCCTGAAGTCAGGAGGACCTGAGTTCAAATCCGGCCTCAGACCAAACACTTGACACTTACTAGCTGTGTGACCCTGGGCAAGTCACTTAACCCCAATTGCCTAAAAAGAAAAAAAAACCAATACGGTGCCAGGGTCTGTTGATTTCACTTCTGCAACATCTCTCATTTTGCCCTCTGCAGCGTCTCTCCTCTGACCCTGCCCCCATCCTGGTGCAGACCCTCATCCCCTCACCCTGGACTGTCACCATAGCTGCTGGGAGGTCTGCCTGTCCATCCTCCAGTTGCCAAAGGGATTTTCCTAAAGCTCAGGTCTGATCATGTCATTCCTTATTCAATAAACTCTAATTGCTCCCTAGGGCCTCCAGTACCAACTAGAGAACCCACTTGGCGCTTGGCTTTTAAAGCCCCCTCATAGCTCTCTTCTTCCTAGCTTTCCAGTCTTGATCCCCTCCCACCATATATTCTGTGATTGAGTGACACGTGTCCCGTCAAGCCACACACTTGATTTCCAGACTCCAGACATTTTCTCTGGCTGTCCCTCAAGCCTAGATACTCTTCTTTCTCCAATCTGCCTCCTGGCTTTCCTTGGCTCCCAGCTAAAAATCCCACCTTCGATAGAAAGCCCTTCCCCAATATCGCTTAATGCTAGCACCTTCCCCTCTGTCTGCCATTTATCGGGTCGAGAGGTTGTTTGTCTATAATTGTTGGCTCTTTGAGGCCCCGTGGGGGAGGGGGCAGCGAGACCGTGAGCTCTGTGAAAGCGCTGACCATTGTGCCTTTCTCTGGCACTTGGCAAAGTGTTTTCTGCTACATTTATGTATTAATTTTCTGCCACATTTATGTGCCCAAGTTTGCTTAATCATCCCCAACTGGAGGACAGATATCTCCGAAGCCTCTCGTACTCGGCTTCCGTGAAGAGGGTGCTCTAAATGGTGGCTGTCTAGAAAACACCAGAGGTTTGTTTTGTTTTTTAATTGAATGATAGTGAAGGCTAAAGACTTCATCTTGTTTGCTTCCCCGGTGCTTCTTTCTTCTTTGGGTCTGTAGTCTAGAGGAATGTTAAGAGACAATTCTTTAATTGAAAAAACAAAACCTTTTTAAAAAATACCTTCATACTGATGGCGTCTGAATGCAGATCAAAGTACACTATTTTTCACTTTTTGTATTTTTTTCATTTTTTTTTTCCTTTGGGTCCATCTTCTTTCACAACATGACTAACAGGGTAATTAATATGTGTTACATGACTGAACATATAAAACCTATAGCAAATTGTTTACTCTCTGAGGGGGGGAGGTGAGGCAGACAAAGAAAATTTGGAATTCAAAAATTGTTTAAAATGAATGCTAAAATTTGTCTTTACATGTAACTGGAGGACAAATAAAATATTTTTTAAAAATACCCTCCTGCCAGCTACCTTCCCCTGCTTTTTTGCAGAGGCTGGGGATCACCGGCATGGAAACCTTCCTATCACAGATTAATCTCAATATGTTGGATAATTTCACTTAACTTTATTCTCTTCTTTTTAATTTTTAAAAATTATTTTAAGGGATAGATTTTTAGAGGGGGTGGAGGGAGAGACCCAATGCTATAAAAATAGACTTTTAATTAGTTTATTAATTATAATTAATTAACAGATTTCTTTAAGAATACCCTCCTGCCCATCATGTTTCCATGAGTCCAGTGGTAGAAGGTTTTTTTGTGCTACACACACACACACACACACTCATGCTCTCCAATCAAACTGGTCTCTTCCCAGGTCCCCAAACATGCCTTACATTTCTGACCACTTATTCCAGGCCAACCTCCTTGTGTAGAATGCTCCCCTCTCCTTGGGGCCAGGAAGACCTGGATTCGAATCCCACTTCAGACACCTACGTAGTTACATGGCCCTGGACAAGCCCTTTTCCCCTCTGAGCTTCAGTTTCCTGACCTGCAAAATAAAGGTTGTGATGGCACCTATTTCATATTGGCTCAGAGGAGTTGTACATGCAGCGTGCTCCAGACATAGGAGCCCCTTTCCTTATTCCTGATCTTTCCAGAACCCGCTGTGTGCTCTCCTATCCTTCAAAGCTGCCTAGGCCCTTCTCCTAGCTTTGTTTCCCTTCCTTGGCTTGGCCCTTTTCTAGGCTTCATCTTTCTGTCCCTTCTAGCTTCTGGTCCTTCCCAGGACTCCTGGGCCAGCTGGTAGATTTTAGGCCCACGATCTCAGGGCCTTCATGTCAGCTGCAGAGACAAGGCCAGAGAACAGTTCCGCCCCTCGCTGCAGGGCCATCCCATGTGTCTGTCACATAACTGGTCATTTAGCATCAGAAAGTTGATCAGAGCTCCACCTGGGGAGCCGCCTCTCTCCTAATGGGCCCCCTGCCTCAGCCAGGGACAGGGTCCTTTGAAGAGGCTCTTTATGGTAATGGATGTTAATGGGGAGCAAGGCCCCCAAGAGGCCCAGGGTCTCCAGGTAGGAAGCCCCCAAGAGCTAATCTAATTACTCGGGAAAACAAATTACTTTCAACCAAAACAAATTACTTTCAATCACTAGGCAGCAGATAAGATGTCCAAGCTGCTGACAGCCTAGGACGCCCAGGACCCAGAGAGGCTGCCAGGCTTGATGGACTCTGAATTTTTTTTCCTCCTTCTTAGTTTGATTTGCTGAATGATAAAAGAGCTAGGAGCTGGACTTTCCTCTCGTAGGCAGGCCTTGCTCAACATTTCTGTGCCCAATACCGTTTCCCTGGAGAGATCTTTAAAGAAAAACATCTGTTCTTGGGTTGGGCGGCTGGGCTTGGCCCAGCGTGTGGTCCTGGGGGCTCTGTCCTTCCTGGTGATTCGAGGAATTGTCCCAGAATCCCCGAACCTCAGAGCTGAGAAAGGCTTCTCCTACCACCCAGGACAGCCTGAGTTTTTGCGAGTTTTAACAAAGTGGAGGTGGTAAGCTTCCCGTCATCCCTGGAGGTCTCCAGTCAGAGGCTGTTAGACACGTGATCAGGAGGGTTCTGGCTCAGGTATGGATTGGAATTGATGCCTCTGACTTCCCAGGAAAATGGCAGTTTCCTCTCTATTTCTCACATCCTCTGCTCCATCTCCCGGCCTCACCTTCACACTGTTTGGCCTAAGTGCCTGGACTCAGCTCCTTCCTCATCCCCAGCACACAGGGTCTCTCCCCTCTAGCAGAAAGTGCGCCCCAACGTCCCCTGCCAACATCTGGCATCTGCCCTCCCCAGCGACCTTAGAAGCCCTTCGTGTCTCTCTGGGGCTCTTCAGCACGTGTTTATTCCATTTACCCTTGTCTATGGGCTGGCTGTGTCCTCGGCTGGAGTGTGAGCTCTCTGAGGACCGGTGCTGTTTCTGTCTTTATCCTTGCATTCCCAGCGCCGGCCCATAGCAGGTGTTTAAGAGGTGCTTGGTGGTGGATGGATTCTGCCACCTCTTTCCGCACTTTCAGAGCGAGCTCCCCATTTTCTCCACACACACACACTCACACACATACACACTCATACTCACACACACTCACATACGCACACATGCACATACACTCTCTCACACATACTCACATATACACACATGCACACACACACACTCACACACTCACATACACATATACATGCACACACATGCACACACACTCTCTCACACATACTCACACATACGCACACACATACTCATATATACATACATGCACACTCACACACATACACACACTCACATACCCACGTATACCTACACCCACACACATGCACACACACTCACATATACACACACTCTCTCACACACACTCCTTCATCCACACAGTCGCACACATACACATGCACATATACATCCTCTTTCATACTCACACACTCACATATACATACACACACTCACACACACACACACACTCTCTCATACTCACACTCACATACACACATACATGCACACACACTCATACTCACACTCATGTACACACATACATGTGCACACATGCACATACACTCTCTCACACATACTCACATATACACACATGCACAGACACACACTCACACACTCACATATTCATGTATACATACACACACCCACACACATGCAAACACACACCCACACACACACACACATTCTCATACTCACACTCACACACATACATGCACACACATGCACGTACACTCACACTCACATATACATGCACACACTCACACACACACTCTCATACACACACTCACATACACACACATACATGCACACACATGCACGTCCACTCTCTCATGCACTCACATATACATATACACACCCACATCCACACCCCGCCCCCCACACACCCCTCATCCAACCAAGAGCCACTGTCAAACTGAAGTCCATAGAAAGGAACTGATTGAGACCCAGGTTCTCTCTTTCCAAACCCAGGCTCTTTCCGTTAGGCAGCACTGCCTCTTTGGACCCCTGTTCGTCCAAGTCTACCAAACGAATTCCACCTCCTCATTTTTCTTTGGGGCCTGGGCATCTTCCTGATTTTCATAGGCGAGCCCCTCTGTGAGGGGGACTGCCCCCCCAGTGCCCCCCACGTACCCACCCCCAGGCCTGCTGGGTGAACTCTGGTAGTGCTCCTTCTAGGCGTGCTGCGTTCCCCTGCCCAGGGCCTCCGCTGAGGTCAGGGAGTGAGTAAGCCCCACACAGGACTCCCATTTAGGCTGCCGGGGACACTCTGACTCCACTGAGCTCACCAGACTCCGCTCCCCATTTCTAGTTGGGATTTCCCTGGCTGGTTGCCCAGGGGACCTTGAAAGGCTTTTGACAGCCAGGGCCCTGGGTCCAGAGCCTGTGGCTCACACCACTGGGCTTCCTGGACCAAGCAGCACGAAGCCAGGGGCCCTTGGCCATGCTCTCTGGCTCCAGGGATCCCCAGCACAGAGGAAGGCCTTTTCTCTGTTGGGAGGGGAGAACGATCCCTTGGGGACTTGCCACTTCCCTTTAAAACCTTGTTGTATTTCAACAATGGCCCAGCAACCAGAGTTCCCCCCCGCCCAGTGTCTCCCCATCCTCACATTACAAATGAGGACACTGAGACCCAGGGAACTGAAATGATTTATCCAAGTTTGCACAGGTGCGACTCAGCCAGCATGGGACGTCGCTTGTGTTTGTTCAATTCAATTCTTAGAACCACAGACTTAGACTAGGAGGGCTCTCTGAGACCCTCTAGTCTAATTTTAAAAAATTCCAAGTCAGCAGTTTGTCTGTCCCACACTTCGCCCCAGCTCAGCCGCCTTCTGCCCGTTGAGAGTTGGCTGATTCTGTGTTCTCCCAGGTATGAGGCCTCCTCTCAGAGTACAGATGGAAATCTGGCTGACTCTTGTCCAGAGGGGAGCTGACCACTGAGCCTACCTTCCTCTGGGCTCAGCGCCGTCCAGCACAGGCCTGGTGCTATCCTCCTGAGAGACAGGTGGGTTCCCACTCATGTAACAGGGACTTTGCGTGCCTCTTCCTCTCCTCTCCACCACTCCATCCTCTCTGGTCCTACCCCTCCCCCTGACTACACTTGCCCCCTCCTGTCCATTGACATCTAAGAGACTGTCCCATGGAGCTCTCCGGCTGGGCTTTGGAGGTGTGGGAGACTTCTGAATCCGGGGGCCAAGAAACTGCTAATCTAGACACATAAACCTAGTGATGAAGACCAGGAGGCAGAAGCCGCCACCACTTCTGTGCAGGCTGGACCACTACCCACCGAGAACTGAATCAGAGCTGTGACCTCACTGCAATGAGGAAACTCCCAAGGGAGGAAATGCCCTTCTCCAATGCAGGTCAGCACCTTCTTTGTAACTTTTCGTCTTAGAGGCTGAGCAGTCCCTGAAAGGTGGTGTGGCCCGCCTCCCGTCACCAGCAGGTCTGAGGCAGGACTTGAACCCAGATCTTTTTGACTCTGGAGCTGGCTCCCCAGACACCAGCCCACAACTGCTCTTTCTTGCTAATGACATACAAGTTACCAGGAAGGATCTAAATCTGCCAGAGAAGTTTTTCCTCTCTGGCCTTTGGATTCTGGGGCCGTGCACGGACTACAAGAGCCAGCTGGACCAGATGGAGCTAAGGAACCCCAAGATAGGTGCGGCAGGCATTCTCGTGCCTCACTGTACAGCTGAGGACCCCGAGGCCCAGCGAGATAAGTGACTCGGCCAGGGTCACGCAGCTGGTAAGGGTCAGAAGCAGGATTTGAACTCCCGCCATGGTCAGAAGCCTTGGGTTAATATTCCAGTTCTATCACTTAACACCTACATAACCCTTCATCTCCCTGTGCCTCAGTTCCACCATCTGCAAAATGAGGAGCTTGGATAAAATAACCTCTGAGGTCTCTCCCCCTTCCTTCAAGACCTTTGTGTCAGCCCATTGTTTTCACTTCGAAGCCATTCAGCCATCAGCCTTCTAGGGCTGGGTGCCTTCCCCCAGAGAGCCAGGAGCCTCATGAACCCAAAGAAGGTCCCTCAGTCCCCCACCCCCACCCATATTCCCTGACTCATCTGGGCGAACCAGTAGGGGCTTGACCTCGGTGTGTTTTCCCCATTGACGACAGCTCTAAAATGTTGGGTGTTAAGGCATTAGGGCACTTTCTGGGGGCTTATCATGCCCCTCCTACAGCCTCTACCCCGCCTTCCTCTCCCCACTCAGGGCTCTATGGTCCAGGCTGCTTTTGAATCTGCTTTGATTCACAAAATCATTTGTTTTGATGGTCTTTGGGGGAATTTCACAACAGCCCTTCTGGATAAAATTACAGAGTAGGTGACCAAGGGCTTTGAAAATGTCAAAAGCCCTTTCCAAATAGACTGAGGCTTTTATTGTTGCAGAGCAATCCTGGAGGGAGAAAGGACCTTCAGAGGGCCCCTAGTCCAGCCCTCGCCTGGAGGAGGCAGGGAGCAGGCCCGTTCTTAAGATCGTTAATTATTTATTTAACAGCCTAGAAACAACCTTGGGCACCCCACGCCTCAGAAAGGAAAGACTTGGGCTAGAGTCCTTCTAGAAAGATCAGGGGCTCTGATACTGTTTGAAAAAAGAGAAAGAAAAGGAAGTAGGAAAGAAAGAAGGAAGGAAGGAAGGAAAGAAAGAAAGAGAGAGAGAGAGAGAAAGAGAGAGAGAGAAAGAAAGAAAGAAAGAAAGAGAGAGAGAAAGAGAAAGAGAGAGAGAGAAAGAAAGAAAGAACGAGAGAGAGAAAGAGAGAGAGAGAGAAAGAGAGAGAAAGAAAGAAAGAAAGAAAGAAAGAAAGAAGGAAGGAAGGAAGGAAGGAAGGAAGGAAGAAAGAAGGAAGGAAGGAAGAAAAAGAAGGAAGGAAGGGAAGGAGGGAGGAAGGAAGGAAGGAAGGAAAGTATGAAGAGATTTCTGATGGAGGTGAGGGAGGGCAGCCTCTTTCACACGGGGCCCGTTCTGCTCGAAAGGAAGGTGACGCCGAATGAAGAGCCCTCAGTCTGCCCTGTTCCTATCCCTTGGAATCCACCATCTTGGTGTTCTTAAAGTTTGTTGTTCTATCTACCAAGCTACACCACCCGTCACACTGAGTAAAGGGAGGTCCGCTTTGACCCCTTCAATGGCCATGTCTCACTTATCCTTCTTTTCTGCACTGGCTAAGCTTTAAAAGCACAGACTAATTTTTACAAGATGACTAAATTGTATTGTACCCCTCCTCAAATTTCCCTGGGCTCCTTTTATCTGAATTTCTCTCACCTGAGACCCCTAATCCCACCCTGTGTGGTGCTTAGCCGTGTACATGGCAAATCTACACTTGGACACATAGGTCCTGTGAACAAAGATGACAGCATGCTCCTCCCCAGCATCCCCAGGGCCTAGCATAGCGCCAAGCACGCGGGGAACATATTTTCTGAATCAAGTTGAAAGTACACCTGGTGTTTGATTTGTGCCGATATTCAACTCACCTTTGACCCACAAATGGTGGCAATGGCATCTGGGCTTTGCAAGAAGGCTTCCCCAGCCCCTCTTAATAATAAGGCCTCCTTTGCTAATTATCTCCTACTTATCCTCTCTAGAGCTTACACTATATGTTTGTTTAAATGCCTTCTCCCCGGTTGGATTGGATTGTAAGCTCCTTGAAGGTAGGGACTGTCTTTTGCCTCTTTTTGTATCCCCAATGCTTAGTGCAGTGCCTGGCATGTGGTAGGCACCATGATTGATTTCAGGTTTAGATGAAACCAGGGTGAGGTGACCAGGGTGAGGTGACCAGGGCTCAGCCGTCAGGTGCAAGCATTGGGGGGGGGGAGGAAGACACTTCCCCTTTACAACAGTCCTCCACATTGTCATCCCCGTGACTCACTGTCTGCACTTACCAGAAACCACAAGGCACACTCTCAAAGGTCTTGCTCTTTTCCTGAGGCCTTCACTCCCTGCCTGCCACATTCCCTGCCTACTTCTTCCTCCTTGGGGTTCATGCCTTCTTACCTGTAGAAATTCTGTCCTCCCTAGTGGGCCCACCCAACATGTTGGAAGCCTTCCTCTCTACCCTTGGACATTGCACAGGTATCCATGCACCCCTCGACTTTCCATCTGCTATTCCCTGCTCTTAGCTCATAACTGCCTTGTCTTCTTTTTTAGGGCTACGTCACGTGATTTTTCCTTCATGAATCTTCAGACTGAATTCTTGCCATGTCAATGTGGTTTTCATGAAAAGGAAGTGAGTCTGTTCTCCCCATTAATGACGGCTCTAAAATAGTGGGGAACTAGGGCCATGTCATACAGCCTTTCCAAGGATCTGCCATGCCCGCCTTAGGGCCTCCATCCTCATTGAAGGGTCTCTGGAGGGTTCTGGTACTTGATGAAGTTAATACGATGTCATGTCTCCCCAAAACATCAAAGGGACCTGATTTTCTCCATGGTCTTCATCCTCCTTTTGGGCTCAGGGCCTGGCCACATCTACTGTACAGCGTCAGGCTTCTCTGCTGAGTTTACATCCCCTACATTGGCCTTGTCTGATTCTGATCATAAGGGGATGACCAAACAACATTGGCCCCATTGTTGTACCTATCAAAGAATAGGTACATGAACATGTGCAACCCACCAACTAGAAGTATTGGGAAAAGGGGGATGGAAAAAGGGACAACGAAAGCCAAGGAGAGAGAGAAGGCAGAGAGGATTCGTTTCTATTTCACTTCTTATTTCTGGGCAAAGGAGGATGATTTTTACCTTGGAAATGAAAGAACAAAAAGGATTAATGAGTAGATACCCAAAATAAATAAGGAGATAGAAAACGCCTCGTTTCCCAATGAAACTGGGCTAAGTCTTTGAGTCAACTAGTCAATAAGCATTTATTATATTCCAGACACTGTGTTAAGCAGTGGGGATACAAAAAGAGGCAAAAGACAGTTCTGCCCTCAAGGAGCTTACACTCTAATGGGGGGGGCGTTTAAGAGGGATGACACGCAAATAAATATGTACAGTGTAAGCAGAGGGGTTGGGGAAGCCTTCCTGTAAAGGGAATGTCCACTACTATTTGTTTTATTTCAAGATGCCTTCCCCACCATTCCTGGGTCAAAGGTAGATCCACAAAAGTTGATGTTTGTTTGAGTTGAATGTTGGCACAAGTGCTGGAACCAGTTAAAACCAAGATCTGGTTGTTAAATTTTCAGTGTGAGCATTCAGAAATTAGCAATATGACAAATCATGGCTTGATTTATTGTTTTGTTGATTTCTAGACTTAAGAAACTAAGAGAAAATATTAATAATGCAGATTAGACTGAAAAATGTATCGCGTGTCCTCTTGTCCTTCCAGAGAGCCGGTTGTTAAATGTTTACCAGGACACTCCTGAAAGCTATGTATAAACAAGATCTGTCTATCTATCTGTCTATCTATCTATCTGTCTATCTCTCTATCTATTTATAATGAACAGAGGGAAAAGTTCTGTAAGAACTGGTGGATTGCAAAACCGCCATCAGTAATATTTGGAAGATTGTGGAGAATGAGAGAGCTGCCACAGTATTGGAGGGTAAAATTGTCGCCATTTTCATTAAAGGGTTACTATCAAGCAGTGAGATTGATTTTTTTTTTTTAGGCAGTTGGGGTTAAGTGACTTGCCCAGGGTCACACAGCTAGTGAGTGTCAACTGTTTGGTCGGAGGCCGGATTTGAATTCAGGTCTTCCTGACTTCAGGGCCGGTGCTCTATCCACTGCGCCACCTAGCTGCCCCAAGATTGATTTTGATTCCTGGAAAAATTCTAGAACAAATCATTAAAAAGATGTTTGCTGAATGTCTAGAAAAGGAAATAGTGATTACAAAGAGCCTGCATGGGTGACTTCCTAAATTCTTCCTTTCTCCATAGATCTGACAGATAAACTGTTTCTTGATCTCCTAGTTTGCTTATGATATCACCCTTTATGTCTAAATCATGAACCCATTTTGACCTTATCTTGGGATGTGATGTGCGATGTTGGTCTATACCTACTTTCTGCCATACTGTTTTCCAGTTTTCCCAGCGGTTTTTGTCAAATAATGAGTTTTTGTCCCCAAAGCTTGGATCTTTGGGTTTATCAAACATTAGATTACTATGGTCATTTGCTGCTATGTATTGTGTATCTAATCTATTACACTGATCCACCACTCTATTCTTAGGCAGTACCAGATTGTTTTGATAATTACCACTTTATAATACAGTTTGATATCTGTGATAGCTAGGTCACCTTCCCTCACTTTTTTTTTTCATTGACTCCCTTGATATTCCTGATCTTTTGTTCTTCCAGATGAATTTTGCCATGATTTTTTCCAGCTGTAGAAAAGAATTTTTGGTGGTTTGATTGGCATGGAACTGAATAAGTTGATTAATTTCCCTAGAATTGTTACTTTTATTATATTGGCTCAGCCTACCTATGAACAATTAATATTTTTCCAATTGTTTAGAACTGACTTTATTTGTGTGAAAAATAGTTTGCAATTATATTCATATAGTCCTTGGGTTTGTCTTGTCAGGTAGACTATCAAGTATTTTATATTGCCTACAGTTATTTTAAAAGGAATTTCTCTTTAAATTTCTTGCTGCTAGACTTTGTTGACAATGTATGGAAATGCTGATGACTTATGTGCAACTTTGCTAAAACTGTTCATTATTTCATCTAATTTTTTAGTAGATTCTTAAATATACCATCATATTTGCAAAGAGTGGTAGTTTTGTTTCCTCATTACATAGTGGTCTTTTTGCTTATGTTTCTTGCAAGCACTACAACGTGAGAGGACCAATTGTCCCTGAAATGGTTTTTCTCATTGCCTTTCAACACCAAATAAAGCCACCTCTATTAGCTCTTGTATTTGCTACTCCAAAGAGAACCTGCATCACCCTGGGTCTTTGGCTGCTGTGGGCTGCAGGGCTCCTCTGTATCTGCTTCCTTTTCCAATGAGATACCATATGGGCAGCTTTTTGGAAACCTGCAAACACTTCCTCAAAGTACTGTATCAGGGTTGTTATTGTTGTCTCACCCACTAACACTTACATCCTTTGGCATTTATAGCCTCCTGGAGTCTCCTTCTAATTTTTTTTTTCACCAGAATCAATGCAATCACTTTGTATAAAACTAGTAAAAGATCAAAAGCTGAGATGGGAATTCCACTCCCAAAACTGTGACCCCAGTCTGCCCTGCTTTGCTTGATGGTGAGTAGACTGCATTTCTTCCTAGTCAAGACCATCCACAGCAGCTTTGTCATTCAGACTCAGGTCTCCTTGGTGATTCTCCTCTTTATCAGTCTTCATGGGAGCCTTTGACACCTACTGCAATCAATACCATCCATGACCTAACCCCAGCTCTCTCTGAATTGGGGCAAATCTAATGAGATAAAATGGAATAGGGAAAAATGCAGTCTTGTGCCTATAGAGGCAGCTGGTGGAACACTAGACTTGGAGCCAAAAAGATGTGAGTTCAAGTCTGGCCTCAGACACTGGCTGGATGTGTGACTCTGAGCAAGTCACTTAACCTCTACCTGCTTCAGGTTCCTCAACTGTAAAATGGGGAGAATAATGAAGATAGCTCTCAGGGTTGTTGTGAAAATCAAATGAGAAAATATTTGAAAATCACTTAGCACAATGCCTGGCACGTAGAAGATGCTTAAACATGCTTATTCCTTACCCCTGTACTAAAAAAAATCAACTTTACAAATAGACAAGGAGGGAGGAATAGATAGAAAGCAATTCTTCTGAAAAGGATCAGAAAGTTTTAGAAGATGACAAGTTCGTCATGAGACAGTAGTCTAACAGGGCGACCACAAGAGAGCATGTGATATTGGGCTGCATTATCCAGAAATAAGGAGGTAATAGTCCCACTGTCTTCTGATCTGGTCACCCCATACATGTGGGGTTGTTTAAGAAGGATGTTGAGGAGCTAGAGAAGGTCTAGAGGAAGGCAGCCAGGACAGAGGAAGGGACTGGGGCTGTTTAGCCTGGAGAAGAAAAGAGTCAGGGGGAAAATATGGTAGGTATCTTCAAGTGTGTAAAGGACTGTCATGTGGAAGAGGGAAGAGCCTTGTCCTTTCTGGTTCCAGGGTGAAAAATGAGAAGTATTGGGTGGGGAGCTGCAGAGAGGCAGATTGAGGCTAGCTTTCCAGAAAATCTTCTTAATAATGAGAACCATCCCAAAGTGGAATACAGGGGATGAAGTCTCCATCCCTAGGGTAAGGGACCACTCAGAGAAGAAATACTTGCTCAGGTGAAGATTGGACAAGAAGCCTCTGAGGTGTCATCCAGTGCTGAGCTCTGAGATGTCAAAACCATCAGGCACCTTGTCCTCAGGAAGGGAGGAAGTTGACCAATGGGCATTTCCAACCTAGATGGGCTGAGGGAGGCAAATGATCTGAGTGGTCTCCTCCACTCTCAGTCTCGTTATTTGTCCAATGACTTTTGCAGACTTTAGTCTCGAGAGAAGTCACTGATCTTTAGCAAACTTCATCTATAAAAGACCTCAACCATCATTCAAGACCCCCAGGCAAGTGAATGAGTGAATGGATGGATAGATGGATGGATGGATGGATGGATGGATGGATGGATGGATGGATGGATGGATGGATGGACGGATGGATGGATGGATGGGTGGATGGATGGATGGATGGATGGATGGATGGATGGATGGATGGGTGGGTGGATGGATGGATGGACAGATGGATGGATGGATGGATGGACAGATGGATGGATGGATGGATGGATGGATGAAAAATTGTTAAGCACTTATTATGTGCCAGGCTCTTTGCTAAGAGCCAAGACCAAAAATAGAAAAGTAAAGCATTCTCAGTTCAAGGTGGGTTCATGTCCTGTCTCTGCCACCTTCTAGCTTAGTGACATTGGGAAAGTATCCAGGTCCCAGTTTTATCCTCTGGAAAATGAGGGAATTGGATGAAATGTTCTCTACAGACCCTTCCAAGGTTACATTAACTGGTCTGTGTTTATTCTAAGGTCCCTCCAAGTTCTCACAGTCTATGGTTCCCTGCCCCCTTCCCCAAAGTTTGTTCCCAGGTCGAATATTCTCTGTTCTAAGGCACCTCTTAGATCTGACATTCTGTTCCAAGATCCCAACCAGCTCTAAGGCCCCTCCCAGTTGATATTCTCTATTCTAAGGCCTTTCCCAGCCCAGACATTCCATGTTCATAGATCCTGTCCAGTGCCCAAATTCTGAGTCTCTGAATAGTCAGAAAACTTCAGGGTTTTGGGTTGTGTTTCCAAAGTCTCATCAGAGATATCTTGCTTGTCTCAGGGGAGAGCCTTCTGTGATGTCGTCATTGGTTTCCAGGTCCCCAAACTTTGCAAAGGTAGTTTGAGCAGTCATCACATCTGAGCATCTGGATAGCCTTGGGCTAAAAGACACCCTAGGGGAAAGTCAGCAGAGCTGCCTTCCAAACACACTGTCACTAAATGCAAAGATCCAAGCTTTTGGGACAAGAACTCACCATTTGACAAAAACTGCTGGGAAAACTGGAAAGTACTTGGTATAAATTAGGAACATACCAATATCTCACACCATATATCAAGATAAGGTCAAAATGGGTACACGGTTTAGACATAAAGGGTGATATCATAAGCAAATTAGGAAAGCATCTATGCATAGTGGAAGAATTTATGACCAGACAGGAGATAGAGCAGTACAAAATGTAAAATGGATAGTTTTGATTACATGAAGTTAAAAGTTTATCCATGAACAAAATCAGTGTAGCCAGGATTAAAAGGAAAGCAGAAAACTGGGGTGGGGGTAGGAAATTTATGTAAAATTTCTCTGATAAAGGCCTCATTTCTCAAATATATAAAGAACTGAGTCAAATTTATAAGAATACAAGTCATTCCCTAAATGATAAATGGTCAAAGGATATAAACATGTCATTTTCAGAAAAATAAATCAAAACTATGTCTACTTATATGAAAAAATGCTCTAAATCACTATTGATTAGAGAAATGATAATTAAAACAACTCTGAGATACTATCTTATACATATCAGATTGGCTAATATGACAAAAAAGAAAAATGACAAATGTTGGAGGGGATGTGGAAAAAATGGAACACTAATACTGTTGGTGGAGTTGTGAATTGATCCAACCATTCTGGAGAGTAATTTGGAACTATGCCCAAAGGGCTATAAAACTGTGCATACCCTTTGACCCAGCAATACTACTTCTGGGTCTGTATCCCAAAGAGATCAAAGAAAAGGAAAAAGGACTCACATGTACAAAAATATTTATAGCAGTTGTTTTTGTAGTGGCAAAGAATTAAAAATTGAGGGGATACCCATCCATTGGGGAGTGGCTGAGCAAGTTATTATATATGATTGTGATAGAATATTATTGTGTAATAAAATAATGGCAAGCAGGATGGTTTCAAAAAAATCTGGAAAGACTTGCATGAACTGATACAAAGTGAAATTAGCAGAAGCAGGAGAACTTTGTACACAGTAACAACATTGTTCGGTGAAGAGCTGTGAATCGCTTAGCTTTTCTCCGCAATAAAATGATCCAAGACAATCCCAAAGGACTCATGATATAAAATGTTATCCACCTCCAGAGAAAGAACTGATGGAGTCTGAATGTAGATTGAAGAATACTTTTTTGTACTTTATTTATTCGAGGGGTTTTTTTTGGTCTGTGTTTTCTTTTACAACATGGATAATATGGAAATATGCTTTACATGATTGAACATGTATAATCTATATTAAATTACATGCTTTCTCAAAGAGAGAGCAGGGGAGGGAGAGAGAGAATTGGGAATTCAAATTTTTCAAAAAAGAATGTTAAAAGTTGTTTTTACGTGTAATTTGAAAAAATATAAAAGTTTAAAAAATCAGTAGAAAATAGGAAATGAATGTTACACACACACATGCACACACATATCAGTTCAGATATAGCAACCTCCACGTATGCTGTAAAAGCCCAGTACCCTGCTTACATATTTGAGGATGCTTCTATAAGAAAAAGAACCACCTTGAGAAAGCCTATTGTCCAAATCCCCTTTGAATGAAGACCATAAAATGGCAGGGTGGGTCACCATGCCTGCCATTGGGTAATCTTAACTATCTATATGAGAAAACATGAGAGTTGCATCATATTCAACAAGTCGATGACTAGATGCGTCAGGATTCTGTGATATTTTGTTGCACTACCCAGTAGAATGTAAGCTGCTTGAAGGCAAGGACTATTTTGTTTCTGTCTTTGTGATCCCAATGCCTACCATGTATAAAGTAATTCATAAATGTTGGTTGAACTGAGCTGAAAAAATATGAAGAAAGAAAAAAAGAAAAAGAAAGGAAGGAAGGAAGGGAGGGAGGGGGGGAGGGAGGAAGGAAAGAAGAAAGAAAGAGAACACCATCATGCTTAGGGACAGATCAGCCAAACGAAACTCACCCAAAAGGGCATCTGGAGTAGACCTCCTGAGTCATTCATCCCCAGGGAAGGACTGGAGAGCCCAACGCCATCTCTTTCCCAAAGTACTGCTTAGGGTCGCTAAGCCCACATTCTCAGGGGAAGGGTACTTGGGACATGAAGGCTCCGGGCATGAAAACGTACCCAGGAAATCAGCTTTTCCCACTGAGAACCCTGAAAGTCTCAACAGAAATGATGGGAAGAGATTCCAAAGGTCTACGCTGGAGTTTTCTTTCAAAAACAAGAGGGCAGCAGTCCGGCTTCCTTCTTCCTCTGAATGACCCCACTTCAGTGGGGCAGGCCCTGTCACTGCCTCGTCCTCTTGCGCTATTATTCTCCAAAGGTTGGAATTCAGATTTATTACCCAATTTGCTTTGGGTTCAGAAGGCCATCTATTTAAAGCTGGTAGAAACCAAAGAATTCATTGAGACCTTCCGCCCCAGTTATAGTTGGGGAAACTGAGGCCCCAGGTCACAGAATTCAAAGCCAGGTCCTCTGAGTCTTCTCTCCTCCCTGTACTCTGTTGTTTAGCTATCACCATGAAGGATGAGAAGTCAGGAGGGGGAGAAGAGAAGCTCTCTGAAGGCCCTCCCCGCTCAAAAATTCCTCAAAGCCTCAAGGAACTGGAATCCTCAGGGAATGGGATGTTTTGAATAACTGAACTTCCAGTTAACTAAAGACTAAGCTTAAGTCCTTTTTTGATTCAACCCTGGATTATTAGAATTTATTCTAAAAAATGACAATTTCCTCAGTGGACTCACGTAGCCTGGAAATCCCACTATGATTCAGTCTTACCCAAACGAACACTATAGAAGGCACAGGGGATAGGGTTGTCAAACAGGATCTCCTTGAGACCTGCCAACATTAGATTTTCTTGACCAAATGAGGTAATATCTATAGAGTACTTTGCAAACCTTGAAGGGCTATGTAAATATGACTTGTTATTACTAATAATTATTAACATTATTTTTTCCTTCTTAGCCTTAAAAATGAATTGGAGAAAAAACCTAGCAAGCTAAGGGCTCCACTTAGCTGAATTCCAGTTAGCAGAGATGGAAGCTGGCCAAAGAAGAACAAAACCCAAAGCCATTTTGCCCAGGTTGGGTAGAGCATCTTCTCAGGGCCTGGGTTTAGTGGAAGGATCACTGACTGGAAGTCAAAGGACCTAGATTTAAGAACCAGACTCTACCAGTGACCAGCTTTGAGGATTTGGGCAAGTCCCTTTCCCTCGCAGGGCCTCAGTTTCCCCATCTGCAAAATGGAAATAACAGCCTATGCCCTAGAAGAGTTGTTGTGAAGAAAACGCTCTCTATATTGTAAAGAATGATAGAAATGGGTCAGAAGAAGGCTGGCACCTGGTGCCTCCTGAGCCCCAACAGATTGGTTGGGAAAAAGAAATCAAGGGGCAGTTAGGTGGCGCAGTGGATAGAGCACCAGCCCTGAAGTCAGGAGGACCTGAGTTCAAATCCAGCCTCAGACCAAACACTAGACACTTACTAGCTGTGTGACCTGGGCAAGTCACTTAACCCCAATTGCCTAAAAACAAACAAACAAACAAACAAATAAAAGAAAAACAACAACAAAAGAAAAAGAAATTGAAAGCAGCTCCTGAGCAAGCCTCCCTTCCCATCCCACCCTGGTGCCGCAGGAAGAGTGCCCTTATGAGGTTAAGTGCTTAATCAGGAGGGCACACGGCCAGCCAGGGAAGGGAAGGGCCTGCTTGAGAACTAGGGATTCTGGGTGGCCCCTCAGAGCCCTGAGTGCTGGAAGTGACCTTAAGCACAGCATCTTGAGAAATGCCACAACAAGGAGACACTGCCAGCGTCCATTTCCACACCAGAGAAGAAATGATTAGAAGCGCTTCAGCTGATGGTATTGATGGCTGTGTAATCTGCCCATTGAGGGACTTTACAGATTAACATTCCAGTTCTGAAAGCTGGACCCAATGGGGTATAGTGGATAGCGTCAAAGGATTTGGGTCCGAGCCCTGCCTCTACCTCCCTGTTTGGCATTTTCTCTGGCCGTCCGTCATACCTGGAAAATTGTCCCCCCTCCACTCCTGACTGCTGATACCCCTGGCTTCCTTTCAGTCTCAACTAAAATTCCACCTTCTACAGGAAGTTTTCACAACTGCCCTTAATTCTAGCACCTTCCCTCTGTTCATTATTTCCTGTTGGTCCTGTAAATAGCTCGCTTTGCTTCCATTGGTTTGCATGCTGTCTCCCCCAGTAGATGGCAAGCTTCTTGAGGGCAGGGTCTGTTTTTGGCCTCCTTTTGCCTGGCACACAGTAGGTGCCTAATGAATGTTTATTGAATGACTGAATGAATAAAAGTAGTGGACAAGTAGTCACTTTGACTCTCTCTTACTCAGTTTCCTCACCTGTAACATCAAGAGGCTGGACTGGATGCTAGATGATTGCTAAGGTCTTATCCACTGTAAATCTACGACTATAAACATTTTTTTTTCTTTCGAGCCTGTGACATGAACCACAATGCCTGAGACAGTGAACCCAGCAGAAGGGATAGGGACCACAGATGTAATTTCACTAGTCAGTGAGGGAATTCCCTCTATCAATGTAAATTAGCAGCTTCTATGCAATTTCCAGTCTTACAGAGTTGCTTAGACTCTATAGGGTTAAGTGACTCGTCTAAGATCACACAGTCATTACGTGTCAGCGGCAGGACTCAATCCCAGTTCAGGGGCCAATGACACATTGTTTTTCAAATGTACACTGAGTCTAGAGCCTGGAGACCTGGGTTTGAATCCTAGCCCAGACATTTCCCAAGCATGAGAACAATGATGATGACAGCCACCACCGTAATGAACAATAATTATTTGTGTAGCACTGAAGTTTTACAAACGAATTGCCACATTATCTCATTTGTTCCTCACCACAATGCTGGGAGATAGGGTTATTATTAGCCCCGTTTTACAGCTGGAGAAATGCAGATGGAGAGAGGTTAAATGGCCCAGTCAGAGAGCTCAAGCTATGATTCAAGCTCAGGTCTTCCCAAGTCCTGGCTGCACCTGCTGTGCCACCGAGCTGGGACGGGCCTCTGAGCTTCAAATGGGGTGAAGATAGTCTTTTCTGTCTCCCTCACAGGGAGATTGGGAAAAAAGCCTCTGCTCAGTTTAGCCACCTTGTAGTAAAGGGTACTACTGCCCTCATCCACACAGTAAGGCTCATATGGTCATGGCTGTAGGTCTGGAAGTGAGTCCAATGCCCCCATTTTGTAAGGGGGCAAACTGAGTCCCAAGGAAATTACATGCCTTGGCCAAGGTCACACAGGCAGTGAGCCTCAGAGGTCCTCTGCCTCCCACTGCCAGGTCTGGCAGCCAGACTGAACGTGGGCCCTTTCATCTAGAACATTCTCCCTGTTTTGGGAAATGCTATAGAAGGCAATAGGACAGATGAAAAGTACCTCTTTCCCTCTTTCCCTCAGCCTTGTATTCGAAAGGCAAAGCATTGTTGAGGATGCTGAAGGGAAGCCCCCCAGGACCAAAGACTGAGTCACCATTGGATATTTATCTGATACGGAAAAAAAAAGCATTGAGCAGGAAGAACATAGAAGAGGAGGTTCTCATGGTCCTTCCCAAGGGAACCAGGGCCCCAGAAAGAATTTCCCTACGGATCACTTGCTGATCCAACATCCCGCATTCAACCAGTTGTCAGGAAATTTGCTTTTCTCTGGGAGCCACCAAAGCAGAGCCCCAGTAACCAGAGGCTTTTCTCTGCCTTCTACTAGAAACAGAGAGACTGCCTTCAACACATCATTCATTTCAGGCATTTCCTGAGCGCCTACTCTGTGTCAGACGCCATGATGGGTGCTAGGAATACACAGACCAAGAGAAACTGAAAACTATCCCAGCCCTCAAGCAGCTGACATGGTTCTGCTTAGGGTGAGGGTTAGGGATGAAGACAGAATACACACAAAGTATTTTGGGGCAGGGGAGGTGGACAGGACTAGCACTTGGGAGGATCAGGGTAGGTCTAGGGTAGGAGGTGGTCCTTGAACTGAGCCTTGGAAGAAGCCAAAGATTAGAGGAGGAAGATGTTCAGGCAGGAGGGACAATACTGACCGAGGATCCTCTACGTCTCAATCCATGAACTTCAAGAGTTGTGGCCAAAATTTGAAAAAGAAAAGATTCCTGGGTGACCAAGACAGTGGTAAGCTTCTCTGAAATTAGCCACAGTCCAGAACTGCCTTTTAAAAGGTGCTAAAGCACAATTATTTGCCCAGTGGTCCAGCCAGGTAGCACAGTGGGTCAAGGGTGGGACTTGTTGTCAGAAAGACCTGGGTTTGAATCCTACTTCAGGTGATTACTAGCTGGGTGACTCTGGGCAGGGCATCTAACCTCAGTTAGCCTCAGTTTCCTCATCTGTAAAAGATGGATAAATCAGTACCTACACTTCCCACCCCCACCCAGGGTTGTTATCAAGATCAAATGAAATAACAGATGGTAAGTGCTTTGCAAACCCCAAAGTTCTATAGAAGAAAGGCACTGGGGGGAGATCTTTAAAAGATCAGTCTCAGCATGTGCAGGCCCTCTGCTAAGACCCCAACACAACCCAGAGGCACTCTTTCTAGAGGTGGCTCTGTGGCTGCCCACTCCCTGTGGTCTCTCTGAGCCTCAGGCTCATCTCTGTGACCATTGCTAGGTTCTTCATGGTTCTGGTGTTCTTTGTTGGACCTGCCCAGCTCTGGTGGGCAAATCATAGAATCACAGGATTGGAAAGTTACAGGCAGCCCCCAGGCAGCTAGTGCAACCCTTCCATAATGTGCCTGACATGGGCCTTCCAGCACTATGCGTGAGCAGCCCATTTCATCTTGAAATTGTTCTATCTCTCTATCTTCCTTCCTTTCTCTCTCTTTTTCTTTTTCTTTCCTTCTTCTTTCCTTTCTCTCTTTCTTTCTTCCTTACTTGCTCTCTTTCTTTTTTCTTCCTTCCTTTTCTTCTTTCCTTTCTTTCCTTTTTTCTTCCTTTCTTTCTCTTCCTTCTTTTCTTTCTTTTTCTTTCTTTCCTTCCTTCTTTCTTTCTTCCCTCCCTCCTTTTTTCTTCTCTTTCTTTCTTTCTTTCTTTCTTTCTTTCTTTCTTTCTTTCTTTCT
>NW_020951147.1:1749802-1924492 GCF_900497805.2 Vombatus ursinus
TCTTTCTTTCTTTCTTTCTTTCTTTCTTTCTTTCTTTCTTTCTTTCTTTCTTTCTTTCCTTCCTTCTTTCTTCCCTCCCTCCTTTTTTCTTCCTTCTTTCCTTCCTTCCTTCCTTTCTCTTTGTTGTGACAGATAGCTCACTCGGGAGGGGTGGAGGAAGGATATATTTGAAAGTGATATCAAAACAAAAAGTGTGAATAATTTAAGCAAAGAAAACACTTCTGGATCCTGCAGGTAGGTGTGGTCATCATTTTGAACATCAGTTCTCACGGTTCTGAAACATCAACATAGACACCAAGTCTACTGGACACCAGGGGGCGCAGTCACACTAGAAGCGTCCATAGCTCCTCATCAGAATTCTAAAGGAATCTGAATCCATTCTTCCTCACGATGCTATATTTGTGGAAGAGTGAGCTCTAAGTTTCTAGGGCAGATGTTTGGGTGCTACTTTTTTCACTATTCCATTTCAATAAATACTTTTGCTTTGAGCTAATTGTGTCCTCTGATTAACTATGGACAGTTGAAAACATCAGTGGGAGGGGCAGCTAGGTGATGCAGTAGATAGAGCACCAGCCCTGAAGTCAGGAGGACCTGAGTTCAAATCCGGCCTCAGACCAAACACTTGACACTTATTAGCCGTGTGACCCTGGGCAAGTCACTTAACCTCAATTGCCTAAAAACAAAAAGAAAGAAAACATCAGTGGGGGCTTATGAACTATGATTGTGAGCTCCAACCCACAGAGTACCTTGAAGCTGGGGAAGTTATCTCCCAGGAAACTCAACCTCCTAGTATGGTTTCGGGGGGGGGGGAGAGGTGCAGCTAAAGGGACGCTCTACTGCAAAACTCCACCTCATGGGACAATTGACCACCTCCCCTTGCAATGTCCATAATGAGCATAAGGAAAAACAAAACAAAACATGAAGATAATTGTAGCTTGTGCTCACAACTTCTATTCTACCAGATAAAGAAGGGGAGAGATTCTACAAAGACTTTCATGAGTCCTTCCAGATGGAATCAGCATAGACCTTAATGCCAGGTGACCTCAATACAAAGGTGGCTATATGGAGAAGGGGGGAGGGAGGAGGAAACGTGGATGGTTTGGCCCAGGATCAATAAACAAAGGAGATTTTAATGCTTTTAGACTAGATCAAAGTTTATAGCTATATAACATCAATACTTTCCTCCAGAAGAGAGTCAGATGTTGGCCAAACATCCAGCATTGAGGGACCATCACTGGAGCTCCAGGGGACAGGACACTTACTCTTCCCTATCCTGTACCCGTGCATGTACCTTGAACCACATGCAGTTCTGGGACAGCTTAGCTCCAGAGAGAGGAATTAGGCTCCCTCTTCTCACATTCACTGACCCACTGAGTCCACTATCCTGAAGAAAACCTGCTTATGGCTTAGGTTATGGCTAACAAGTCTAGGGGTCCCTCAAAAGTAGGGAATAAAATGGAACTCAATATACAGTATTACCCAGATATGGGACAGATAATTTATTCCTACATGCAAAAGGAATGCTAAACCCCGAACACTCACAGAGAATATTATGTTGAAGGACCTAAAGACAGAATCCACTCACTAAATATACAACCGCTATTATAATCTGCTGGAAGTATGACCCTTAGATTTCACTGGAACATAAAGGAGTTTGTGGGATAGCTGATTAGACAGTTTACACCCCATTCTACTCTAGATTCTGAATGTCTTACTCAGCTACTTCTTTTTTTTTTTTTTTTGGTGAGGCAATTGGGGTTAAGTGACTTGCCGAGGGTCACACAGCTAGTAAATGTCAAGTGTTTAAGGCCGGATTTGAATGCTTTAAAAAATTTTTTTTAAATTAAATTATTTATTTATTTATGTTTAGTTTTCAACATTTACTTCCTTAAGATTTTGAGTTTAAAATTTTCTGCCCCTCCCTCTCCTCCCCCTCCCCAAGATAGCATGCGATCCTCCTCAGCTACTTTCACTACCATCTGCTCCTCTCAGGGAATCAAGGATCCCCCAGATCTCTCCAACTCATAAGGTCACCTGCAGCCCTGGACCCACCCACCATGAAGATGACGCTCAGTCACCTACTCAGGAATGAAAGCAATTCAGAAAAAGCTGGTTGGGTGCCATGTTTAAGCTCAACCGGTTGAATCCACAGTCCATTTGAGGCTAGTGGTACCATTCAGGACAGAGGGATGCCCATGCCTCTGCCCTCCGCATAGGAGAGGCAGAGCCAAGAGGGCCATGCCAGAAGCCCTCCCTGCCTTCTTCAAGCAGACTCAGCCTCTCCTCTCTCCTCTCCCTTCAGTTATTCTAAAATGCCAAGTCCTTTCAGCACTGGGCCACCACCTAGCCAGACACAGTCAGGTGATGAGTCCCATGTTCTTGGAATCCCTGGAAGTTTCTAGGGAAGCTCTGAGTACCTGATTTTTTGTATAACTCCCACAGGCCAATTTACCCTCACTACATTCACATTTTTAAATAAAATGAAGACTGACTGTTCAATTTCAACTGAACAAACATTTATTAAGTGGCTACTGTATGCCAGCACTGAGCTAGAAGATGGGAGGATAAAAAGAAAAAATGAAACCAGTCCCATTCTCCCCAAGCTTATATCCTCCACTGTCCTATATTTTAACAAGGAGGAAATAAATGATTACTAAAATGGTTTCCCAAACACCTACATGTATAGACCAACTTAGCGCAAATAGCAGTAACCACAGCAAATTAGAAACAAAAAAAGAATAAAGGTGAGCTATGGTATACAATTAAAGTAGCTTCTACCTAATGTAATAAGCTATTAATTTTGGTGCGGGGGGGGGTGGGGAGGGAAATATGGGGAGAGGATGGGTAAAGTCAGTTAGGTGACTCAGTGGATGGAGCCGGGGCCTGGAGTCAAGAAGGCATGAGTTCAAATCTGAACGTGGACATGTACTAAATGCATTACCTTGGGTAAGTCACTTCATCTCTGTTTGCCTCAGCTTCCTCAACTGTGAAGCAAAGGCCTATCTCTCAGGGTTGTTGTGAGGATCAAATGAGGTAATATTGTAAATATGCCTACTTAGTACAGTGCCTGGCACATAGGAGGCACTATATATTAATGCTAGCTATTATTATTATTATTAATTATAAAAGAAATCAACACACATGATCACCATATTCAATGGAAGCTTAACTGGTATCAAGCAATCACCGCTGCAAGGAGGTGAAAAGAGCCTAGAAACGCCATCAGCCAGCAAACCTGGATCACTTGGACAAATGAAGAAATGTATCGGCCAATGACATCAGCAGTTCGAAACGTGAACTCATCATAAAATCTAGTGGAGGAATTTGGTAGAAGATCAGCAATAATATCATCTCATACAGGATTGAGAAGCACTCGGACAGGAAAATGAATCGCATGGAACTTGATGAATCTCAACGAAACCAGATTATCCTAAGGACACTTAGTGAGGAACCCATATGAACAACCAGTTGGGAGGGGGGATGGGAAAGAGCTGTCAGCATTTCTACAGCAAACTATTCTCTCCATCAGTGACAGTGATCCATCACATTTGGGCTCTAATACAGCAATCCCCGATGTTCTGCATAAAGAAATACAAACGGCATTCGAGAAAACAAAACTAGAAAAATCTGGATCTGAGCAAGGATCCACAGGGGAGGTCTGTTCTTGAGGTTTAGGAAAGGAGATAAGAAGAGACTGGGGAAATTTATCGATAATACCACTGGTAAATACAATTGGGTGGACATCAATCACTACTGTCTCATGTGCCTGCTTTTTTATCTTTTCAAAATCTCTATAAGAATAAACTACACACACGCACGCACACACACACACACACACACACACACACACACAGAATATCCTTGATGAAGATATGAGAAGGGAAAAGACAGGCTCTCACAAATGATATTCCAGAGCAGACTACATCTCTACAGTTTTGCAAATGACTCAAAGGAGCAGCGAATACAAAGTCCTTCTGTTTTTATTGCTGGTTCACTACTAAAAGCACTTTCTTTGGAAGAGGGAAATGTCTTAAAGGCTTTCTTCCAACAAGGTATTTCCCATGCATTTGTCAAAATTATATAGGATTCTTTGAAATATGTAACAAAAGAGAGAACTCTGATGGTCCTCTGATTCTTTTCTTATAATTTTGTTTTATTTTTTAGAAAGAAATGTATTTATTTGGTTTAATTTTTTTTTTTTAATTTCTGCTGTGATTGTTTTTGTTTTGTTTTTTTGGCTAGGCAATGGGGTTAAGTGACTTGCCCAGGGTCACACAGCTGGTAAGTGTCCAGTGTCTGAGGTAACTCAGGTCCTCCTGACTCCAAGGCTGGAGCTCTATCCACTGCTCCACTTAGCTGACCCCCTGCTGATTCTTAATATCAAAGAAGCATAAAATAAAGAGAGGTATACTCACCAAAGTGTTTGCCCGTGTCATGGAGAGTGTCCAGCAGAGAGTCCAATTGGAAAAGGGAGCCCAGATAATTGGGAGGTTCTGAACATGTTTCTGGTTAAGGATGACATTGGGTTGATTGCATCCCAGAATACTTCAGAACCTGCTAAATTCCCACTTACTTAAAAGAGTTTGGACTGACAATCCACACGGGAAAAACCCAATGGAAAAAGAATTCCATTCCATTCTATCCCATCCCAATTCTTATTCTATTCTATTCATTCTATACTGTTCTGTTCAACAAACATTTAAGTTTAGTGAGCATATGCTGGGGCAAGGCATTGTACGCTGGGGTGTGGATAACAAAAACAAAAATGTGTGGACCCTGACCTCAAGGAATTTATAGTCTGCTGGGGTGATGTAACACATACACAGATGAGGAGTGGCAAAGCCCTAAGAAATGGAAGAACCCGGGAAGGCCTCCCAAGAGGGGTGGCCTGTGGGCAGAGCCTTGAAGAGTTCTTAAGGGATCAAGGTGCGACAGGGGCTGCCTTCCACCTGGAGGCACAGCCTGTTCCAATCATCCATTTGGCCTTCCTTGTGGTTATTTTTCTTATTTTCTTATTTGTCCTTTTAAATTTGGCTTTGAAAGCATTGCTGCTACTTTGTTTCTTTACATCTGCAGTCAAAAATGTATCCTGGAGAAACACGCCTCTCATTGGATCGGAAGATAAAACAGGATTCCCATAAGAGAAATTGCTTAAGAACAAATTTGGTCAGAACCCCTCAACTGCATTAATTGAAGCTTTGATACCATTAAGAACCCGAAGCTGACATTCCACTGTGAGCCCAAATAAGCCAGCTTGGAATTTGTCATCCCAAAGAGCATGGCCGTGAGAGGGAAGGCCCTTAAGATGGTGGCCTGTTTGTGTTCAGTAGTCCCTTAGGGTTTAAAGTCACCCGAGACACGCTGCCAGAAGTCAAGCAGGACAGAGGCTCTCTGCACTCATCACAGGAACAGACCCACAGCAGACTCTTTCTGAGAAAGCTACAGAGAGTCAGCCAGCAATTGTCAGCCCCGGAAAGGTCAAGCATGAGATGCTATGGGCAGACTGAACATGCCCAGGCCAGTCATTGAAGGGAGGTTTCTTGTAGAAGGCAGTGTGGTTCAGCGGTCAGAGGACCTGGGCTCAAATCCTGGCTTTGCTTCTTATTAAATGGTCCCTGGGTGAGCTTGGGCAAGCCCTCTCACCTCTCCAGGCCTCAGTTTCTTCCTCTGTAAAATGATAGAGAGGGAAGGACTTTAGAACAGAGATTGTCACCTCACCTCTACAAGGTGCAGGGTCAAGCACCCAGCTTAAGTGGAAACTTTTCAGAATATCCACAAGGCAGATTTCTGAACTTTGCCCTGGAACTGGCCCCGTCCTCCCGAAGTGGCTGTAAGTCCTTTTCTTCTATTTCCAGACAGCTTGGAGAGGACACCAGGACAAGAAAAGAGAGCTAGATGGTCACCAGTTAGAATTTGGGACTGGTTGGGACACCAAAGCCAATGAGTAGGCATCAATAACTAATGGATAGATTGTAGAGAAGATTCTAGTTGAGTACCCCAGGCTCACTAGGGAGGTCCTGTCCCTTGGCTAAAAGCACAGAGGGCAAGTATACTCAGTTTACAGATGACACACTGAAGTGGGATGGAGAATGCTTGTACAGCATCAAAAAGTCTCCGTGGTCCCTCCTCCCCACCTAGAATAGCGCCTCCAGATGGTGCCTCTGGAATCTACATGCTCAGCCACTGCAGGGCGCAGATGGGGGACGGAGAATGGGAGGCAATGGGAGGAGAGGGAGGAGTGAACCACTCAACTTGGGAGCTCCCACCCTGGGGCTAAGCTGGTGAAGAAGGAACACAAGCTCCCCTACCCCACCTTATCAAGCTGGCCCTGAGGCCATCGTCCTTTACATTCCTCCGAGCTGTTCACCCAGTTCGCTGTTCCTTCTGCCCTAGCACCCCACTGGTACCACACACTAATAAGCCTGAATGCACCTGGGGGACGATGGTCAAGTCAATAAGCATTTATTTTTTATTTTATTTTTTAAATTTTATTTTTCCTCTTCAACATTCACTTTTATAAAATTTTGAGATCCAAATTCCACCCCCCCCAAGACAGCATGCAATCTGATAAAGGTTATGTGTGTACAATCATATTAAATATATTTCCACATTAGTCATGTTGTGAAAGAAGAATCAGAACAAAAGGGAAAAACCATGAGAAAGAGGGTGTGGGAGCCAGGGGTGGGGGGGGGGGAGAGAGAGAAAATGGTGTGTTTCAATCTGCATTGAGACTCCGTAGTTCTTTCTCTGGATATGGATAGCATTTTCCATCATGAGTCGTTTGAAAATGTCTTTGATCATTGTGTTGCTGAGAAGAGCTAAGTCTATCAAAATTGATCGTCGCGCAATGTTGCTGTTACTGTGTACAATATTCTCCTGGTTTTGGCTCACTTCACACAGCATCAGTTCATGTGAGTTTTTCCAAGTTTTTCTGAAGTCCGCCTGCTTGTCGTTTCCTATAGAACAATAATATTCCATTACATCCACATACCACAGCTTGTTCAGCCATTCACCAATTGATGGGCATCCCACAATAAGCATTTATTAAGCACCTACTATCTGCCAGGCACTATGCTAAGCATTGGGGATTCACAAAGAGGAAAAAGTCCCTGCCCTCAAGGAGCTTACAATCATTTAAAGGGTGGGACAAGGCAAAAAGTATATAAAAACTTCAACAAACAGGACTAATTGGAGCTAATCCCAGAGGGCAAGCATAAGATTAAGGAGACTGGAGGAATTTATAGGCTCAATGGAAGGAATGGAGAATGGTTAACCTGGAGAGAAGACTTAAGGGGGGAGAATATGCGCTGTCCCCTGGAGAAGGGATGAATTTAGCCCCAGAGGGCAGAATCTGAAGCCTCTAGGGGAAGATGCAGAGGGAAGGGCTGCCCCCAGAGTGCAATGGGCTGCCTTCAGACAAAGGAAGTGGGCATTCCCGGGAGCTGTACCTCATCCAAGGCCTTTCTAGGGTCCTGCCAGATTCCTGCAGAGCGCATCCTTCTGGGAGATGCCACCGACAGCAGTGCCCATCTGTGCCTTCACTGAGGACCTTTGAAAAACCAAAGCTGCCAGGGGGAAAGCAATTAAATTCGATCGGGCCACCATTGATTTAAAGCCACAGGGGGTTGAAGGAGGGGAGGTGTGTAATGGTTCAGAAGCTTCTGTCACACTTAAAGACCGAGGCTCACTGGTGGGTTCCAGGTATTTTCTCCAAAGATTTTCCATGGTGACACTTCTGCCTGCCTGGTTATTAATGCCAGTCATTGACTGTTGTGTTAATTTTGCTTCTACTCACTGAAATGCATCAGGGTCCCGAGCAGTTCCCTCCCCCTTGTCTGATGTCAGCATTTACCCTCTTTGCCTTCGATTCTGGAAACCCAATTTTATGCCTTTGGGAATTGGCTAGAATGAGAAATGGACACAACTTCTTGGAGGCCCCAAGTGGTCAGGACTACTTTAATCTGGCCCATCTGCTGATAGGTAGGATAGGTGACAGGTACTCACTCAACTGGACAGCCACGTTGGAAGGCAGACTCTCCTGGCTGTTCTCCATTCATAATGTTTCAGAGCCATCTCTGAGATTGCCTATGAAAGTCTAAACTGCTCATACCCTTTAACTCAATGATACAAGTATGTCTGTATCCTCAAAGAGACCAAAGAAAGAGGAAACGGACTCCTATGTACAAAAATGCCAATAGCAGCTCTTTTGGGGGTGAGGAAGAACTGAAAGCAAAGATGTGTTTATTTATTGGAGAATGGCTGGTCAAGTTATGGTATATGAATGTAACTGAATAGTACTGTTTAATAAGAAATGATCAAAAGGACAGTTTCAGAGAAATCTGGCTAGACCTGTATAAACAGATTCTGAGTAAAGTGAACAGAACCAGGAGAATAATGTGTATAATAACAACATTATAAGGACTGGTTGTTGTCTTTCACACTCTAAAGACCAAAATGACATCACTATGTTGAGGCCAAGGTAAAGTATGTCTAACTATGGTTGATCAGGCCAATATGAGCTCTGAGGGCTCTATCGTTGATCAGGCACAAATAGTCAGCATGAACTTTTGGAGTAGAGATGGCCCTAAATTTGTGCAGCTCATGTTTCTTTTGAGCTACCTCGATTCTGCTTTGCTCATAGAGCACAGTGCCTTCTCTGATTCAGGCATGCCATGCTGGGCAGTCCTGTAACTTTGAAAGACTTGAGAACTCTGATCAATGCAATGACCAACCACCATTCCGGAGGACTGATGCACAAAGCCTGATGCTCACCTCTTTGCAGAGAAGGGAAGCGGAACAAGATAAACCTTTTCAGGCACAGCTAATGTGGGAATTGGCTTTGCTTGACTGCATGTATGTTACAAGGGCTTTGTTTTTCCAATGGGGGTGGGAGAGGAAAGGAGGAAAGAGATAGGAAGGAAGACAACAGAAAGGTGACCAGAAAAAAGCCCAGACCAGCAAGACAGTTCTGAAAACAATAGCAAAAATGTATTCTATACTTTCAAAGGAAAGTGATTTCATCAGCAATCTTGTTTTTTTTATCCTGTTGTACAAAATACATGAAAATGTCCATTTCATCTGACATTTGTGAAGTTCAGAATAAAAAAAATTTTTTTAAAGAAATTTCCCAGACCTTCAGAATAGCAATAAAAGATACCAACAAAAGCCAAGAAGGGTTGTGTGACTAGATGTGATCATACCTGCATGAGTCCTCTTGAATCTTGTCTCTACTACTGACTACCTGTGTGACCCAAAGCGAGTCACTTGACCATTCTGACCTCAGTTTCTTCATTGTTAATGAAAGCATTGGACTAGATTACCTTTGAGGTCCCTGCCAGCTTGAAATCTATGAGAATACACTTATACTTACCTACCTCAGGAGGCAGTTTGGGGAAATATACATTGTGAATCTTAGTAATGTTACCCTTCAAGAGTGCATTGGTAAATGGTCCTTAAGAATGGTAATGATGTTATTTCTATTCACCTGGGATCCATCAACTCCTATTGGACAAAGGAGAGGTACAGATCTATGCCAGAGGTACAGCGACACAAGCCCAGACCCCCAACCTGATGTGCAGGTCAGAGTTCAGTTATTTACATTTTCCCTGGCTTCCCTTCTCATGGTTCAGGGGGCAAGCTACAAGTCAAAAGACTTGGGTTCTTGTGCTGGTTTTGCTACTGAGTCTTTGCCATCTTGGACAAGTTACTAAGCCTCTGGCCTCAGTTTCCCAATCAATAAAATGAGGTGTTTGAAATAGTTGGTTTCAAAGGTCCCTTTCCCCACCATCATTCTATGAGCCTAATATCTTAAATCCCTTCTCCTCCTTAGACCTCCGCTTCTTCATCAGAGAGGTTGGTTTCAATGAGCTCTAATGTCCCTTCATTCATTCAATAAGCCTGTAATAAGCACCTACTATGTGCTTGATACTGTGCTGGAGATTCAAAGAAAAAAAAATCACAGTCCCTGCCCTCAAGAAGCTTGTATTACATTGGAGAAAACAATATGTAACTGAAAACATTAAGATTTTGTTTTCAGTCATGTCCAACTCTTTGTGACCCAATTTGGGATTTTCTCAGCAAAGATATGAGAGTGGTTTGCCATTTCTTTCTCCAGTTCATCTTACAGAAGAGGAAACTGAGGCAAACAAATTTAAGTGATTTGCCCAGGGTCACACAGCTAGTAAGTGTCTGAGCCCAGACTTAACCTTTAGCAGATGAGTCTTCCTGACTCCAGCCGACTGCTCTATCCACTGAGCCACCTAGGTACCCTTATAAAGGAGACAGATACAATGAACTTCCAGAGGAGGGTGTTAGCATCATGGGGGTGTGGTGAAACACCTGTGCAGGAGGCAGTGTTTCAGCTGAGCTTGGAGGAAGCTGAAGACCAGGAGGGAAAGTATTCCAGGTACGGGAGACAAGGGCTGGAGACTGGAGATAGAACAAAGCCTCTTCCAGGTCTGACCTTCTGGGAGTCCACAATTTCTCCTCATCATGAGGCCTAGAACCCAGCACCCTTGCTGGCAGGTAGTTATCCTCATTTTCAAGGACGGCAAGTAGCCCAGGGGGAAATAGACAGAAATTTTAAAAATGTTTTAGCCAATAGATTTTTCAAAAATCTTCCTGGAAAGGAGTTGAGAAGGATTGGAAGGTCTGTGGTCCAGTGCCTGGGGAGGCTGTTGTCTGTCTCTCTGGGGGTAGATTGAGGGGATAGAGGCAGAGGTTGATGAGCGCTTTCGGGGCAGGGGACCCAGGGGATCCTTGGCCAGATGCATGTTGAACTGCATGTCCCTGCAATCCCGTCCAGTTGGGACAGTCTGGGGTTCTAGGGGCTGCCAGAAAAAGGACGGATTCTCAGGATCCAGGCTGCCCGCTGGGGACAGAGCAGCCCCAACCTGAGTTCGATGCGCCATCTAGTGGCTACCATTGTTCTAAAGAATTGGGCTGGAACTAGGGTTTGGAGAGAGGAAAAGGAGAGTAGTCTCTCCCCAGACACCCAAGGAGGTTACACTGTGAGCCAAAGAAAAGGCAAGACAGGAGAGAGGAAGAAAGATAAAACCCAGGAAGCTTCTTAGGAGCACAGGGGGCTGGGAGGGGAAGAGACTCCCCTGTCTTCCCTGAGGTCAACTTTTTATCAGCCTCCTAGAGGGGGGTGGGTCAAAGCTTAGCTTGTGCCTGGGGGGAGGGGAGGCGGACAGGATAGGCGGAGAAGGTCCTGTTACTAATAACGGCTATCCTTTGGTAAGTTCCGGACACACAGTAAGTGCTTAATAAATGCTTTCCAAATATGATTGCTCACAAGGTCTTCACAGGGCAGGTATCATTGATCCTATTTTGCAGAGGGATAATTGGGGCTCAGAGATATTTTGTGACTTGTCCAAGGTGGCACCTATTAGTAAGTGCTGGGATTCCAAGACAGGACTGTCCAGTCTGGCACTGACTTTTTTTTTTTTTTAGGATAGGCAATGGGGTTAAGTGACTTGCCCAGGGTCACACAGCTAGTGTTATGTGTCTGAGGCTACATTTGAACTCAGTTCCTCCTGAATCCAGGGCCGGTGCTCTATCAACTGGACCACCTAGCTGGTCCTTGGCATTGACTTTTCCTATTCTTCCCTGCCTCCCTCCTCTTTTGTGCCTCTCCTTGATTTCTAGGAGTCCCCTCAGTTTAAATGAGTCGCTAGGAGGAAACTCTCTAAAAGTCAGTTGCCAGGAGAAGCCCAAGACTCTGTGAAGCTGGAGGCCAGAATGTCAGTGATGGGAGGCCCCTTGGAGACCTTCAGCGTACAGATGGGTGGATGGCCAGAGCGGAAAGCCCTCGCCCAAAATACAAGCCTGGCCCATTCCTCTCAGTCCTGGCTCCTTGGAATTAGCCGTAGGTCAGTCCCATCTCCCCTAGCCGACTTGGGCCTGGCCAGCTTTCCTTTGCTGTGGTCCACCAGGGAGGTAGAGGAAAGGTGCTGCCTAAGTTAGGGGGATTGGGGATAGGGGGTGCAGGGGGAAGGAGGGACCAAGGAGAGGGCAGAGTCACTTCTTTCTCTGGATTTCAGCTCCCCAACCGGTGGGGACGAAACTGGCAGCCTGCCTCCTCTCCATGTCTGTGCATCCACTGTTCCCATAAATTCTCTTCTCCCTGCAGGCAGACTGTTTGTTACCCAGAACTGGGCCTCCAGGGGCCAGTTACCCAACCAGCCTTCCTTCTTTCTCTCTCCTTTTCTCCTTCTCTCCTTCCTTCCCCCCTTTGTCCTCTCTCTCCCTTCCCCCTCTTTCTCCCTTCCCCCCTTCTCCTTCCTTTCCTCCTTCCCTCATTTCTTTTCTTCCTTCTGTCCTTCCCTTAGCCATTCCTTAGCTCCTTTATCTCCTTTCCTCCTTTTCTTTCTCTCCTTCCCTCCCCTTCCCTCTCTTCCGTAGCTCTCCCTCCTTCCTTCCCAGCTTCCTCCCCGCCCCTCCCCACTCCTAGGGCCGTCTAGGGGCGGGGCCCAAAGGAGCTGGGGGGGGGCAGAGGGGAGAAAGGACTGTACCCGCGCGCGTGGGGGGTGGGGTGGGGGCGGGGCGGTTGTGTTTGTGAGAATTCGCCCGTGGGTTTGGGTGTGGACTGACCCCCAGAGATTTGACCCTGGTATGAAATACTATAGCTATTTGCAGAAACCTCATCAGAGGGCAGATAAGGAGCCCTATAAAAGGCGTGGGCACCTGCAGCCGCTGCGTCCTCTCCTTCCTCCCCATCCCAGCGCCTTGGCTCCCTAGTGCTTAATCAGCCCGTCTGGAATCGCCTGCCAGTGCCCGTTTGGCCGCCTCTGTGCCTTCTTGCCCACCACTCTGTGTGCAAGAGCGGCCGCTTGGAGAGAGGCAGCTCCAGGACAGACCAACGGCCGGCTGCGCCATGGCCCTGCTGCTGACCCCTCTGCTGACCCTGGCCGCGCTCTGGCTGGCCCCGACGGTGCGTGCCCGGCCGCTGTCGGACGCGGGTCCGCACGTCTACTACGGCTGGGGGGAGCCCATTCGCCTGCGGCATCTCTACACTGCCAATCGGCATGGGCTGGCCAGCTTCTTCTTCCTTCGGATCCACCGCGACGGCCGCGTGGACGGCAGCCGGAGTCAGAGCGCGCTGAGTAAGTTGGTGAAGGGTAGAAATGAACCCAGCTGGGTGTATGTGCGTGTGTGTGGGCTTGTACATCCGTGTACACGCTTGAGTGTGCTTGCTAGCTCTCCTCTGGAACTACAGACCCTCCCTCCCTCCCCCCTCTTCCAGACGAAAGGCCCCCGGGTGCCTCTGTCCCCCGGCGCTGCTCCAGGCTCACCCCGGCAGACTGGAGGGCTTTCTGCCCCGGATCCTCTGGCTGGACAGACGGAGGTCTGAACGGGCAGCACCTAGCAGCGGATAGAGCAAGGCTGCTCCCAGTCCTGCTGCACATTCCTCAGTCCCGCTGGGCGAGGGTAACCCTGCCTTCTGGCCAGTTTCGCGGAGTCACTCCCCTCCACCACCCCCTCAAATACTTTGACCCTTGGGAGTCCAGAGTTGAGGCTGCTCGGAGGTGCAGCGCAGAGGCTTGAGCTCACTCTGCTTCTGAGCGATGTTCGGGTGCCCCGACGGGGCACCTCTTCGCTCCTCACCTGTCTCCTTTTTGCTCAGGTTTGCTGGAGATCAAGGCTGTAGCTCTTCGGACCGTGGCGATCAAAGGTGTCCACAGCTCTCGGTACCTGTGTATGGGAGACGCCGGGAAGCTCCAGGGATCGGTAAATCAATTTTTCCAGTCCAATTCCGGGGGATGGGGCTATTCGCTCACCTCTGCTAGTTTTCTGGGCTTAAAAAAGTATCGATGTTTACCTCTGTGTGACCCTGGGCTCCAAATTACTAAACCACTCTGAGCCTCAGTTTCTCAGCTGAAAAATGGTGATACCTACCTGGAGCCTCTGGGAGGCTCTAATGGGATTAGGGATGTCAAATTCTTGACTAGAGTTGGAACTCAGCTGGAGGAGGAATGTGGCTTCTTTGTGTTAAGAAGCCGGAGCCTGGCACTTCTGGAGATACTCGAGGGGCTGGGGAGCCCCGGGGTCCCAGACTGCAGCCTGGAGGGCGGTGGCTCCAGCTCCAATCCAAGTCGAGGGAGGGGGACTGCTGGCTGCTAGTTTGCAAAAAGAGAACGCTCTCAGACGCTACTTCCCAGGGTACTGAGGAGCTAAGGAGTCGAGATCTGAGAAACAGTAGTTCCTGTTCCTTTGACTAACCCCCTAACCAGCTGAGCTTCAGCTCCAAATCCAGGGCAGAAAAGCGAGGAAAGATCTAGAGCCCGGAGAGATTCGCTTTGTGCAGGCGCTTTGGCATTTGGACCGGAAAGCGAGAAGTGACTGTCTTTGCGCAAGCTGCCAGAAAGGAACTCTTACAAACAATAATAAAAGGGGGGCTTTGATTTTCTGGTTAAGCCACAGAAATGCCCTGAAAGGGCTCTTCTGCTGCTTTAAATCTTCTTGAAAATTGGCTAAGTGCTTCCTCTAAGCATACCTGGGAAATCCCAGGGGAGAACCTTGGGGATCAATGCTGGAGCCCAATTTTTCTGCACTTTTAATAAAAGCAGAAATAATAGACTGGTCCCGACACCTCTGAGCCTCTTCCTAGCGAGGTGGTTTTCAAGTCACTCTTCCTTTCTGAGCCTCCGTTTCTTTGTCTATAAAATGGGGTGATGGATGCTAGCACCTACCCCTCAGCACTGTTTAGGGTCTCAAATGAGCTTATTGGCAGAAGGCGCAGGACCCGAGGGCTGGAGCTGTCCATTGGCCCACAAGCCTTTGTTAAGAGACTTACTCTGCCCTAGACATTGTCCTGAGAGCGGAGGGGACCCAGAGAAATCCAAACCTGCCCTGCCCCGAGGGGCTCACGAGCTAGTTGGAGGGTGACTACTGGTAAATGGGGGATAGCTGTGTGACCCCAGACTAGTCTCAGTCTCTCGGGGTTTCGGTTTCCTCTTGGGTAAAATGGCGGGGGCGGGGGGGGGGCGGGGAGAATAGCACCTTCTTTATTGAATTGTTGTGAGTCTCCAACGAGATCACAGTAAAGTGATTTCGAAACTTCAAAGAAGTGGCCTGAATGTTAGCTATTATTATGTAAAGCGCTTTCCCATCTTTCCTGCAAAAAAGGAAGGTTAATTATGTCACCATTGTTCTATATTCATCCAGTTCCCCTATTTTAAATCCTACCTCTTGCAAACTGTCAGGATAGTTTTTCAAAGATTTAGTCGTTTCTTCTGCCCTGAGAAGCCTGGGCGTCCAGAGGTTGGCCCCCAGTCCCACCAAGCTGGTCTCTTCATCTTAGAATAATAAACACTCCAGGCCCGTCAGCCAGCCATCCTACTGCTCCCCTATTACTGTTCAGCTCAGGCCTAGTGGGAAAGCTTGCCCCCACTGAAAAGGAGCTAGGCCCATGGAAAATCAGAGCTTGCTGCTTTCCTAATTAGCTGCCGACAAAGGCAGGAGTTCAAAGGGACCCACCATAAACCCCCCTCTCTTTCTGGGGTCATCGATGGCTGTTGGCTGTGGGAGGTCTGAGAAGGGTGGTCCGAGGAGGGCTGGTCAGGGGCCCCGGTACCCTCCGGCCCTGCTGTGAATGCCCACCCCCACCCCTTGTGCTTCCGAAGACCTGGGAATAGCCCGGATCCATTGCCTGCTAGGACGATGCAGGGAGAGCTCAGCTTTGATTAGCTTCTACCCAGGATGCTTCATGACCCAAGCTCAGGCCTTTTGATGTTGGTCCACAGCTTGTTTTGTGGATGCAAGCCATTGATGTCAGACCCCTTTGTGGCCTTTATTAGTTAAATACTTGAAGAGGAGGGGAGGACTAGTAGAGAGTGAAGAAAGGAGGAGGGGGCCCTGGGGAGAGATTTGGCACCTGGGGGTGGGGGCCCTAAAGGCATTGTGGCTATTTTTCCCATTGGGGCACTTACTTAAAGTGGCAGCTCCAAGGGCCCTCCTGGTCTTTCTGGTCATCTGTGCTCCAACCATTCACCAGGTGATCATCATGAAAAGCCTTTTCCTACTCTGCCTAATATGAAAGAGAAGGCTCAAGGAGGGTAGACATCTGCCTTAATGGATCTGGAGGGGCATTCCAGAAGAGGGATTAGCCTTCCTTGGTTTGGCTTCCAGGGCAAGGCTAGGAGCCTGGAGAGGGACGGAATGTGAAGGGCACGATGGGGCCAGCTGGCTGTTCCCTCTAAATACCGTTCTACATCCTAACACTTCCAATTGAAACCATTGATTTTCAAACCATTAAATGTTGTTAAACTCAGTTATATTAGTTGAAGTGAATGGGGTTTATTTTGAGAATTAAATTTCCCACTAATCTCCCAGCCAGTTTGTTTTTTTTTAATGTTAGATGTGGGAAGATAAATCAGATTGAAAAGCCAGCCCCTTCCCAGTCCCCAGTCATTGGAATCCTGAGCCAGATAACCATGTGATGGCCGCTGCTGACAGAAGGAGCAAAAGGCCGGCAGAGCCCTTCCTAATGTCCTTCCTTCCTATGGTTCTGGAGAGAAGATCCCCAAGGGGGTCCGGGGGAATCGAGATGCTGAGGTGATCTTTCGAGCTGTTCAGAAAGAACAAGCTGCCCTGGGAGGGCTCAGTAAGCAGAGGCTTGTCGGGGGTGGCATGGAGGCATGGCGAGCTCAGACGCCTCCCAAGTTCCCTCCAACCAGCTTCAGAGATTGGCTGAGTTTGAGGCTTCACTTCACAGTCTCTCTCTGGTTTTCCATTTTAGAAATGATTGACTATAGGATGGAATAACCAGCCACTCCACTTAGCTGTCATTTGCATTTGACCAAGAGCTGTCAAGCATCTCCCTGATGGTTTATTACAGGTTGAAAGAGTTCACCAGGAGCCATCACCTGTAGTGCATTGACCCCTGAGCCGGAGTCAGTGAGAGCCCTGAGCTTCGGGGCCCCGTGGCCCCTGAGCTCTGAACACCAGGTTGTTGAGCCCAGCACCTTAGTTAGGAACATTGTGGGGGGGGGGGGACTCTCGTGGAGAAGGGAAGGGTTTGGACTGGTGGGCAGGATCATGAGGACTGAGGGTTTTCCTCTGAGACTACAAGATCCTTCCAGATAACCGACTAATTAACATTGGAAATGTAAATGAACCACAGGCATCAAACATCTATCTCTAAAAATGAATCCTTGATGTGGTGGTCTATAGTAATATTGTTTAAAAGCCTCCCAAGCTTAAAAATAGAAGAAGTCTTGAATTCCAATCCTGGCTTGCCCCCTCCCTTCCTAACTGGGTAAATGTGGGCAAATCCCTTTGTCTCTCTGGTCTTGGTTTTCGTGTGTACGTGTGTGTGTGTGTGTGTGTGTGTGTTATTGTGCGCACACACACAAGCTTAGCATCCTCAGCACTTAGTAAGTGCTTGATATGTGCTTATTGACTAAAATGAGGGTCTGGACTTAATGGACAGTAAGGTTCCTTTCCCTTCTGCCTTTGGGGGATTCTCCACCTCCTTCTTTCTCAGTCTCCGAGCTGGAAGGAACCTCAGAGCCTACCTAGTCTCACTCATCTGGACCTGGATGAGGAAACTCCCCCCTCCACCCAGTGAGAGGGCTAACGGGCAAACACCATCCTCAGCTTGGAGAGCCCCGGGGCAGAGGAAGGAAGCCATTTCCTGGGGCAGCCCAGACCCCTTTAGGGAAGCAAACTTTTCCTTGCCTAGATTAACTTGACCTCTTGGTTGTTGTACCCACCATCCCTTGTCCTGAGTTCTGGCTTCTAGGACCGAGCACAACAAATCACCAAAGACGATCAGCAGGCCTCCCTGAGGCAGGCAGGCATACATTCCACTATTGTCCTCTCCAGGTGCTATACCCTTGGTTTCAAGGAAGCACCAGGCACTGTGCTCAGCACTTTACACATCTTGTCTGCATTGATTCTCACAACAACGCTGGGGGTTGGTGCTGTTATGATCCTCATTCTACAGTTGAAGAAACTGAGGCAGATAGCAGTTCATTGACTTGTCCAGAGCCACACAGCTAGTAAGTGTCTGAGGCAAGACTTGAACTCAAGCATTTTGACTTCTAGTCCTATACCTAGGGGGACACATTCCCACAGCCTCCACCTAGTAAGGGGAAGAAGTAAGATTTGAACCCAGATCCTCTGGCCTTGACAAAACAAATGTCTTCCCCGCCCCCCTTCTAGACTCAGTTTCCTCATTTGCTAAGTGGGGATAATCAGACTGAAGTCCCTCCCTTGAGTCAGCTCTTGCAGATGGTGATGGGCCTCACTGGCCTGGTTCCCCTTACCTGCTATGCGGTCACTGGTGTAACGGAGGAGGTTCTAATGGATTTGTGTCTCTGTCTAGGTGAGGTTCTCTGCCCAAGACTGCACCTTTGAGGAGCAGATCCGCCCTGATGGCTATAACGTGTACCAGTCCCAGAAGTACGGCCTCCCTGTCTCCCTCTGCAGCGACCGGCAGAGGCAGCTGTTCCACGGCAAGGACTTCCTGCCTCTGTCTCATTTCTTGCCCATGATCAGCTCCGTTCCTCTGGAGGCTGAGGAGTCTGGGGGCCACAGAGAGGCCTTTGACCCTGAGATGTTTTCCTCGCCACTAGAAATGGACAGCATGGACCCCTTTGGCCTCGCCTCCAAACTCTCACCCATAAAGAGCCCCAGCTTCCAGAAATGAGTGAGGCCACTGCCAGGATTTGGAAACCAAGCCCTCCGTCCCTCTCTTGTCCACATGGAGCAGATGGGCTGCAGGGGTGTCTTGAAGGATGAAGACGTCCCTGGAGAGAGTGACAGTTACAGTTTTGTAAATACATAAAGCATCTTGAGATGGTCCATGTGTAAGATACTGAGCATCTGCCAACCCCCTGCCCGCAGGATCTCTTATTTGGGCAGGGTCACCTTCCATGGGGTGCAGGAAAGACTCCTTTCTGCCATGCATCAGTGATTATGGGAACTGGAAGGGTGGGCGTGACCAACCTCAGATCCATTTTGGAATGGAGCCAAGGCTCAGAGTCACCCCTAGAACCAAGGCCTCAGCCGGGGGTGACCCCGGACTGGTCGTGACGGGCCTGCTGCGGACTGGAAGAGGCCCCCCCCCCCCCCCCCCCCGGGTCCTCATCCTCACACAAGGACCAGGGTGAACGACCTCTCTCTCCAGCCTACTAAGCATCAGATTGCCCCAGGAGATAAGGCTTTAGCCCCTCCCTGCCCCCTGCTAATTCCGTCTTTCAACCTGGCTTACCTCACTTGATAGGAAGAAATGAAATGACCTTGTCACCCCCAGCTTGATGACTGCCTGTCTTTTCAGTGTAAACACAGCTTGAAAGAGAAAGAGATAGGAGCCAGCACCGGGGCAGCTTGTGGACCCCAGTCATCTGGGGGACTCTCAGACACATGTCTAGAGGGAGGGCCCAAGGAATAGCAAACAGCAGGCCCCGAGGTAGAGCCCCCAGAGGCCTCTCCCCTCCCATGGTAGCACGCCTTGGGCTCCCTGCTCTCCCTCCTCTTGCCCCTTCTCTTCCTCTTCCTTTTCCTCTTCCTCCTCTTTCTCCTCTTCTTCTTCTGTCAGTGGTAGAGGGGGGACAGGAGCTGTGAACAATCCAAGGCCAGCTTGGGGATGCCTTCCTTGGGTACCCCGCCCACTCCCTAGAGCAGACTGCCACTCCTTGTAATCGGGTCCTCCTGGGCAATCTCACGCCTCCTCTGCCCAGCACTTAGCTGCCTCATGTGCTATTTATGAGTAATTTATTGTCCCAGGTTCAGCCCGTTGTTTTTCTTTATTTATGCCCTGTCATATTTATGCGCCGATAGGAGCTTTGTTTTTTACATTAAAGTGGCATTGGTTTATATCAAAGCCTGTCTCATTTCTGAAGAGGTTTCTGTGGAAGGGAGGACAGAACTGGGTCCAAATGGAGCGCTCGGAGGCCCGGCCTCCTCCCAGAGGTCTCTAGGTAGAGGCTCCAGGCCCGATTGATAGACGAGCAGGTTTTAAGTACTTGCTGTCTGCCAGGTGCCAAGCCCTTTGTGGGGGAGGGTGTGGGTGGAGGGAGAAGGTTCTTGTTGAGGCACTAGTACAAGTGATGAGCCCCCAGGGTCATGCCCCTGCATCAAGAGTTTATTGGAAATTCTTCTCTCAGAGGAGACTGTTGAACAAGGAAAAGGTGGGTGGGTGCTGGACAGGAGAGAAAGAGGGCCAAAGCTCTTCCTGCTCCAGTTAGGGGCATGAGTCCAGACCCCAAAGCACCTCTCCTCTGTGCACCCAGGTCATGAATCCTCCCTGAACACGGAAACTCCTGAGCTTCATCTGTGGAGGCAAAGGGAAGGAAGCCCTCAGAACTCTGGATGTCTGGGATGGGTCCAGCCAGGAGCTCCGAGGTCTCAGCCAGATCTCCTCACTGACCTGAGCCTCTCTCAGTTTTCTCATCTGTAAAATGGAGCCATCGTCCATGCTGCCTGTCTCCTGGGGCTGTGGCAAACCAGAGGATGTGTAGAAGCACTTTGAGTGATGAAAAATGCTCCAATGTAGAAAGGCTTTGGACAAACAGGAGCACCTATATGGGGAGGGGGACAGAGAAGGGGTCGAGCACTCCTTGAACCTCTGCAAATAGGCCTCAGATTCCTCTGGGATTCACATCTGGACACGGCCTCCTTCTCAATCCACATCCTGGCTGAGTACCTCAGCCAGCAGGCTCCAGGCGTGTCCCACCATTGTGAGGGGAGGGCAGCAGCAGCTGGCCCTGGGAAGAAATGGTTTAGCCCAGAGAACGGTGGGAAGGGGTCACAGGACCAGAGAGTTAGTGCTGGAAGCAGCCTGCGAGGCCAGCTATTCTAATCCACTCATTTTATAGACGAAGAAACTGAGGCCTAGAAAGGCAGGTGATCAGCCAGAGGTTGCTCAGGTTGGATTAGATAATCATAACTGACGTTTATAGCAGTGTAAGGTTTGCAAAGCACCACAAAAATATATACTTATCACACATCCATCCTTACAGCAACCCTGGGAGGTAGGTGCTGTTACTCTACCCACTTTATGGAAGAGGAAACTGAGGCTGAGAGAGGTCGTCAGTTAGTCAGCTAGCATTTATTAAACATTTACTAGATGCCGGTCACTGTGCTGAGTGTCTGAGACAGAATTGGAACCCAGGTCTGGCCGACTCCTGGTGTGTCCGCTGCTTTTCCCACTAGATTACATCTCTCTCTCTCTCTTTCTGTCTCCCTCCCTCCCTCCCTCATCCCCCCTCCTGTCTTTTTTCTCTTCTCCCCCTTCCTCTCCTTTTCTCTTCTCTTCTGTCTCCCTCCCTCCCTGTCTCTCCCTCCCTTCCCCCCTCCTCCCTCCTCTCCTCTCCTCTCCTCTTCTCTCTCTCTCTTCCCCACCCCTTCCAGCTCAGAGATGGCACGATTCTTTGGGTTACTTCAATGTCAGTTTAAGCCTCTGCTGTGGGACCCATCTGGCTTCCCATATGGAGAACCAGTAACACTTGACACTTACTAGCTGTGTGACCCTGGGCAAGTCACTTAACCCCAATTGCCTTTAAAAAAAAAAAAAAAGAACCAGTAGTCTGCATCTTACTGGATTGGAAGTTACCAAGACAACCAGTCCTAGCTCCCTCTGCTCCTTTACTATTATTTACATTAGACCACGAACCGTCAAGTGTCTCCCAGAGGTTTCATCACTGGTAGAAAGAATTCCCTGGGGCCAGAACCTGTGGTTCATTGACCTCTGAGCCTGAGGCAGAAAGAGCCCTGAGCTGTGGGGCCCAGGTATACCCTTGAGCTCTGAACGCCAGGTTGCAGAGCCTGGCACCTTGATTATAACCATTGTCTGAGGGCGGATGGATAGATGGATGGATGCACTCTCTGAGACTTGAGGTGTTTGGGCTCTTGGGTAAGAACATGGGAACAGAGTTTTCCTCTGACACCACAGAGAACACCAGGCTAGAATTGATTTATTGGAAGTGTCAATGGAAGGTAGGCACCAAACATCTACCTTTAAGATATCTCATCAATGTGGCCTACAATAGTATTGTTTAAAAGACTAAGAAGCTTGGATTCAGAAAATGTGAGTTCAAATCTTGGCTGGCTGTTTACTGGCTGCATAACTTTCCTTCTCGCCTCTGAAAGAAGAGAGGATTGGATTTGATGGATTTTCCTAGCCCGTCCAACTCTGACATTTTGTGGCTCTCTGGGCCATGGTTTCTGGCCTCTGTTACAGTTTAGAAAGTCTAGCTTTCTCAGAGGTGGACAGAACCTTAGCAAGCATCTCATCCAAGCCATCCCTGAAGGAGAATTCCCTCTTCAATGTATCCAGTAAGTGGCCATCCAGCTTTGGCTAGAAGACCTCCAGTGAGCCAGGAGCCCCCCAGCTCCTGGGGCACCCCATGTCTCTTTAGGATGGCTCCGACCTGTAAATGGTTGTTGACTGACTGACTCCAGTCTAACATGAACTCTTCACAGCTTCCTTTCACCACTCCTCGCCTTGTCTTCTGGGGCCATCTAAAGCTAGTCCAATCTCCCTTCCAATAATAGGAGAAAACTGTCATCCCCTCTCTGTTCTTTCTCCTCAAAGCTAAATGTTCTCCAGGTTAAGCATGTCCACTTCCTTCAATCTCTCCTCATACAGTGAGAATAGATTAAAAAAAAAAGATCCAGGTTCAAATCCAGCCTATGCCACTGACCCTGATCCTGAACAAGTCATTTAACTTCTGTCTGCCTCAATTTCTTCATTTGTCAGATGGAGATAAGAGGATTTATAGTGCTTGCCTCATTTAGTTTGGGAGCACAGCTAGGTTATTAGTAAAAAACAAAAAATGATACAGAAATACATGTATCTCCTGTCTTCAACAAGGGAAAGGCACATCCCATGATTTGGGGAGACATTAAGTACATCAGTCAGCCCCAAATCCCTAAGTTTGCCCTTGATCTCTGCCCGACATCTCTCCCCATTAACTTAGCCAGTGCTGGTCTTGTAATAGCCTTTATCTTCACTGGCCTTGATTTTCCCAGGACAGGGAAGGGCCATTGATACTGGGACAGTTACCCCACAATGAAGAGACTTGCCTGGCCCTCTCTACCATTTCATGATCATGGATAGTGTCAATGGCTTTTCCTACTTCAATGTTCCCGGTCAGAAGAAATCACTCCAAGACAGGGCCGTGTATTTGGGTTGTTTTTATCACCTCTGCACCTTTGCAGGGTCCCGCTTCAAGATAGCCTGGTCCTAGGGGGCTGAGCCCTGAACAGCAGCAGCATCAAAGCTCATTAACTGCCCGCCCTTGCCCGTCCAACATTGCTTTGGGGGGGGGGGGCTGCCTGGCTCAGGTCTCTCCCCGCTCCGGTGTATTTTAAAGTGATCTTCCTAAAGTCCCAGTCTGACCATGTGATCCCTTTCCCTACCCAATCCACTCCAGTGGCTCCCTATGGCCTCCAGGAGCAAATACAGAATCCTCTGGCCTTCAAGGCCTGTGTCCTTCTATCTTTCCAGCCTTCCTACACCTCACTCCTCAATGTGGGTGAATCCACCCTCCTGGCTGTTCCATGAACAGGACCCTCCACTCTGGGCCTTAGGCATTCTCTTGTGCTGTCCCCCAGGCCTGAAACCTCTACTTGCTCCACTTTGCCTACTGCCCTCCTTGGAAGCCTTCCCCACCTCTCTTCTTTGTGCTGGTGCCTTCAAGCTCATTCCACCCCGGCATTATTTCTCGCATTGGAAGTACCCTCCACACTTGAGACTGATTGGTTACTTCCTCCCAGAACTTTCATTTTAAAAATGATGTCCAGGTCATTTTCATGGCTCTCCAGGCTGCAATTCTGACTCATCTCAACAGGACTTTTGTCTACCATACCCCTTCAATGGGTACATTCATCTCCCCTTCCCCCTATTTCAACTCACTTTTATATGTTTTCTTCCCCTAGTAGAGTGTAAGCTCTTGAGGGCAGAGACTTTCTTTTGGCTTGGATTGGATATTTCCGGTACTGGCACATAGCAAGTAAGCAAGTGCTTAATAAGTACCTGTTATCTACCTAACCTCCCTTTCTGTCTGTCTCCAGTTTCTCCTGTCTCTGTTCATACATAGCTGTTTGCCTGTGGAGTCCCCAGTAGATTGTGATTCTCTTGAAGGCTATCTTTTACCTTTCTTTGCATCCCCAGTGCTTAGCACTATTCCTGGTACACAGTAGGTACTCAATAAATGCTTATCGCCCTGACTTACTGACACATTATTTCATTGATTGTCACAACAACCTGTGAAGAAGGTGCTATCATCCTTTTTTATGGATGAGGAAACTGAGGCTGAGGAAAATTATGTGATTTGCCCAGGGTTGCCTATCTGGTAAATATCTGAGTCACTGATATCTTCCTGACTCTAAGTCCAATGCTCTATCTGCTGTGACACCTAACTGCCTAGAGACAAAATGAAATGGTCCCTCCCTGCCCTCAAGGAGCTGGCACTCTACAGGAGAAATAAAACATGAACATGGATAAGTAAGCACAGGGTCAATTGAGGAGAGAAGGACAGAGAGAAAGAGACAGAGAAAAAAAAGGAAGAAGGAAGAAAGGAAGGAGGAAGGAAGAAAGGAAAGGAGGGAAGGAGAAAGAAAAAAGGAAGAAAGGAAGGAAGAGAGAGAGAGAGAGCGTGCAACAGACCTAAGAAAGGGGGATCATGGCAGGGAGGTATTTGATCTAAGCTCTGAAGGCAAGGAAGGATTCTAAGGGGTAGAGGTGAGGAGTACATTCCAGTCATGAGGGATAGCACATGCAAAGGTGAGAAATTAAATGCTAAGTTCACAAACAGCAAAAAGGCCAGTTTGCCTGACACTTAGAGTCTGTGCAGAAGAATAATGTGAAATAATCCTGGAAACGTAGGTGGGAGCAGAGCCGTGAGGGCCTGTATATGCCAAACTGAAGCATTTGTGTTTTATCCTGGAGGCACTAGAGAGCCACCAAAGGTTAAATGTCTGCTGGAAAAGCAGCAGCTGAGCTCATTTTGGAGAGTGTCATCCACAAGCTTGGCTACTGAAGGGTGAATGTCTTGGTCATGGCCGTTCAGGAAGACCTTCTCCTAAGGTCTGGGGCACAGGGAAGGCTGCAAGTGTGTGGAGCAAATACTGTAGTTAGACCCAAAATGGCGGCTCCAAACTCAGGCTGAGAAGGATGTCTTCAAGCAACCAAAAGTCCAAACGGTCCCTGGCACCACTCCACCGTGTGTGTCATAAAGGACTGAAGGTGACACGTTCTTGCAAAGCCATGAGATAAGGACCCTTTCTTTCTGCCGCTGCCTGAATGATGTTGAGGGTGAACAGTATGTCCTTAAGGCGGTACCAGGCGGAGATGGATGGGCTGCTGAGCCTCAGACTCTGCCAGGCCGCGGCTCCAGGAGGCTATGATGCAATCGTCACCAAGTATTCAGTGAATTTCAACTATGTGCAAGGGTAGGAAGCTGCTTAGTCCCAAGGTTCAGCAGAGAAAGGCCTGGACGGGTGTCCTCCACATGGGCTTGTGGGACTGGGAGGACTGCCTGAGAGGGGAGGGTGCTCTGAGAGGAGCAGTGGGAGGGGACACCTTGTCTAATGTAGGCTCTCCATGTTTGTTGGATGGATGAATGAATGATGGAAGGAAGGAAGGAAGGGAAGGAGGGAGGGAAGGAAGGAGAGGAGGAAGAAAGAAAGGAAGGAGGGAAGGAAGAAAAGAAGGAAGGAGGGAGGGAAGGAAGAAAGGAAGGAAGGAGAGAAGGAAGAAAGAAAGGAAGGAGGGAAGGAAGGAGAGAAGGAAGAAAGGAAGGAAGGAGGGAAGGAAGGAAGGAAGGAGAGAAGGAAGGAAGGAGGGAAGGAGGGAAGGAAGAAGGAAAAAAGGAAGGAAGGAGGGAAGGAGAGAAGGAAGAAAGGAAGGAAGGAGGGAGAGAAGGAAGAAAGGAAGGAAGGAAGGAAAGAAGGAAGAAAGGAAGGAAGGAAGGAGAGAAGGAAGAAAGGAAGGAAGGAAGGAAAGAAGGAAGAAAGGAAGGAAGGAGGGAAGGAGAAAAGGAAGAAAGGAAGGAAGGAAGGAAGGAGAGAAGGAAGAAAGGAAGGAAGGAGGGAAGGAGGGAAGGAAGAAGGAAAAAAGGAAGGAAGGAAGGAGAGAAGGAAGAAAGGAAGGAAGGAAGGAAAGAAGGAAGAAAGGAAGGAAGGAGGGAAGGAGAAAAGGAAGAAAGGAAGGAAGGAAGGAAGGAGAGAAGGAAGAAAGGAAGGAAGGAGGGAAGGAGGGAAGGAAGAAGGAAAAAAGGAAGGAAGGAAGGAGAGAAGGAAGAAAGGAAGGAAGGAAGGAAAGAAGGAAGAAAGGAAGGAAGGAGGGAAGGAGAAAAGGAAGAAAGGAAGGAAGGAAGGAAGGAGAGAAGGAAGAAAGGAAGGAAGGAGGGAAGGAGGGAAGGAAGAAGGAAAAAAGGAAGGAAGGAAGGAGAGAAGGAAGAAAGGAAGGAAGGAAGGAAAGAAGGAAGAAAGGAAGGAAGGAGGGAAGGAGAAAAGGAAGAAAGGAAGGAAGGAAGGAAGGAGAGAAGGAAGAAAGGAAGGAAGGAGGGAAGGAGGGAAGGAAGAAGGAAAAAAGGAAGGAAGGAAGGAGAGAAGGAAGAAAGGAAGGAAGGAAGGAAAGAAGGAAGAAAGGAAGGAAGGAGGGAAGGAGAAAAGGAAGAAAGGAAGGAAGGAAGGAAGGAGAGAAGGAAGAAAGGAAGGAAGGAGGGAAGGAGGGAAGGAAGAAGGAAAAAAGGAAGGAAGGAAGGAGAGAAGGAAGAAAGGAAGGAAGGAAGGAAAGAAGGAAGAAAGGAAGGAAGGAGGGAAGGAGAAAAGGAAGAAAGGAAGGAAGGAAGGAAGGAGAGAAGGAAGAAAGGAAGGAAGGAGGGAAGGAGGGAAGGAAGAAGGAAAAAAGGAAGGAAGGAAGGAGAGAAGGAAGAAAGGAAGGAAGGAAGGAAAGAAGGAAGAAAGGAAGGAAGGAGGGAAGGAGAAAAGGAAGAAAGGAAGGAAGGAAGGAAGGAGAGAAGGAAGAAAGGAAGGAAGGAGGGAAGGAGGGAAGGAAGAAGGAAAAAAGGAAGGAAGGAAGGAGAGAAGGAAGAAAGGAAGGAAGGAAGGAAAGAAGGAAGAAAGGAAGGAAGGAGGGAAGGAAGGACAGAAGGAAGAAAGGAAGGAAGGAGAGAAGGAAGGAAGGAAGGAGAGAAGGAAGAAAGGAAGGAAGGAGGGAAGGATGAAAGGAGGGAAAGAAGGAGGGAAGAAGGAAGCAAGGAAGTTATAAAGGTAAATTAGAATCAGGTTCTGGATGGTCCTGAATGCCAAGCTAAGGAGTCTGGACTATATCCTGCAGGAAGCAGGGAGCCATTGAACGTGTTTCTGAGCAAGGGAAAGAAGAAATGAATGAAAAACACGTCTACTATGTGCAAAATACTGTGTTAAGTGCTACAGATACAACTAGAAAAGTCAGACAGTGGCTGCTCTCAAGGGGCTCCCATTCTAAAGGGGGAAACAATGTGGACAGGAGGTTTCAGCTGCAAGTCAGAGGGAGAAGTCCCATGGTCCTCTGCACGGGCAAAGCGGGAGGTCATGCCTCTGCTTGAATGCCATTTCCACAGATAAAATCCTCTCGTTCCTGATGTTGAGCCATTGGACATGGCCAGGGCCTTCGGTGACAAGGCCTCTCTTCCCCAAGCTCCAGTAACAGCGGCTGCAGCCTCAGTCCTCAGGCTGCATCTCCACAGAGTCTGCTTCAGCCTGGCTAGTCCCAAGGCTCTGGGGCTCAGGGTGCTGGGCTGTCTCCATCAGGGTCTGAGGCAGACGGTTTGACCTGCCCGGCCCTTGCTGTCTTCTGCGTCTCCCTCAGGGAGCCTGGCTGGCTCGCCTGTCCTGCGCACGGTGGTTGGTTGGCACTTGGAGGTGATGGCTGGGCTGGATGCAGGGCAGGTGCGGGGTGGGGGTGGGGAGGGGTGCTGCCGCTCCCAAGGCTCTGTTGGTAGCGATCAGTCAGCATTTATTGCTATCGATGGTGAGAAAAGGGGGCCTTGTTCCCTTCAATGAACCAGGGCGAGGCCCCCAGAGAGGGCTGAAAGGAGGAGGTGGAGTAAGAGGCTTGATGCTTGATCTACCTTTAGTACCTAGAATATCAGAACAGGGAGTGTTGAGGTTTAGAGGTTTAAAGGTGCTAGGACCCCAAAATCATGACACGTGGGTCCTGCCTGAATGAATTCGACCCAAGCCTTCTTTCAGCCAAAGACCAGGTTTATTAAAGAGACACCATATTGGCCAGACTCTTAAGGAATCTAAGCATTTGTATCACTAATGCAAGCGGGCCAGATCTTAAGAATCTGAGCCCCTTAGTGGAGGCCCAATGGATCTTATATACAGAAAGACTGTGGGAGGGATCTAGAAGTGGCCAAGTAGTCTGGGGTGAATGCCAGGGACCTGGACCACGTGGCCAAGGAAGAATGGAGCCTAGATGGGTGGGAAGTGGCCAGGGGCCATAGGGAGGTAAGACGATGGAGGCCTGGGCTGGGTTAAGGGTAACAGAATTGGGAGATCGGGCATACAGGTGATAATGAAAGGCCAGTTGATAGGATTATGTAGCCTTAGGCAAAAACCAGAAATTTAGCCATGTCAAAAAGTCCAGGTCTTTTCCTTTTAGGGATCCAGATCCCAAAGACACGGTCTTTTCCTTTTAGGGGTTCAGATCCCATCCCTATCAGGAGGACCTTAACATGGAAAATGTCTGTACTTGCTAGAGCTTTAGCACCTAGAATGTCAGAATTAAAATCTTAAAACACAGAAAGTCAGAGCTGAGAAGGGCGTTAGAACCGAGAACATGGAATTGTAGAGATGGGAGGGATTTTATGTGTGTTCTCATTTTCATTTTGTTCATTTCTATGAGTCCCCCAAGCCCAGATTCTCCTAAATGATCTCTCTCAAAACCTGTCCCAAAGCCACAATGCACAAACGGGACTCCAGTGACTCCCCTTCTTTCCATGACTTCCCCTCTATCCTTTTAAATGGCTTTCAGTGTCCACCCCACCCTCCACATCAGTGTGTGGTCTGATCTGGGTCCCAAGCATCCCTTCTCCAGCCAATCAGCTCTTCTACCATGCGGACAACTTGCATCTGCCCTATGTACTCTGTTCTCCCTGCCCTCTGGCTGTCCCTAGGCCTCTAAAACCAATCTCCCTAGCGTGTAAAGCCACCTCCTCCGGGAAGCCTGCCAGCCTGCCCCTGGAGCTGCCCTCACACAACACACTCATGGGAGAAGTTGCCAGAACCAGTTCTCTCTGTTGAGGTCTCTTCCCCTGTCAGGCTGTGAGCTCCACGAGAGCAGGGTTGGGGGCTTATCTCAACTTTGTGATTCTGTCAGCGTCTCTGTTACTTCTCCCCTCCCCACCAGCCTCAAGGCAGGCCAGGGCAGGGCAGGGCAGGGGGTGCTGGGCTCTTCAGAGAGCTGGAGCTTCATCGGTACTTGAAGAAGTGGGCGTTGACTGACATTGACAGCCAGCACTAGGGAGTACCCCTCACACCTGCTGCTCTTGGGGATGTCAGTGTTTCTTTTGATGATACCGCCAACCTCCCAGTCACCTTGGCTTGAAATCCTTGGCCATCCTTGACTTCCCCTCATCAGTCTTTCCTTTTCTATGCCTCTTACTCCACCTCCTCCTTTCAGCCCTCTCTGGGGGCCTCGCCCTGGTTCATTGAAGGGAACAAGGCCCCCTTTTCTCACCATCGATAGCAATAAATGCTGACTGATCGCTACCAACAGAGCCTTGGGAGCGGCAGCACCCCTCCCCACCCCCACCCCGCACCTGCCCTGCATCCAGCCCAGCCATCACCTCCAAGTGCCAACCAACCACCGTGCGCAGGACAGGCGAGCCAGCCAGGCTCCCTGAGGGAGACGCAGAAGACAGCAAGGGCCGGGCAGGTCAAACCGTCTGCCTCAGACCCTGATGGAGACAGCCCAGCACCCTGAGCCCCAGAGCCTTGGGACTAGCCAGGCTGAAGCAGACTCTGTGGAGATGCAGCCTGAGGACTGAGGCTGCAGCCGCTGTTACTGGAGCTTGGGGAAGAGAGGCCTTGTCACCGAAGGCCCTGGCCATGTCCAATGGCTCAACATCAGGAACGAGAGGATTTTATCTGTGGAAATGGCATTCAAGCAGAGGCATGACCTCCCGCTTTGCCCGTGCAGAGGACCATGGGACTTCTCCCTCTGACTTGCAGCTGAAACCTCCTGTCCACATTGTTTCCCCCTTTAGAATGGGAGCCCCTTGAGAGCAGCCACTGTTTGACTTTTCTAGTTGTATCTGTAGCACTTAACACAGTATTTTGCACACAGTAAACGTGCTTCTATAAGTCTATGTTCCATATTCTGAGGACCTTGCCTCCAACATTCCATGTTCTGAGGTCTCGTCCAGTTCAGACATTCTGTTTTCTTATCTTTTGAATGTTTCAAAAGATACTTAGGGTCTCTAAGATAAATAGAGGTAGCGATTAAATTGGTCAGGATTTAATTAACCGGCCCCCTCCCCACTTAGGTGGGATTGGTGAGCTTGCTGCCCGGGGCCGACATCTCTGAGTCATGACCCGACTGGATAAATGGGCACCCCTCTTTGTTTCCTTCTCTGTCAAACGGGGAGATGGACACCGGAGTTTCCTTGATCTCACTTTCCAGGGAAGGAGCTCTCTGCCCGAGCTGCCATAATGTCCCTGCGGATGGGGCCATTGGTCTAGGGGACTTCTGCTTTTCAGAGCAGAGCAGAGGAACCCCACCTCAGGCCCTGGGGAGGAAGGTGGTGGGAAGGGAGATGGGATTTGGGAACCGTCAGGTTCTTTTATCGAGCCCTGATGCCTCCCTGTGGTTGTTGGAAAGAGTATGAAAAATCGAAGCGGGCCAAGCGAGACAAACATTTCTGCGCTCCGGGTTCCATCTAGTGGGGACTTGCTTTCAGTAACCTCCGCCGTAATCCTTAGCCTTGAAAAGGTTTGGTGCTTGAAAGTTCGGGACCGGATCCTGCATCCCAAACACCACATGCAGCCAGCTCTGAATCTCCTCCTTGTCCCTTGTGTCCCAGGAAGAGGTGACCATCTCCTTGGCAGGGCAGACCCCTCAACCCTCCTGTCACCCCACTCTCACTCTCCGTGTCTCCTTGTCTGTCTGCTGGCTCCCTTACTGCCTACTAACACGCTCACAGATGAAAACCACACCCTCCCTCCTACCTCTCACCCCGGGCTGCCTTCCTATTCCCTGGGGACAGCTCCCCAATTGGACACTTCTTCCTTCCCCAAGAAATACCCCTGGGAATCTCCTTACGCTGCGAGATGGAATCTGCCCCTGACTGGACCCTCAGCCTGGAGGACATGGGCCCCAAGGCCTCTGTTTAAAAAGGGGAGTGCAGGACCAGCTTTTCTCCCCAAGTCCCACAATTACCCTCCATCAAGTTCCCACCCCCAATCCCTCTCTCAACTTCCTTTTGTATGCCGACTTCCCCCATTAGATAGTAAACTCCCTGGGGACAGGGACTGGCTTTGTTTTCATTGGTATCCCCAGGATTTAGGGTCTGCACACAGTAGGTGCTTAATAAATGTTTGTTGATAGTAAAGTGAGCAGAACCCCCGAGAACAAGGTACACAGTAACAGCAACATTGTCACCTAGATCAATTGTGAAAGACTGGCCACTCAGATCCAGCCAATGATCCCAGACAATTCTCAAGGATTCCTGAGGAACAATGCTGTCCTCCAGAGAGAGAGGTGATGGAGTCTGAATGCAGATGGAAGTATCATTTTCTTCATTTTTCTCGCTTTTTAGGTGATGTGCTAACATGGAAATCTGTTTTGTATGATTTCACATATATAAGTGAATATCCTTATATTATATATTATATAATTAATACATATTAATATATGCACAATATATTAATGTATAATATTATAATTATATGTAAGGAATATATATCCTTATATAGGATATATAGATGTCCTATTGCTTGGCTTCTCAGTGGGTGGAGGAGGGGTTGGAGGGAGGAAGAGAATTCAGAACTCCCAAGAAAAAGAATACTAAAAAGAAAGAAATTGGGGGAAATGTTTACTGACTCCCCTTTGTGGTGAAAACTCCTCCAGAAGGTCTTCTATAATGGGAGCTCCACTTCCTTCCCACTCACTCTTCTTAATTCTCTACGTTTTGGCTTCTGACCTCATCATTCAATAGAAAGTCCCTTCTCCAGAGTTACCAAAGATCTCTTGGTGGCCAGATCCAATGTCCCTTTCCTTGTCCTTATTCTCCTCTGCAGCCTTGGGCCCTGGCGACCACACTCTCCTCCCGAGGCTCTGGTCTCTTCCCCTCCTTCCCGGTTCTACCTCTCTGTTGCTGTTCTGACCGATCTTCTCCCCTCTCACACCTGCTCCCATGGGTGTTGCATAGAGCCTCTTCTCTTCCCCCTCTGGACTGTGTCACTTGGCGATCTCATCAGTTCCCATGGATTGAATTATCATCTCTGTGATGATGATTCTCAGATCTCCTTTTTCAGCCCTCACCATTCTTGGCCCTCAGGCTCCCATTTCCAACTGCCCACTGGACCTCTCTCTCAGACTGGGTGACTAGCAAACCTTCTAAACTGAACTTACTCCTTCTCTCCAAACCTTCCCCTCTTCTGATGGGGTGGAATCTGAGCCCCAGAAAGGAAAAACTCTGGCCCCACCCTTGGTAATTCTATTACCTCATGGACTCTGTACTTTCCCACATGGCCAAATCTCTGGCGTTCCCCTGAGGCTATGGTCCCATCAACTGGTCTTTCGTTGCGGCTACACCCAATCTCCCCTCTATTGTCTTGCCTCCCTATGGCCCCAGGCCACTTCCCACCCTTGGGAATTCTATTACCTCGTGGACTACTTGGCCACTCTCCCACGGTCATTCTGTATATAAGGTCCATCTTGTCTCCATTAAGATGCTCAGATTTTATGATCTAGCCAATAGCCCATAGATGCTCAGATTCCTTAAGAGTCTAGCTAATATGGCAAATCTTCAATAAACTTTGTTTTTGGCTACAGGAAGGCTTGGGTCGAATTCTTTTGGGAAGGACCTGGGTATCGTGATTTTGGGGTGCCAGCACCCCTAACCTCTAGACCTCATCACTTCCAGACGTCTCTGTTACTAACCTCGAAGACCATTAGGCTCACACCCTACCACCCTCAGTTTCTCACTCTTCCCTGGCTCTCTCTGCATACCCCTTCTGCCACAAGTCTCTCCCCACTCCATGCCATCTCAAACCAGACTTCCTAAGCACTCCTCTGACCATGTCAGCCTCCTACTTAATAAACTCCAGGGGCTCCCTACCGCCTCTAAATACAAAATCCTCTGTTTGGCATTCAAAGTCCTTCATCACTTAATCCCCTCCTATGTTTCCAATCTTCTTACATCTCTGTCCCCCCCCTACTCTTCAACACTTGACTCCTAACTGTTCCTCACACACTCCATCTCCTGAATCCATTTTCTCTGGCCTTTACCTTTCAAGTCTCAGCTGAAGTCCCACCTTCTGCAAATAGCCTTCCTGGGTCGGTCTTAATGCCAATGTCTTCCCTCCAATTCCTCCTGTATGTATTTTGTTTTTACCTAGTGGTTTACATGACCTGTCTTTGGCATGGGGAGAAATAGAGGCATTAAATGCCCAGAGGGAAAGAGCGTGGGAAACAGTTCTGTGAGCAGAAAATAATTGCTCGCCTTTTCGGTGACCGCTGCAAGCATGGAAGAGAACAGTGGAAGACAAGTCTGGAAAAGAGGATTAGTAGAATCTCGGAGTTAGGAAGGACTGTGAGTTCTCCATCCCCTCCAACCCCATGCAGGAATCACTGGAGTTTCCCTGTTGAGCATCAGCTTGTGTCCCACGGTGGAGAGCTCCTTGCCTGTCTTCGAAGATAAAATAAGGTGCTTTGCCCTGGGTGAGGGTCAAGAGACTTTGGGTTCTAGGGTGGATCCTGACCTGGGCAAGTCTCTTCTCTCTGGGCCTCATGTTCCTTGTCTCTAAAAACCCCAAACCAAACCAAAACAAAAAACCAGGAGGGCTGGGCTATGTGAACCAAGGATTCTTAACTGGGGCAACTTTGTTGTTTTTTTTTTTTTAAAGGATTGTATCACAGAGTTTAAAGATAATTAGTTTCTCTTGTGATCCTATCTTCTTTATTTTATACATTTAAAAACATTCACCAGACTGACTGCCCAAGGGGTCCAGGACCCCTAAAAGGCTAAGAGCTCCGGCCTTAAAGCCCAAGGCCTTTCCTGAGTTTAATTAATTGGGTGAAAAGCCCGAGTAAAATCTCCACCAGACCTAGAGTTCCCCCCAGTGGCCCATGAGTGAAATGGCAAATGGGTCAAATCCCCGGAATCCAGCCACGCTTGACAACTGGATCTGGCCCAGAGATCTGGTCCAATTCCCTCATTTTGCAGCCGGGAAGAAATGGGATTGAGCCGAAATGGAGGGGTGGGGGGGTCTGACTCCGAAGTCAGCCATGCCAACTACACTAACCAGGCAGGGAGGAGTGTCGGGGCGACGCCCTAAAGGGGTGACCTCAGACAAGTCCCTCACCCTCTCTGGACCTCAGTGTTCTCATCTGTGAAACGGGGTGGGGTGGGGTAGGACTGGATGACACGCAGGGCTCCCCCAGATCTAGGTCTGAGAGCCTGGGACTTGAGACTCCTAGGACTTCAGGGGCTCTCCGCCTTTGGGGGGATCGTGCTCCCTTCTAGGGCCGTGCGGGGACCAGAAGGCTTTGAATGGCATGAAACCAGACCTCTGGGGACGCAAAGAAGCCGCGGACTGGGCCACCGGAAGCATCTATTAAGCCCCGACTATGTGCCGCGCACTGAGCTGAGCGCCGGAGGACCCTGGGGGAAGAACCCTGGGGGAAGAACCCTGGATCTAGTCCATCCTCCCATTTCGCAGGTGGGGAACCCGAGGCAGAGGATGGGCGCCCCGGTCCTCAGACTTGGGAGCCTCAGACTCGGTTTTCCTGCGGATTTGGGGGGGGGGGGTGTGTGTCTGCGTGTGTCTTGTGTTGCCACTCCATCCACAAGCACGGATTAAGCGCTGCGTGTTTGCGAGGCCGGGTTGCAGTCGGGAGGCTGGGGACAGACCCGCAGCGGGAAGCAGAACCCCGGCTCCTCCTCTGGCCCCGCCCCGGCCCCGCCCCCTCTCGCCGTTCCCCCCCCACCATGCTCAGTGGTTGCGGCCAGTCATGCCTCTCTCCAAGGAGACGTGGAATGTTCCATTGAACGAAAACGGGGGGGAGGGAGAGCCCCGCGTCCAGTGAGCATGCGCCAGGCTTTCCTCCGCGCGGGCCCTCCTGCTTGCCGTAGTCTCCGTCCCAGCGGCCTGTGCGCGGCCGGCCCGGCCTGGAACTGGAGGAAGAGGAGGCGACCCCGGGCGGGCCGGAACCGAGCCGGGCCATGGACCAGCCCCCGGACCTGTTCGACGCCATCGTGATGGCGGAGGAGAGGTGGGTGCGCGGCCGGGCCCTGCCTCAGTTTCCCCTGCGCCGCCTCCCTGTCCCCCAGTGTAGGGGAAGGCGGCCCCAGGGTCACTCAGACTCATAGTCCTGGGGCTGGAGGGACCCCAAAGAGCCCCCGTCCTGTTTACGCCCGCGGGGGCCTCTTCCTTGGGGTCTGGGGTCCGGCCCCGCCCCCCGGGACACCCCTGGAGGGGTGAGGAAGGGGCCTCAGGGCGCTGGGTGCGAATCCTGCCTTGGACTGGGGCTCCCTTCGGGGGGGGGCGGCCCAGGAGACCCCCAGAGGGGTGTGAGGAGGGGGCGGGTCCGAGAAGCCCCCCTTCACCTTCTGCCAGCTGCCAGGGGGCGGGGATGATTGATGATTGACAGACAGACGGACGGGGGGGGGCGGGGTCCTGCCGGAGGGGAGGCTTCGTCCGTTACTATGGAAGTAGTTTTGGCTTCCCAGCCCCCCCAAAAGGATCGCGGGACCCGAGTTCAGACGCAGCCGCAGACGGTCCTAGCTGCGTGACCCTGGAGCAGTCGCTGCCCCTCTGCCTGCCTGTGAGGTGGGGGGAGGCTCCCCGAGAGAGCTCCGTGCACACAGTAGGCCTGCAGGAATGCTGCCTGCTTCCCTTCCCCCTGCTCCTCTACCTGCCTCTCTGGGTAATGGGCCCACCCTCCCGCCGGCCCCTCGTTCTGTCCGGCGGGGTGGGTCCTGCCGTTGTGCCAGGCTCTCCGCAGACCCCCTGGGGTCCTCGCCCCCTTCCTCAGTATCTCCATTGGAGCGGCTTCTCACCTGAGCGTGCCCCGGCCTAGCGGACCCCCCGGCGGGCTCGGGACCACCCGGCGCCTTCTGGGCTCTGGATCCCTCCGAGGATCGATTGTGGCAGTGGAGCTTCTGGAGGAAACGTGGCTGCGCCTCTGTGGCCGGCCGTCTCTTCGTCCGTGGCCCTTCGGCCCCGGACCGCGGCAGGTTGGAGGCTTCTTGTCTGCGGGGTCCAAGGTCAGAGACTCCGCGGCTGCGACCATACTGGAGGCCAGCGTTTCATTTTTTAAAATGTCCTTTAAGGCCCAAATCCTGGGCTTTCTGACTCGCGGCAGAGGAGCTGCTCGGTCAGATTTCCAGTCCGGGGGCATCTCTTGGAGCCTCCTCATTTTTTTTCCTCCGACCTCCCCTGGGCCCACTTCCACTCAAACCCTCGGCCTCCGTGTTCCACGGTCGGTGTTACTGCCGCCGTCTTCGTGGCCCACGAGGTGAGAGCTGAGGTGGTTCAGGCTCAGGAATGGAACCGCTGCAGCGCGTGGGGAGGGGTCCTCTGGAAGAAGGAGGGGACCAAGCTCCCCTGATGCCTCCCCCAGCCCCTACAGACGTTGGGATGCTGGTGGCCAGGAAGCCGTGGCAGGGGGTGAAGCCTCCAGGTTCATTCCCTCCAGCCTGGGAGAAGGAGACGTCACTCCTGCCCCACAGGCGGTGAAACAGGACCACGTGGGGAGGCAACCCACCAGCTTGCCCACCTGCCGCTGACTTGGCTGAAGCTTCCTTCTAGGAGTGAGCACGTGGCAGGGCCGAGATGGGCCTGTTTTTTCTGAGGTCTGGCCATCACTGAAGTGGGGGCAGGGGCTCACCTTCGCAGGCCCTAGATTTAGAGCTGACAGGGGCCCTCCCATGTTACAGTTGAGGAAGCCCCCCAAACCACAGCGCTCTTTCCACTACTCTCTGCAACCAGAAATTAATGTTCCTAAACAGTTTAAAAACTGTGATTTTGGATCCGTTCCCTCCCATCTTAATCCCTCCCCCTTTCCTTTCTGACTGCATCGCTAAGGTGGGGTGGGCCACTGCGCCCTCTTGGGTGGCGTCTCCCTGAAGCTGCCTTTTTGTGTCTGCGTCCCTGGGGATCAGCGTGAAGCACAGCCCTTTCGCCCATGCCCAGACCGTGGCCGTACCATGAGTCACATGGCATCGTTCTTAACTGTGCCCATTTTATAGATCTCATCACTGAGGGCCGAAGAGGTGAAGGCGCACCCCAGTCAATGGTGGGCGGTGGCTCTGCTGGAACTGGGCGCTTTCTCAGGCTCACCTTCTTTCTGCTGTGACTGTGGAGGGTTCCGCCCCCTGGACCCGGCCCAGGGCTCAGACCGCGCTCTCTCTCCTTCTCACTGACTACATGTCCTTCTGCTGTCGTTCAGAGAGGGCGTCTCCGTGGCCCCTTCCATCGTGGTCCAGGACGGTGTGGCCCGTGTGGCACGTCGCCCTGCTGTTATTTCAGGACCTGAGCAGGGTCTTCTTCCGCGGCGTGTTCTGGAATGTCGTCCTTCTTTATCCTTCGTCATCTTGACTTTCGTCTTCACTGGCAAAGACCAGCAAGTCCTCGCCACCGCTGTTCCCATGTGTCCTTGTGCCGTGATGAACCCTTCTTTAGGTTTATTCTGTTGTGTGTTTTCTCTGTCCCAGGTATCATGGCGAAGGCTATCAGGAAGGTTACGCCGAAGGCAGCTGTCTGGGTCTGACTGAGGGGAGACGACATGGAGTGAGCCATGGCGCTAACGTTGGGTCTGAGGTAAGTAAGATGTGGGGGGGGAGGAGCATCTTGGCCAGCATTTTAGAAGGAAGGCCAGGGGCCAGAGTCTGATCTGGAGGCGTCATTTCACTGGGAGAACATCGGTTTAGATCGGCCAGAGGAGCAGGGCTAAGGAGGGCGTCTCAGGTCACGTGGGTGACGGTGACGGAGGGTCTCCTGTGGCCAGATGCTGGGCACCACGCCAGGGGCTTACGCTCCCTCTGCCCTTTATGTAGAAGAGGTGGTGATGTGGGCAAAGTCTAGCATTTTTCTTCCAACTTTCTCTTTTCCCGGTCAAGTCCCAGTTACTGGTGACTGGCCCCAAATAGCACAGCCTGCAGCGTTGGTGGCCTAGGGCTCTTGCTCCCCTGAAGTCACATCAGGCTCTCGTCCCCTAGTTTGAGTCTTCAGAAGGGGAAGGGAAACTTTTCTTTTAAGGAAGACACTGGTGATTTAAGTCGAGCACTTTCCTCATTTCTATTCTCAACTTTATCTTAAATCCACAGATTGGGTGCTACCAAGGTTTTGCATTTACGTGGAAATGTCTGCTTTCTGAATGCACGACTGAGAAAGACAGGTAGGGTGCAAAGTAGCCCCACGGGCTGGTTCCTGTGGAGTTAAGCGGAGAGAGTTGGCATTCTGGGGTAAACTGGGCGTTGTCCTCATCACCCACAGAAGGCGTCAGTGCACTGAGGGAGGGAGGCGAAAGAAGGAGGAAAGGAGGGAGTCAGGCTTTATTTCCCCTTCTTGGTCACTGCCACCCAAGTTCTGGTAACCGGGCTGATTTCTGGGTTTTCCCAGCTTTCTGCATTTTGACTTTGGGGGGCTTTCCTGCTTCCAGACTTGATTTCTGTTCTTACCTGTTTATTCTATGAGTCCTCGAGGCCAAAACATTCATTCTGTACTTTAGAAAACACAAAAGCAGAAGAGCTATGAGTTGAGCCAAAACAGAGTTGTGCTCAGGGCGGTGCTTTGGGTTGGGAGGCAGCCGTGGCGGGGCGCGTGGCCGGGTGAGCGGGGAGTTTCTTCCCCCTTCGTCAGTGTGATGGTCGCTACGTTGTGCGCAGGATTGCGAGCGTCTAGATCCCTTGCTGGCCCAGAGATGCTGTTGAGGGCAGGGAGGCGGGGCTGGTCAGAGGGTCTACAGCCTGGCTGGATGGTCTCAGACACTTGCCGTGGCTCTTGGGTGTATGATTCAGAGGCGGCCAGGTGATAGTTACTGCACGGGCTTTGAGTCAATTCCCCCTTTCCCTGGAGCAGGGTTAAGCACCCACAGCCCCTGTCAGCCAGGTGCCCCCGTCCCCACCGCCTCCCTGCTGGGGAGGGGGACGGAGCAGGGGGTTGGCATCCTGTTGTGATCTTCGTGGCCATCCTCAGCATCCCTGAGGAGAGAGAGCCAGGGGAGCGCGGCTTCTCTTGTAGCTTGTATCCTGTCTGAGGAGACTGCCAGCCGCCGTCCTAGAGCCTCCCTCTGGCTTGGCCGCTGGGGCCCTCTGTCTTTCTCCTTCCATGGGTCAGCCAACCGTGTCGCTCGGCTCCTCCCGGCCCGCTGAGCGGCAGTGACATGGGCCATCCTCTCTCTGAGAAGAGATGCCATTTGAGGGCCTGGCCCTGTCAGGGGAAGAGCCTGGACTTGACCTCCCGGGACCAGGGTCAGTTCCCAGGCCCGGCGTGTCAAAGGGGGCTGAGCATTGTCTGGTGGAGAGAGGACCGGCCTTGGAGTCGGGATGGCCCTGGATAGCTCTGGTGCCTCCACGTCCCAGGGGCAGAGCAGGGGAGGGGGCTTCTTCCACGGAGAAAACCCCGCGTCCCCACGTGGTGACCCTGCCTGCCCCCAGGCTTGTGGGGGAGGCCCTTCGTACAAGCTCAGAGTGCCCCGGGGGCTGCTTCCCGGGGTCGGAGGGGCCTGCGCTGGGCGTCCTCTGCAGCCGCCCCCGCCATGCAGCAGGCCGCCAGCCCCTCGAGCCTCCGCTCCTCCTCTGTAACACGGGGAGAGCCGTCGCCGTGGGCGTCGTTTACCTCAGTTGTCGGAGACTCAGATGAGGGGTCACGCAGTGAGCATTTTGCTGAGCATTGAGGTTGTTCAGGGTTAGTTCTTCTCGTTGGCCTCCGAACATTTGGGTCTTTAGAGAAGTGCTTTTCTGGAACGTCTCCGGTTCCTTCTCCTCCCCAGATAGAAATTTATGAACACTGCCCACAGTCGTGGTCAGAGGACCCTTGCTCAGCCTGGCAGCGTTTGGCGGCTCTCTCAGAAGGAGGCCAGAGCTTGCCGGTTCGGGGAGTTGCCCGTTCTTGACCCCAGAGTGCAGCCGCCAAGGTGGCAGGTTCTGAGCCTGATGCCGCTAAACCCGAGGGCTGCGGCATCCTGGGAGCGCCGCCTCCTGCCCAGGCCCGATACGGAAACCGTAGCAGTGGCGACTCCTTTCAGAGGTCCTTCCGCCAGTCAGTTCTCTGGCCGCCCGTGCTCAAGGACCAGACTGGCCAAGCGTCACCTGGGGGATCGGTCCAAGGAAGGAAGAAGCTGGCACTCTGCCAACATGTCTGTGATGGTGACAGATGTGGGTCCTGCTCATCAGTGTTGCCCAGTTCAGCCTTGTCAGCTGCTCTGGGGGGGGGGCTGACTCATGGGGAGGCCCTCACGTCCTGCGTTCTCCTGCTTTGTAGTAAGAAGAGAAGGATGCTGGACTCGCTTCTCGGGATGATGCAGAAATTCCCTTATGCTGACCCCACTTATGCCCAGCTTCATGAAGATTTGGACAGGATTAGAGGGAAGTTTAAACAGGTTGGTTCTGTGAGAATCTGGGTTTGATGGGCAGAGGGGGGAATCGATTCACAGTGGGCTCAGGAGAAAGAAGGAGCTATGACACGGGGGAGGGGTGGACTGCCGGTCTCTCTGCAGGGGGTTGGAGTGGGCTGCTGACCCGCAGGCCTCCAGCGGGGAGAACCACGCCCCAGTTACATCTGGTGCGTCTGCCAGAGGTCGAGTGCGAGGGAGTTTAACCCTGGTCACGGGGCAGCCTGGACGCGGACGCCATCCCGGGACGGACGGTGGACAGAGACGCCCAGGGCATTTGCAGCCCCTTTGCCTTTGTGTTTTGTGTTCCAGGTTTGCTCTTTGCTCAGCGTCCAGCCCAACTTTAGAGTCGGTCCTGGACGCTCCGCACTTTCATTTTGAGCACGACAGGAAGACAGAGGCAGCATCTGTGTGTTGAGTGTTTAAAAATGAGATTAAAGTCCAGACAATGACTGGGCGCTGAGGGTTACAGTCTCGCCGTGAAAAGACTTCCATTGGCCTTCTTCCTTTGTGTCCTCTCCACACGGCCCGTTCTTTGTCAGGGACGCGTTTGCATTGTGGCCTTTACGGAAACTGGGGCCGAGCTCCTTTGAAAAGTCCTGGTTTCTATAATCCTCTGTGAGGGGAGAGGTGGGAGAACCAAGTGGATGGGGGGACGGTGGCTCCAGACCCTCGTCTCCCTCCCCTGGCTCAGCCTCCGGAGAAACGGTCACAGGATCGAGAACGGAGATGGAAACGAGCAGGTAGAATCTCCATCGCTGCCACAGGGCGAGATCCAGAATTCGGTCGTTCATCTAAATCGTGACGGGAACCAGATCCTTCTCTCCTTTGGCCAGTGTTACTCCCTTGAACCCGAGCAGGGCTGGCTGATTCCGACCCAGTGGAACCAATTCGTGTGGGCAGCCAACCGTGACTGGCAACCTCGTGAGAAAAGACTTAGGAGTGAAACGAGTCATCCTTGAAAACACTTTACAAAGTATCCCTGTCATCTCTTAAATTAGCCATTTATTTGAAGATGGCCAGAGATGAGAAAATATATTTAAGCAAGCTTCAGTGTTGTGTGTGTGGTTCTTGGGGTCAGCCTGGTGGGGTGGAGATCAGGGCACTTAATGGCTTTCCCAGGAAATAGCTGGTGACCTTGGACAAGTCGCGCCCTTCTCAGGGCCTCAGTTTCTTCATCTGTAAAATAAGGAGGTGACACCAAAGCCTCTCTCAGTTCTAGCAGTCTTTGCCCCTCTGATCAGTGAGACTCGTATTTCTTGAGTGAGTGTGTGGCTTCTCTCAGCCCCCGGGGGGCATCTCTCTCACCACCACGTTGTGTCCACCCAGCGAGGTCACTGGCCACCTGTTGAATGGCATCATTAGCCTCTCCCCTCCTTTCATTTTGCTGAAACGGCCACCATGCCTGAAAAGGATGAAGGTGCTTTGTTTTCTGCTGCGTGAGGTTGGTCTCTCTAAATCTCTTGGACATACCGAATGGGCCTCATTTGTCCCCAGACCTCGTCTCTTCTTACCTTGACTCCTGACTCGTGCCTGACCCCTCTCCAGGGTTTCCTCCACCTTGCTTCCCCAGGATTGCTGCAGTCAGTTACTTGTCGACTCAACACTGCAGTGAATCCCTGTAGCCTCCTCGCACGCCAACGTTCAAGGCCCTTCACGGTCTGGTGCCCACCTCCCTATTCCTCTGGCCTTAGTCACCAGACTGTCCTGAATCATCCTTTTTTTTTATCCTGCCCTCCCCTCTGAAGGCCCAGCCCATGCACCTTCCCTGAGCTGGATGAAAGGGGTCACCCTCTTCCAGTTTCTCATTGAACTTGGCACAGAAGGCCTTGAGCCCTGTTCCATTCAGCATTGCTTACAGCCCTCCTCTGGAGGTTCACTGCTTGGCCCCCTTAATCCTGGAGGCATTTGTGTGCTCGTCTCCCCCCTCCCCATCCCCCTAGATTGCAGGCCTCTTGAAGTCAGGGCCTGTGCCAAAGGTGATTGCCCCCTGGGTCCTAGGGCATCTCTTGCATGAAACCAAAGCCTTGCGGGACATTTGCCCCGGTCACCACAGATGAGTGTCCCAAGTGTGTGCGTTACCAGCAGTTTTAGCACAGCAGCGGGCATCTCTGAAATTTCCCCACTGATGTCTTGATCATTAATACCTCTCACTTTAAAAGAAACACTTTTTTCCAAGTAAAAGTTAAATTGATTTTTTTATTTTATTTCTATTAGAAAATAGTCAAGGCTTTCTGACCAGTCAAACCCATAAACAGTAACCATCTGACCAATCTGGCAAGCTCTTCTGTAGTGGCAGAAGAAAACTGTGGCGTGGCTGAATGGCTGGCCCAGGAGCCAGTGACGGGTTCGAGGCCTGCTTCTGGCTCTGGGGCTAGGCGCATTGACAGCAGAGTTCCCCAGTACCAGAGAAATCACAGCTCCCAGGCCTTATAAATTCTTAGACACTGAATATGAAAACGCTTTTAGATGAGCTCACGTGGGTAGAGGCTGCCCAGGGACATTTCCTCCTCTGTTCTGCCTAAAGCAGGAGACCTTCCTGATGGAGAGTGCCATCGAAAGTGGGCTGGGCCACCTTGAGAGGCGCTGGGTGTGTCTGTGCCTGTGGGGGTTGGGGCAGTCCCAGGTGCCTCTGATAGCTCTTCTGTTTCTGGGTCTGATTTTAAAAAATGTCTTCCCACCAGCAGTGAAAAAAGACCATGGAAAGCAGAACATTTAAGTAAGGGGTCCTGCGCGTGAGAGGTTTCTCTTGGGCCTGCATGGCTCAGGTGGCCTGATGCTGAGGCCTGATGCAACCACATGACCCAGGTTGGCTTTTCCCAGAGAAGGACGTGCTAAAGCCCCACTTTTCCACCCCCATTTGCTCCCTGCCTCATTGAAGGCTACTCTTCTGATGTCCTGGGGCCCCACCTTCCTGAAGCCAGGCTCTGGAACAAAGATAACCCTTGGGAAGGGAGGGAGTCCCTAGAAATAAGACGTGGGCAGATGGATTTGGATTTTTTCTGTCATCACTTTGATACTCTCTAGGCAGTAATGTTGCTAAATTTTGGTAAAATTCCAATATTTAGAAATGGCAGGAACCCTTCCATGCCTTGCCTGACGTGCTTGAAGGTCTGGAGTTAAGTGACATCATAGCAGCAGGAAGACGTCAGGCCTGGCCCATTAGAGAGAAAGAGTAGAGAGGACAGAGCCCTGGGCTGGCTTGGGAAGGCCTGGATTAGCCAGGCGCGTAGCCCCAAAGACCACCCTGAAACATGTTAGGTCAGTTTTTAGTGACACTTCCTGATAAGGGCTGTTTGCTCTTTTCCTTTCCCAGGATAACTTGGGGTGTCTGGGATTCTCCACACCAATGTGAGAGCTTAGGAAAGTGTTTCCTTTGAAACAAAATTTTTGTAATTTTGAGACCTGGAAAAAAATCACAAGCCACTTCCCCTACATTGAGGTCCCAGTGAAACCCAGCCCCTTGTGGCCTTTAGAAGGAGAGCCAGGACATTAGGGAAAATGTTTGGTGCCAGCCACAAGTTGTCTTCACAAGTTCGTTCAACTTGACGGTCTCCTGAAAACGAAGGATTTTATGTTGTCCTGATTCCACGCTGCAAGGTTGGCTCCCATAGTTTTCGTCTGTGACTAACGGCCCCAGTAAGCTGTTCTTAGTCTGAATCAGACCTGTGTAGTGAGGGTCCAAGCCAGAAACAGGCAGCAGCAGCCAGCAGTAGCATACTCACCCATGGCAGACAGTGGGCGGAGAGAGAAGGGAAGGTGGTTTGGGGGCGTTGGCCACCAGAGCATCCGTGGGCGGCCGTGGCCATGGCCTGGCTTTGGACTCCTGGGGCCTCCTGGGTAGGTGCCTCGTGGTGGGCGCCTCATGGAAACGGTAGCTCTGAGGAACGAGATCCCACATTCGGACAGAAGCTCCTTCGCTCAGTGATCCTGTCAGAAAGGCCCGGTCTCAAGACTGCCATCTGTCTTCTAGAAAGGTGTTTTTCAAAATAATTTATGTCATAGGCCCCTTTGGCAAGGGTGAATCATAAATCAGAATCATGTTTTTATTTTGTTTATTTATTTTTTTAGGCAATTGAGGTTAAGTGACTTGCCCAGGGTCACACAGCTAGTAAGTGTCAAGTGTTTGGTGTGAGGTCAGATTTGAACTCAGGTCCTCCTGACTTCAGGGCCGGTGCTATATCTGCTGTGCCACCTAGCTGCCCCTAGAATCATGTTTTTAAATGCATAAAGTAAAACACATAGTATTTCAAAGGAAACCAATTATATTGATTTCAAATGTGTAGAAATCACCATACACACAAGTGTTTGACCAAGTTAAGGGCCCGTGGTCTATAGTAACCTGACCATAATCAGCTGCATGGAGTGCCGCTTGCTCTCTCTCCCAGAGGGAATTTGAATCAGGGGCAGTCTCAGGCTCTGTGCTTTCACGAGTGAGCACGAGGAGAAGGGTCTGAGAATGCTTTCCAAGGCAGTGTCTGGCCTGGGTGAGGGAATGAAGCCCTCGTTTCTGCCCGCCGTCCAAATTCTGCCAAGAAGGAGGATTTATTAGCGTCACTGATGTTCACGCCTGATGAGGAAAGCAGAATTGTAATCATTAATAGCTAGCATTTAGGTATCATAGCTTTAAAGTTTGCAAAACACTTTATAAATGTCTCATCTGATCTTCACAATAACCTGGGAGCCGGGGGCTAACATAATCCCCATTGTTGAGATGAGGCAGGATTGGTCCTCGGGTCTTCCTGACTCCAGGCCAAGCGCCCTACCCCCTGCACCACCCAGCTGCTATCGTTGAACTGTTCAGTAGTTGGCAGGCAGGGTTGCAGGGGCTCAGCATCCAGAGACGGATGAGTGCCTTGGGCCCCAGCCTTCTCCTCACCATCTTTAGGCGAGAAAAGCACTTGGTCTGAAGGAACAGGATGGAAAGGAAAGGATGGAGTGTCGGAGGAATTGGGGGTGTTGCAGGGTGGGGGAGGCAGGGGTGCAGGGAGAGAAGCAACCAAAAGGGGGTCTGAGCTGGATAACGGATGGATAAGAAATGGCTGTGAACCCACTCAGAGCAGATGGCTAGTCACCAGGTGGAAAGTGGGCCCTGGGCCTCGGGCTGTGTGGTCGGTCACCTGGGGGTGATGCAGAAGCCAGAGGAGGCAGCCCTGTCTAGGCAGAGGGACAAATACAGAGGCACGTCCACATTTTGTGTAGATATTATACACACACGCATGCATGTATACAGTATACACATATTATACATATATACGTACATAGACATGTGTATATATACACATATGTGTATATATAGCTAGATAGACATATAGACACATTCAAAGTGTTCATTAACAATCCAGGGCTGTTTGTGGTGAGTGATGTAGGTTTTGGGGATCAAAGGGCAGGAGAGGACGCTTGGGCCTAGGGTAAGGCTCAGACTGGATGCCACTGGCAAGGCCAGGGGTGGGTTTCAGGGAAATGAATCCAGCTGTTAGCTCGGACAGCCTCAACCAGAGGCTTCAGGTGAGAAGTGTTCTGGGTCTGTTGGGCAGCGGGGCTGGCCAGGAGGGGAGGGACAGGGGAAAGACGTTGAAGAATCAGAAGGCCTTGGCTGCTGCTTGGCCGTGCGGGACGGGGATCAAAGATGGCTCCTGAGCCCAGGGTGGCATCCTTCTTAGGAGTGGCCCGCAGAATCGACACCTCCACACAGGAACATGTCGCTTTTCAGTGAGGCCATCTTGGGCCTGTGAGATTTACTCTTCTGCAGCCAAAGATGCCATCTCTTTTGGGGAAGCCTCTTAACGTATGCCACATCACCACAGAGGTATGTTGGCAATAAATATGTCTGTGCTGTAATCTTCCAAAGCACCAGAGAAGGGGGAGAATGAACTAAGCCCCCCAAAGAGATTATGTTGACTCGAACCATTGGGGGTTTTGAAACTGGAGCTCTATACGGTCTGCCGCGTCAACGCCTTTTGTTCTGTGGCCTCCAGAATTAAATACGGGCCTTACCAAATGGGGAATGCTACTTCCTGAGCATGCAGTTGTCAAGGAATTTTTAAATCATATCAACTTTCACCATTCTCTCTATGCTATCGCATGTCCGCATATGTCCGTAAAAAGCTCAGCCATTTTTTGTGGGTTTGCAGCGTGATAATTCCGTCAGCACTTACTATCCCAAGAATCCTAACCGAACACTTTGGAGGCCTGCCTGTACTGCGCATCTTATTTTTTTCCTAAAAGATGCGGCCTTAACCTGAGGTTTTTCTATTGCCCTTCAAGTCAGTCGGGGGAGAAGGGAGATGTGCCAGTCAAGGCGGATGTAATCAACTGGTAGGAGGGAATGTCCCCACCTTGTGGAGTTCAGAGTCCACGTCCTCGTTTCTCTCCCTTGGCAGCTAACGTCTTCCTAAAATGCCACGTTACTGGTTTTGTAGGACAGGAAACCTTTGGCACACACATGGCTTCCTCTCAGTTAGACCAGGAGCTCCATGGCCCTAGACTGGCTTTCTCCTTTCCTTGCGTCCAAGTGCTTGGTGTGTAGTAGGTGCTCGGAAAATGCTTGTTGTCCTGACTCCCAGCTGAAGAGAAAACTGTCCACTAAAGTGGACAGAACCACACTTCATTTGCTGACGTGCGATCGAGCTCCTGTTTTTAAAATTCCATAATTTGCCCGATACAAATAGGACCCCGTATGTCCCGAGTGAGAGGCCCTTGGCCTTGGATGCCGACTATCAGCACATTTACTCATTGTGATTGTTTCGCCATTTCTAATTTCACCTTCAGTTTTTGGCCTCAACCCAAGAGAATGGGGGCTGACCCTCTCCCCTTCGTCCATGCTGTGCCGCGTAAACTAAGCACATTCGCCATATACTTAGCTCATGGAAGCCTCCCAATGCCCCTGTGAGATTGGAACTCCAGGAAACCCAGGCTCAAATCCAGTCTCAGACACTCACTACCTGTGTATGACCCTGGGCAAGTCGCTTAACCTTGCCTCAGTTTCCTCATCTGTTGTGAGGCTCAGATAAAATAGCACGAAGCACTTAGCGAGCCTCAATGTGATTATCGTGATTACGACTGTCACGGATGTGCTCAGTCCTCCTTACTACAGCCACTGTGATTCCTCCCCGGTCCTGATCCTGCCCAAGAAGGATCTCCGTTTGTAGGCCTTCGGCTCAGTGTGGCCCGGCAGCTCAGTGGCCGCTAGCCTTCAGCCTCAGGCTTGGGCCTGCCTGTGTTTCGGGATGAGCGGAAGCCTCTAGGGGAGGCCGAGTGAAATCCGTCTTCCTTTCTAAAATCCTTCCTGGCCCTTCCCATACCCAGTTACCCTGAAAGCTCATGTAAGTACAGGGGGGCTCCTGATCCCCATGCTACCTATGAGCAAACAGCCTCAGAGCTTGCGGGTGGCCAAGCCCGGACGTGGCACCGGGTGTGTGCTGACCACGAGGCCAGGCCTGTAGCCATCGACTCAAACTAGTGACTGGCAAAGCAGTCCTATTTGGATTTATCTTGATATTTTCATAACTTGTAGCCCAAAGAAAGAAAATGAGTTTATTATCTATGAACACAGGCGAAGTTCAGAATAAAAGGGATCCTCACTTATATAATAATAGCCAACGACTACGTAGAGCTTACCTGCGTACCTGGCCTTGTGCTAAGCATTTTACAATTATTATCTTATTTGATCCTCACCAAAACCCTGCTATTGATCTCCAATTGACAGATGAGGAAACTGAGGCAAACAGAGGTTACGTGACTAGCCTGGGATCACACCACTAGGAAGTCTCTTAGATTGGATTTGAATTCAGGGCTCCCTGACTCCAGGCCTGGTGCTCTGTCCACTGCACCACCTAGCTGTTTACCGTAGAGAAGTCCAGGAGAAGCCTTATTGCTTGCTACAGAGAAAAGGACAAATTGTGCAGGACTAGAGCTCCCAAACAGTCTTACTGATAAAGAAATGCCAGCACATCAGCCCAAAATGCAATAGCGGTAACAATGCAAAAAAGGGAAGACTTTCCGCTGACTCCTAAGTTCTCAGCTGCAGTACGTGGACCCGGCGGGTGACCTGTGGGCTGTGAACCGCAGAGGCTTCGAGCGGGGAGACGCGTCCGCGGAGAGCTCGGCTGACCCGGCTTCCACACGCGTCCCCGCTCTGCGTCCTCAATGTAGAGCCTGAGAAGGTATGGGAACCTTCTCAGGAGAAGGTTCTCACTGGCCTCTCTCCTAGAGCTGCCCCAGACTTTCCGTTGTGCTGGGGCTCAGGGGGTCGTGTTTGTGCAGAGCGTGGGCAGTTGGGGGCAGAGCGGGTAAGAGCTGTTAATGGTCCACGGCGGGTCTTTGAGCACAGACTGCTGCCGCCGGCTGAAGATGTGGACGGGTCCTCGTGTGGGCAGAGGTCCCTTTCAGCATGGAGCCGCCCGTAGCCCCGTAATGGAGACTTCTGCTCTGCTGAAGACGCCCATTGACTGAAAACACAGGCGAGCCATTGCCCAAAATGACTTCAACGATTGAAGACAACTTTTACCTCCATCTGAACGTTGGGAGTATCAATGGACAGAGGGCAGCTTATGCTGGTCTCAGCCAGAACCGACTGAAGTAAAACCTCTGGCGGACTCAGGCAACCAGTACAAGGAGCTCTGTGTGATGGGAAGTGCCAGGAAAACTTGGCAGGCGTCGGAACCGTCAGTGTGTCCCTCAGTCGGAGGGAGGAAGGCCACTTGGACAGCTGGGGACAAAGAGAACGGCTGTGCCGGCGCCTGGGGACGCGCTTGCATGCTGCTCCTTTTAGGGAGGCTCTTGTCATCTCTGAAAGGTGGGGAGAATGGGGCTCATAAAGGTGCAGTGACTGGCCCGAGGGCTGGGCACCCAGCTGGGCACCCAGCTGGCACTGCCCCACAGGCTTCTGCTCCGCGGTCCAGGGTCCGGGACCATAAGAGTGCCTTTCATCTGCTCCACGGCAGTGGGGCTCAGGAGGCAGTGTCAGTCCCAGGAGCCCTGGGCATCAGCCTCTCGGGACCTCTGTTTCCTTCCCTGTAAAACATTAATTCACAGACGATCGCACCCAAGGTCTCCAAGTTCTTCCAGGGCCAATAATAAATCAAGCCATCAGACATCTACAGGGTGAGCGGCTGTCTTGCATTGGGGAAAGCATGAGTCATGGAGACAGGATCATTTATCAGAATGAACAGGCCACGTCATGGATCTCTGGGAAGAGCCGGAGGGTCTGGAAGTCTGATAGTGACAGAAACCACCAGAAGCATCAAGCCTTCCCTGTCCCCGGGGCTGGACTCATCACAAAGTCAGTCCCTCTGGCCCCGGAGATCAGCAGCTCTGGCGTTAAATAAATGCATTTCTGGAAGACCACATGGGCAGGGTCCCTCCTTCAGACCTCTACGTGTTCCTCAGACTGCGGACCGAGCGAACCCAGACCAGCGCAGGTTGTCTCAACGTGGGACGCCGTGCCAGGACAACGCCGAGCGTCCGGTGGCCTCAGCCCACTTTGCATTGATGCGCCAGAGCCCCTGTCCCTAGACGGGAGCCCCTGGCAGGGGGCCAGCCACGACAGTGAATGCCAGGCTACACAGAGTGCTCCGGGAGCTCTTGTGCACATGCTTCCTGAAGATTCCTAGAAGGGGCAGGAAGGGAGCCATGTGGGTAGACCCGTGCCAGGAGAGTAGCCGGGCCCCAGAGACAGCCCGGGGGGAGGGCGGGGAGGGTCCAGTCCAACCTGACCTCTGACTGTGCAGGTCACACACACATGACTGGATGGGCCTAGGAGCTCCCCATGTCAGGAAGGCAGCAGGGGAGCCCACCCTAGCCGACGCCCTGCCATCCCGGAGCCAGGGCTGGGCCTGCAGCCTTGTCTCCTGGGCCCAATGGGCCATGTCTCTCCCCAGGCTTCTTTTGTGCAGCCCTGCTTTTCACTTAAAAAAACAAAAAACACCGACTTGTCACTAATGTGTTATTTGTATTGATCATTATCGGCCACCGGACCATAGATTTTAGAAAGGGATGGCGGCTCCGGTCAGTTCCCTCAGCTTCCGAAGTGTGATCCGGAGCTCATTGTTGTCACCAACATCGACCGAGGCAGCGCGCATTCTTATAATAGCGTGGACAAAGCACGGCCGCCCAGCAGCCCTGAGAGATGGCCTGCAGGGGAAACTGAGCCTCAGGGAGTGTTACATGATGACATTAGCTCTTTCTGAGTGTGGATTCCTGTTCAGGTCCCCCCAGCAGCCACGGGGTGAGGTGCAAAGTGAGGCAGACCCTGGGGCCCGGCCAGGCTGGGGGAGATCAGACCAGTTTCGCAGGCTGCCTGGAGAGCCCCAGGACACCCCTGGCTTTCTCGTCTCCTGCCCGTGGGATACCAGGGTTCACCTTCCAGAATGGGGGAGACTGGGCCTCCTCTCTCAGCACCACCCTGGCCGGGCCGGGCCTCCCGAATGGAGCCCTGGGCGTTGGTAGTCAGCCTCCGTGTGCCCTCAATTCCTCTCATGGCTCTTGTCGGGCAGTGAGCCCGCCTCACCATGATCCAGTGTTTGCCCAGCTCGTGGCGAGTGGACTGCGGGAATGGATTAGAGCGCCACGGCTTTGTTCCCCTCCTGTATAAACTCTGGGTCAAAGACATTCCTGGGATGACACCATGCTGCCTTCTGTGTGACCCAGTCTTGACCAGCCAGCGGGAGCAGGAGCTTACAGCACACACACACACACACACACACACACACACACACACACGTAACACGCATACCGCACGCAGGCACAGAAGGCATGTCCTCGTGCATATGCACTCACACGCATGCATGCATGCACTTGCACACATAGGCACATGCACACTGCACACAGGCATGCACACGCCTCTCCAAACTTTGGGATCTCAGCAGCTGCCCCCACGAAAAGAAAACGCGTGTTTGTGGCAGAGCTGTGTGCAGAGAACACTGAGGACAGAGGGCTGCTCGTGATCCGGGCACATGAAGGCTCCCCCTTCCTCCATGAGGCCGCAGCTTGTGGGAAGTAAATGCCCTCCTGCTCCCCGAGGCTCAGCTCCTGCTCCTTAGGAACATGCGTGGCCTTTGTCCCTCCCTCCCGTGGCTTCCTCTCAGGGTCCAGCGTGGCCTCTCTACGTGTGTGTGGGCGAGCAGGGCAGGCGGTGGGGTCCAGTCCCACCTCCCCCACCTCCACCCAGTGGGCCTCCCTCCAGGCCGTTGGTGTCTCAGGGGCTGGCCCGGGGGCTCCCTTTGCTTCTCCTCATCCCGACCCTTAGGGACCCTCCTTGCCCCCCACGTCTCTGGCCCTATCTCCCATTGCCCTTTCCTGTCCTCCCTCTCTCATCACCGTTGGTCCAGCCTGCCAGCTGCCTCTTGTGGATGACGCTCCATCTTTGCCCGGGACGGACTGTCCTTCCTCACCTCCCTCCTCTCAGCATCTCTTGCTTCCTTCAGAGCCGCGCCCAGCCCAGCGCCCCCTCGTCCCTGCGACCCTTCCTGACCCTTCAGTTCCGGGCACCTCGCTCCGGCAGATGACTCCGTATCTGCTTCCTCGTGTATGTCACGTCCCCCAAGGAGCATATGAGGCCGTAGGAGACATCTGCACGCCTGTCAGACCCTGCCGATGTGTTGGGCCGTGCTGTGGACCCACCTCATTCCTCCTTAATGCTTGGGCCAAGGCAGCAAAAACTCAATAAATGTTGAGTTGGATGATGAGGGAGCTTGGAAGTTGTGTCGTCCAGGTGAGAAAACGGAGGCCAGAGGTGGGATTCAAACGCAGGTCCTCCAGCGTCGGCAGGTTTCCGTGGCACCGGGCCGCTTCTCCGTAGCCCTGGCTTTCCATCTCTGGGCACTGTTGCCCTGCCCCTCAGTCTCAGAGGTGAGTTGGAGACAGGGCCCACCACATTGGCCAGCATCTCATCTCGGGCTGAGGTGTTTCATGCACACCTTTTGTGCCCTGGCATCAAGCCACGGAGAGGCTTCCCAGGCCTGAGAGCAATCCCTTGACCCCCAGGTGCCAGGCCCATCAGAGAGGGGCGATGCTGTCTGCCGAGGAACAAAACATGCCCCGGGGAAAACCTCTTACTTTATTTTTGGTGCCCAGGGTGTGAGGGGGTCACAGAGCTGCACAGGTGACAACACGCATGTAAACAGTGGGGAGCCTGTCGGGGTGCTGGCATCTCTCCATGGAGCTAGCTGCTGGCACCAGCCTGTGTGAACAGGCTGGCTGGGCTCCCGGATCCCTGGCCACGCAGGCCTAGGACGTGGGGGAGGGACTGCCGCCCCCTCTCTGGGTCCATCTCACAGTCAGCAAAAACAAATGTTTATTAATAAACATCTGCAAAGAGCCAGAGCTGGGCCCAGTGGTCTGTCTGTCCCAGCTGTGAATCTCATGTTGTGGGAGGGGAGGGGGGACATCAGCCCACCCCCTCATTCTATAGGTGAAGGGGGGCGTGGCACAGTCTTACCCAGGCCACACTGGGAGCTGGCCTCAGAGCCCTCCCAGAGAGAGGAAAGTTTGGGGACATTCTCTGAGGGGACTGTCAGCCAGGGAAGAAGGAAAGCATGGCCCTAACGTGGCGGGGCCCAGGTGAGAAGGAAGTTGTGTGGCTGGGGACTTTCTCCAGCTCCTGGTGGGGGACCCTCAGAGCTGCGACGGGCAGGACCTGAAGAGGAGGAGAGGTGGAGACGCCTTACGGAAAGAGTCAGCCGTGAAGGAGAATGGACAGCCGGCCGGCCACAGGGCTAGCAGCCTGGCACGGCAGATACGGCAGCGAGTTTGGAGTCAGAACGAGGATCGAGGGCAGTCCCAGGGCTGCTGCTTCACCCTCTTTGGCCTCAGTTTCCCCCTTTGTAGACAGAAGCTGTTATAAGACAGAGGCACCCACCTGCAAGTAGTGCCTCTTAAGAAGAGGGACCCGCAAACCACCTCCAACTACCAGTCCCCCGCCAGGGCCCTTGGGCTCTCTGGACGTGGCTTGGAGAAGGTCCTTCTATTTGTGCAAAGGTGACAGTGTCCCCCGAACTTTCCTGTGTCAGAGTTCACTTCATCCTGACAACCCTCTTAGGAGGCAGATGGGCAGGACAGAGGCGAGGGTCTCCCTTATGCTCATGAATGTGCCTACACCCACTGAGGTTGCTGAGGACAGAGCTGGGTCCCTGGCTGACCTCTCCTGGCTCTGCTAGCCCAGTGGATAGTGTGGATTTGCATTCAGGCACCAAAAGCATTTATTAAACACCTACTATATACCAGGCACTGGAGATAGGACAAAAGGCACTCGGGAGTCCCTGCCCTCGAAGAGCTTCCAGTCCAGTGGGGGAGACAAGAGGCAGACAAGTATGTACCGAGCTACACAGATAGAGAGGAGATCCTCACTATGAGAGGCAAGGACCTCGAATTAAGGGAGCCTGGGAACGCCTTCCTGCAGGAGTTGGAGACTAAGCAGGGAGGGCACCTGGGGCACGGGAAACAGCCGGTGCAAACGTCCAGAGTCAGGAGATGGGGCGTCCTGTGCAGGGAGCAGTGAGGGGCCGGGGTGGCTGGACTGAAGAGCCCCGAGTTCAGATTTGTTGGGAAGCCAGGAAAGAATCCATAAGACGAAGGAGAGGACCCCCTACATCCCAGCTGGCTGACGTGCAGCGCAGAGGCTGACCTTGAGCAGGGTTTGGAAGGGCCCCCCTTTACACACCCGTGACTGACCATGTGGACTCTGCCCTGGGCTCCAGAGGGCTGCCTTTGCCTCCCCCATGCCCAGAACTACTTTACATCTACCCATACACACACACAGCATCTCCTCTGACCAATTCTAAGTGGCTGGCTAGATGTCCCCAATACCTAGCACACCCTAGGTGCTCAACAAATGCTTAAGCCAGCTACCCAAGGCCCGCATTCCATTGCAATGTGGGATCCGGGTAGAGTTTTGCGTTCCCAAGGACTTTGCCGTACACTCTCTCATCCTCCCTCAAATTCTGCTGCACTCGAAATTAACTTGCACCCTCCAGAAGGGGATGGAGGCATGATGCCCCATCAGGAGGCAGAAGGGTCTCGTCGCCCACTTCCTGGCACGCTGATGTCCCACAGCCATCGTCCTGGGGGAGCCCCTCGAGGCCAGGACTTGCTGACCTCCTTCCTCCATGTCCATCCGGTCCCTTCTCTGTGAGAGGCACCAGGAGCGAAGCCCCCACTAGTTAACCTGTAGCCGCTTCCCACCCAATCAGCAATAACAACAGCAGAGTCACTGGGTTTTACAAAGTTTATTTCTAGAATTTAAATTTTTTTTTAAGTTTTTTTCTTTTTTTTTTCCTTTTTTGCTGGAAACTTGTCTGTTACAGGTCTGTTGGTGAAAATGTGCATTTCAGACCAGGGATGCCAATAAGTACAATATAAAAACGTACACATCTGACTTGTCTGTTTCCTATAAGATTGTTATAAATCTGTAAAAACAGGACACATAAAGCACCTCTGTGGACACATGAACCCGCGATCAGCCTTTGGCCTCTTAGTACGTACAATATTGAAAGAAACTTACCGGACACACCACCACTGAGCTTAGCACACAGCCCCCCCCCCCCCCCGGCCCCCCCCCCCCCCGCGACACAGAGATGCCACACAAACAGAGAAGTGTTTCTGAGGTAAAGCGTCAATGTTCCCCAAACGTGGCCAGGACGGGTGGATGCCACGCCGCCGCCCTCCACGGGCCACCGGGGATCTTCACTGCGTTTCTCCTCAAAATAAAAAATAAATGAATTCTAATTCCGTTTTGGTTTTAGCAGCATACAGACAAACAGCTAGTTTATTCTTCAGCATACAACTCTGTTAGCCGGCTTCATGGTAAAACCTACAGGCTTCTCTTAAATTAGCATTATGCTATAATTAACAACAAAAACCTAGCATATAATAAACAGATTAAACACGCCAGATACGTAGCGTTTCAGAAGACACCCTATGCCAAGGGTGAGTCCCCCCAGCAGACAGTCCTAAGAATTAATGCACCTTCCATAGAGCAATGTGGCTAATAACATAGCTTACAACTACTATGATAATGAACCCCAGGGCAGAGGGAGAATCCACTGTTCTCCACGCACAGCAAAGAAGGAAACCGCTGGGACTCAGTCTCTGGGGCTGTTTCTCAACTCGCGCAACCCTGCTTGCCGGAGCCCCATTCAGGAGAGAGCGCACGCCATGACTGCTTGGCTTGTGAGCTGGCTGGTCAGTTGGCTGGTCGGTGAGTTTGCAGGAGGAGGGGAGGCTAGGAGTCCAGGACCTGAAAACCCCTGGTTCTAACACGGTTAACTGAAAAGCATGAGGTATTGTGAAAGAGGAACCTTTTTTGGGATAGAGCAGTAATCACATTAAGTAAAAAAAAAAAAAAATGATCACATAAAAAAAATCTACAAAAAAAATTGTCAATAACATAATTTTCTATGAGAAAATTAAAAACGTTTGACATGGCAGTTAATGACATTGTGTAAAAAAAAAAAAAAAACTGATCCACAATATATAGCAGCAAAACGACACAACAAAGATACAGAGAAGCGCTACTAGCTGTCTTTTTTTTCCTTTTCCAAACCATGCTGGGAATTCATCCATAGCAGCTCAATAAAAACGGAGTATCCCCCACTCCACTCCTGTTACTTTTACAATCACCCCTTCAACGATCGGCAGCTTCCCCCATGCATCCATCCATCCGTCGGTCCGTCCATCCCTCCGATTCCTCACCCCAACCCCCCCTTCCTCCTCCAACGCCATCTTCCTCTCCTTCCGCCCCTCCCTCCATCCACCCCCTCCCTTCATCTACTTACTTCCTAAAGAATAACACAACATGCCTCGCCCAGATGTGCAAATTTTCAGTCGCTACACAAGGGAAGAAGACAGACGCGGACGCCAGCCCCCCTCCCCGGGTTCTCCAGCTCTGGCGTGGGTTTTTCAATGGCCAGACAGACCCTCTCCTCCCAAGAGCTGCGTCCATGCGTCCTTGGGTTCTGTTCCTGATAACTTGACTCCAAAGGACCGGTCTTTGACAAGCTGCGTCAAAACTGCAACGTCGCGGGTAAGCACAAGGTATTGTGGGGATTTTTTTGTGTCTTTTTTTAAACCAAGGGGGAGATTGCATTATTTTACAAATCGTACTGGCCTTCTGAATTTTCTCTGCAATAAATATGCTTTATAGCCTTAACTATAAATTATATATTTTAGCCTTTAAAAACCTTCCGTTGTAAAACAGGTAGAGAAAAACTACACGGTCTAAGGCAAACCTTTCAGGCCCCTAATTTACAAACATCAGTTGGCACTAAAGACGTGAAGAGCCTTGGGAAGGGCAGGCGTGCATCCTGGCAATCTGTGAACCAATTTTCTCTCCCTCTCTCCTCTGAAACCCAACCACCTCAAACCACCACGGCCAGACACCAGAGTCCAGCCAAGGCGCCAACTCGGCCGTCTGCCTCTGAGCGTACGTCTGCTTCCAAACCATTCCATTTTAGAGAGTCCCCCCGCCCCCGCCCCCCATGCAACACACAACACACCGACATGGCCTCCTCTCTCTCGTGGACTGAAAGTGCTTTGGAATGGAATGGTTTCGGGGCACAACACGGGTTCCGCCGAACGGACGGCGGCAGGAGGACGCCGGAAGCCCTGGCCTTCCACACGCCGCTGGGTCAGCGCGCGCTAAAAAAATAGGAAGATTACAAAAATAGAATATATTATGTCACTACTTTGTCCTTTCTAGAATACAAGTCCTGGATGAGCCGTGTGTGTGTGCGCACGTGTGCGTGTAAGAGAGAAAGCTCTGGGTCTGAGGCACGAACAAGATTAGCCTGAAAGGAAACGCTCTGTTCCGCTGAACCACTCGTGAGGGGAGAGGAGAAACACCTAGGGAAGGAGCTAAGCCGCTCAGAGACAGGCCGTAAAGTGCCTACATGCATTAGCTAGCGGATGACAGAGGTGCTGGGGCTGCGGGCGGCAGGCAGGCGGGGGCCCAGATGCCCGCCGCCGCCCTCGGAGCTCTACGTCTACAAAAGAAGAAAAACGCTAACCCTCCTCTACTCAAAAACGGCTGGTTTCACTTTTTCTGCTTCGTTCTGTGGTTTCTGCATTTTGGGGCTTTTTTTTCCTTTTTCTTTTTTTTTTGGTTTTTCACCATGTAAGGAATCGCGGCTAAGACCTCCCCTGGAGATCTCCTTCTCATGTTAACGCCTATCTTTACAACATACAGTCATAAACACGTTAATATAAAAACTAGTTGATTATTAGAGTATAAAAGCATCTATTTGCTCGGCGCAAAGCCCAATCCCCCGGGGCCACGCGCATATTTTTCCTCGACAGTTTTTTGGGATGGTTTCTGTAAGTCACGGATGGAAGATGGAGAGGGAGAGAGAGCGGAGAGAAAGAACAGGAACAGAGAAAACGGAGCGAAGGGCCCGTTGGGTCTAGAAGTGTCCCGGGGAAGGTCTCCTGCGTGTGGGGGGGGGGGTGGGGGGGGGGGGTTCTGACATGGCGGCGGCAGCCTCCGGCCCCAGATGCCCTTTGTTTGCCTCCAGACTCAGCAAACCCCCAGCAGACGGCGGGCGGGCCCTCAAATGTTCACATCTCGCACGTCGGTGGGCGTGTAGGACAGATCTCCCTCCTCCTCCATGTTCTTGGGCACTGAGGATGAGCTGTGCTGCTGGGCCTGGCGCAGGCTGGACTCCAGGAGGGCTTCGATCTGCTCCTGGCAGGCTCGTAAGCAATCCTGTTGGGGGGGGGGGAGAAAAGGCCGGCCTTGAGAACCCTGCCCGCCTGCCTGCCAGGGCATGGAGGTCCAACCCTCTTCCTGATCAGGGGGCTCCACTTAGGGGATGAGGGACCCATGGTCAGGGTGGCCCACACCTCCATCTCCTTCCTTCCCTGTCTCCCCCACCCAATGTTTAACACCTCCAGCTGAGAGGGGGCGGGCTGCCTCGGGCATTCTTCTAGGGGCTGGTGGTCAGGAGACCCTCCCCTAAAGTTGGGGAGGGTGGCCCCACTGAATGCCCAAGGCTTTACTGAAGGGTGAGGTTTTCCTCTGGGTCTTGTCTTGGAAATGGCGTCTCAAGCTCTCAGGGGCAGCCTGAAGAAGGCCTTAATTCAATTCCAAAGCACTGCTTAAGCACCTACTGTGAGCTGGGCTCTGCTGGGGTCGTGAGGGACACATCGAGGAACCATAAGGGGAGCTCCGATCCTGCCAGGGCTGAGACAGCACCAAGGGCCATGCCCAGCACACAGCAGGTGCTAAACACATGCTTCCTGGTGGCTGCACAGAGCCTCGCCACAGGGATGGAATTCGAACCCAGGCCTGCCCCCTCCAACACTCCTTATTCCACTACTCAGCCTCTAGTATTTCAATGGGAAAGACGCCTCTGCAAAGACCAGAGCACCTGCACACAGAAGGTGCTTAATCAATGTGCTGGCTGATCTCAGTGGTGGTAGAGAGACAAGTATTGCTGTTCTGACTCGGCAGATGAACAGACAGAGGCTTGCTTGGCCCGGGGGGGTCACTCAGCTGGTAGCCCCCCGGGCGTGCCTGAGGCTTAGGGCTGGGACCCCCCAACTCAGGCAGGCACAGCGCCACACAGTGCCCAAGACAAGGGTGAATCCCCCCCTCCCCCGGGAAGGAGAGGGTCCACCCAGACTGGCTCCACCTACCCTGGGAATCAGCCCCACTATCACAAATCAATCAACAAACAGGCATCCATTAGGCACTAAGTGCTGGGAATGCAAAAAAGAAGTCACTTGGACCTTCTGGGCCTCGGTTTCCTCATCTGTAAAATAAAGCCCATTCACTGACCCTGCCCCACTGGGCCATGGTGGTGCCACCGGCAGACACCCCCACCCTAAGCACAGGGATCATGCCCTGGACAGCTGGAAACTGGCCTCAGCCCACTCGAGGCTGCTGTATCTAGGGTCTCCCAAGCACCAATGATGCGGTGGACCTGGAGCCCATAGGACCCGAGTTTGAATCCTGTCTCAGCCACTGACCAGCTGTGTGGCCCTGGGCAAGTCACTTCACCACTCTCTGCCTCTGTTTCCTCATCTGTGAAGTAGGGATCATAACAGCAGCTCCCTTCCAGGGTTATGAGTCCCAGAGGAGGAAACATGGGGGTAAGTAAGCACTAAGGAAATGCTGGATTATTAATAGTGACGCCAAACGGCCGGCTTTCATTCCTGACTTCTCCAGTGCCAGGGCACTCACGACATCATCGCTGGACCTGGAAGAACCAGCAAGGCCTGGGTTCAAATCCTGTCTCTGACACGTGCTAGCTGGGGGACTCGGCAAACCGTCCTCCTCTCTTGGCCTCAGTTTGTTCCTCTGTAAAATGGGGAGTCGTCACTCAGTTGAAGGAGCGCCGTCTACGGCCCTCGTGCCAGAGAGCTGGCGGCTCCAATGCCTTCCTCAGGGGAAGCTGCTGAGGGAGAGGGCTGGGGGCCTCTCCGGGAGGAAGACCCTGAGGAGGGGCCGGGCTGGGGATGTTCTTCAGGGCCACGGGGTGCTGGCCTGACACCAGCCATTAATGTTATCGTTATCACTGTCATGAATGATTCCTCCGGGGAACCTGGGACCTAAATGAGTTCAGATCATTTGTGGTAGGGAAGCAGATTCCTAAGGAGAAGGGATCTCCGGGTGGCAATCCCCCGACTATACAGAAAAAGAAACTGAGGCCCAGACCTGGGGAAAGGGGAAGTGTGGCGCTGACCCCGCACCTGAGTCACCTAAAGCACTGGGTGGTCCAAGTGGCTGCCCTTCTGTTCTGCCAACCCCAGGTGGAGGCTGACTGCACCACTGCCACCACACCCCAACCTTGCCCAGGTAGTGCTGGGCACAAGGCAAATGAAGCCAGCCAGGCTCCGGGGGTCACGAAGGACCCCTCAAGAAGGTGGTCAGAATGCCCCAGGTCCACTCAGCTTCCTGGGAGGGCAAAGTGAAGGTGGTTTTTTGCTTTTTTCCTTTAGAAGGACTGATTTTCACTCTCGGTACTTCCTGTGTGAGAAAACAGGGCCGTCTGGCGGCAGACGGGCCACGTACAGAACCAGGAGCAGGGATGAAGCCTTGAGGACGCCCCTCGAGGGGAGGAGGCAGGAGGGCCAGAAGCCCGCATCCGGGCTCTGCCCCTCACCTGCCTTCCTGGGGGATGTGGGCGAGCGCCTTGTCTCCTCCCACGTGAAATGAGGGGCATGGGCTCCACGGCCTGGCTCTGCCATGGATCACCGACACCAGCCTCAGACACTCACTAGTGGGGTGACCCTGCCTGCCTCAGTGTGCTTCTCTGTAAAAGGGGATGAGCAGAGCACACACCAACCCGGGCTGATGCGGTGTGTGAGCCTCGAATTGCCAGAAAACCAGAGTTATTATCACGGGCGGACACTGAAAATGCTACATCCCCATGGGATAGTGCTGCCCTCCAAAAACCCACAAAAACAGCCTGGAAGGGAAACTGTTCTCCCTCTAATCGAGGCTCAGGCTGGCCTTCTCACCTCACTGTCTGAAACTTCCCAAGGACCCCATCCTGGCACCCCCTTTAACGGCCGTCCCTCCGTGCCCCCCACAAACCATGGCTCACTGGCCGCCAGCCCTCCCCCCCTGCCCGTGGGGTCCCCGAGGAGCATCTCCAGGAAGCCCCGGGTGGGGGGCGGGCATCCAGCTGGGCCAGAGGCAGCCGAGAGACGCCGGTCACTTTGGTGTCAGACTCAGGGCTGGGGCCACTTCAGGACGTTCTGATGTGGCTTCTTGCTCTCTCCCTGTGCCCTGGACAAAAGCCACCGGGGCTCCCCCTCCCCGAGGAGCCTTAACTTCGGCTCTGCCAAGATGACCTACCTGGATGACCCTTTCTCTGGGCCTCAGTTTCCTCCTGCGCAAACAGAGGGACTTTCCTTCTCTAAAGCGGACATCCTAAATCTAACCATGCATGACATGTGACCGCACAGCCTTCATTATACTCCCCCTCTGTGGCCTCGGTCAAGACATCCCAAGACGCCAGGGCTGCCAGGAGGGTCAAAGGAGGGCCTAAGCAGAGTGGTTGGCACACAGCTGGTGCTTAATAAATGCCTTTCCCCATTATGCCCCTTTCCTGGACCTCTGTTTTCTCCTATTTGACTGGAAGGCCTGTATGGAGAAATAATCTTGTCTCTGTCACTTTGGCCAAATCCCTCTGCCTTTCCTGAGCCTCGGTTTCCTCCTTTGAAAACTGAAAACTTGGCCCCCCAACCAGAGCCCGCCTGCCCGGTGGTGATGGCGCATGACTTACCGGGTCACACTTGATAACTTGAGACAGGAATCTGGTGAGGCGCTGGTAGGTGAGGAAGGAGTTGGTGCTCCCCAAGTGCAGGCCCTGGACGGCGGCCACGACGCTCCCCGCGGCGATCATGGAAGGGGGGTTGGAAATGAACTTCACATCTGGCAGAGAAAGGGCAGGAGACACACTGAGCTTCAAAGAACTGCAGCCTCAGAGGGACCTCAGGTCACCCCCAAACCAGACCCCACCCCGACTTGGACAGGGCGTCCTCCTGCCTGGACGGCAGCCGAGAAAAGCTTGTGGTCGGGAGGGTACAAGGAGCGTTGGCGCAGCCCACACTCCCCACAGGCTTTTTGTCACGACCGCCCCGGTGTGGGGGTCAGGGGCCAAGGCTCTCCCCACAGCCCCTCAGGCACCTCCCGGAGGGACGAGCTCTGAGGTGGGCCGTGAGATCCGGTCCTTTACATCTTCCTACCCTCAAGAAGCGAAGGTCACGGAAGGCTAAGAGACAAACACAGGGACGTATTTGGAAACATAGAAACGCCCTGCCCCCCCCCCAGAGAAAACCTCCCTGGCGATGGGGGGGGGGGGGAGTGGTAAAAACCCCAAGAAAAGCTCCTCCCAGCCAGCCCGACCTGTCAGTAGCTAGATAATGCGTATTTAAATGAAGGCTTCATCTTCAAAATTCTTTGTCTCCACCTCGCCTCTTGTCCCTGGCTGCCATCCACCCTGGCAACAGAATCGGTGGGATGCAGCGCAGCCCAAGGGTCGGGGGTCCCGGAGAGGGCAGACGGGACCCCATGCTGGCGAGGGCCTGGCCTTCCGGCTGCCTGCATTGATGGAGGTCTGGCCCGGCCCTCCCTGGATCCCCAGAGGGGCCCGCCACTGCCGTCTGCATGGCTGCCCTCCTCGGGTCCAGACGGGCACGCTCGGAATGGGGTGGATCCCCTCTGGCTCACCACCCCCAGGAGGGGCTCTGCGTGCGACCAAGAGGGATGAGCCCTCAAGCTTGTGGGACCAGGAGCACTCCCATGTCCCTAGCGGAGGCAGAGCTTCAGAAGGAGAAATCAATTCTAGAGCTAAGATTGCCCCACCATCAGCACCCAAAGTCAACGAGCACAGCTCAGAGAATAGGGGGACGGCCCCCCCCAAAGAATCTCAATTAGCCCAACTCCGGAGTGCTCCAAATTAAAATTTCAAACAGGCCCAAGCATTTTTCATCATTTCAGGTTAACAGGAATGGCCAGAAATGAGTAAGAAAGAGCCCTCCCCCATGCTCAGGAGTGGGGCCCAAGGGAGGGGAGGGTTTCCAGGGCTGAGCTGAGGCACCAGCCTGGCCATGAGCTCAGCCTTCCTGAGATCTACCAATGTACAGACCTCGGGGGGCCCTGGGCTCCCCCTTCCTTTTTACAGATGAGGAAACTGAGGCTCCCAGGGCTAACTGACCTAGTGAGGAAGGGGCAGGGGGAGACAGACAGGTCCCCCCCCCAGCTCAGGACACCTAGTTTGCTCCTCCACTGCCCGCCCCTGGCCACGTGACCGCCCGCCGCACAAGAGAAGGATCATTATCATTCTAGTTTCCCACAGGGGCCCACGGCTTGCCTTCCGAGCACTCCCCGATCTGGGCATCTCCCCTCCCTCCCTGCCTCTGCTGGGCCCCAGCGGCAGGAAAGTCAGAGCTTGCACACTCACAAAGAGAAGCCGGCTCCCGGACTTTAGTGCCCAGGCCCAGTGCCACTCACTGAGGCTGTTAGCTTGGGAGATGCTCGATGGATGATAAATGACTGTCTGGGTGTCAGGGTGGCACACACTGCTTCACCTCCCTTCCTCATCTATCAGAAGAGGTGGCCGTCTCTGAAGGTCCCTCCCAGCTCCGGGTCTCCTTGCCTGAGCCTCTGTTTCCCCATCTGTCCAACTAGGGGGATGGGTTGTCCCCACCCGAAAGGGCAGGAGTCTGGCCGCCTTCACACCCTCCTCACTTGGCAGCGGCCAAGGGAACAGAAAATGGGGCTGGTGTCTCCCCGTGCCTGGCCCAGCCCAGCTCTCCCTTGTCCTCCACCCAGAGGCCCCAAATTTCCGCATACTAATCAGGGGGCCCCTCAGGCCTGTAATTGGATGCCCCCGAGCGCAGAGTGTGGCATCATTGTCAGACCCCATCGCCTCATCTCGCGCCGCTCAGCGCCCACAAACAAGGGTAACTCGGCGAGATGAATGAGATCTGACACAGGGACAAAGGGCCGGGGGCCCGCGCCAATTGAAGCCCACATCCCCAGTAGCCTCTCTGAGACTTCATCCAAAAAGAATAAACAACTTCAGCGTTGTTAAAGAGAGAGCGAGGGGGGAAAGGGAAGGGGGCCCGAGAAGAATGCCAACCACCCTGAAGGGAAGACAAAGCGGCCTGGAGGCGCGGGAGGACTTTAACAGGGCCAGTCACCCCTTTCCTTTCTAAATGGGACCGACTGCATCCAGTCTGAGAGCCGCGGGCTATGAATGAAAACCTTTTCATTGAGGCCAATCAGAGCTGCTCCCATAAATCACGCGGGGACCGGGCAGCAGGTTTCAACTGGTCCCGCACCTTGAGCCCAAGCTGGAGGAGCCAGAAGAGAGGCCCTGGCAAGGCAGGCTTCGAAGGCGCCTTAGCCCCCCGTGGTTAGATAGCAGATAGCAGAGGTGCGCGGAGAGTGTCCCGTGCGCAGTATCTGTTTCTTTTATTGTTCGCTCCTAACGGCCGGAGTTTTCCTGAGCACTGTTCTGAGCTGGGGCCGGACAGCCCCGTTTCTTTTGAGTTACCCCTGCCCGGCCTGCCCCTGCCAAGGTCCATTCATTAAACTCAATTATGTGATAACTTCAAACAACTCAAGTAATTTTTCCCCTAACCTACCGCAGCACAGAGAAAACCTTTCGTATCTAGAAAAAAAAAAGTACGCAGATGATACGCAGTCACACAAGTGCCCTGCAGGAGGTGCCCAGTTAAGCGACCAGGAGAACTCAAAATCCCATAGCGCCCCTCCCCCCTTCAACACTATCCTTCCTGCCTGGGGGGGAGGGGTGCTCTTAATCCTTCCTCAGCCCCCTCCTCATTAGAGGGCTTTCCTTAAAGCAATAATGACTCAATCTTCCTTCCCTCCTTCCAGTGCTGAGAGTCGGAGACCCCCAGCTCCCAAGCAGCCCTGATCCCCGCCCCAGCACACCCGGTTCCTCTCGCAGCTGGACAGAAGGAAGCTGCCCCTCCCCCCAGAGCACGGAGGAGGAAGGTGCTGGCCCCCAGGCCTGGGGCCCTGCTCCACCGTGGGTGACCAGGGAGGCCCGAAGCAGGCCAAAGTACTGCAGTCTCTGTGCCGTACAACCTTTGAACTCGGCCTCCTCCCCTCTTCAACATCCCCGTTTCCAAAGGGGAGGCTGGATGGCCAAGCCCCACCTCCCCAGCCAGGTATGGGCCCCGGCAGCCAGGGCCCGGCAGAGCCACCGAAGGCTCTGGGAAGCCTGCTGAGCACTTCCTGAAGGAGAGGGAGGAGGAGGGAACAGCTGCCGCTGTAGTCTTTATCCTCAGTGAACTTTTCGGATTCTATGAAAACGTTCCCAGCGCCATAAAAGGCGGACTGTGAGTCTCCAAAGGTCCCTGCTCTCCCTCTGCCGCCTGCTCAGCAGAGCCAGGGCTGGCCTATGGTGGCTGAAGCAGCTGAGCCCCCAGGGGGCCCGGGGGGGGGGAGGGGGGGCTCCCTGACGGCTCTGGGTGGGGGAGGGTGCTGCCGAAACACGCCACAGGACGCTTGGGTTAGGCCCAAATGGGGCAGGACAGGGGACAAGGAATCAGCTGGCATTCACTTGGGCCCTTGGAGCGCTCCCAGGAAATCCGGCCTGGACCTCAGGGGAGCATCCTCGAATGCCCCCCAGCAGGCCGACCCAGGACCTTTCCATGGCTCAGCTAAATCAACAGTGAGCCTGAAATGCCAAGATCCCAGAACAGAAAGAGAGAGACAGAGAGAGAGAGAGAGGGAGGGAGAGTGAGCGAGCGAGCGAGCGAGCCCGATAAAAGGGCAGTGGCAACCAGCCATTGTGGTGTGGTCAAATCCTGAACTTGGACCTGAGCTCAAATCCTGCCGGTCACTAGCTTTCTGACCACGAGCAAGCTCTCTGTGGGTCATCTGTCAAGTGAAGATAATGATGCCCGTGGCACCCACCCTCACAGGGTTGCTCAGTCTCCGGTGACATCATGCCTGGCACAGGCTTTGCAAATTTTCAAGTAATCTAACAAATGTCAGTGACGAAGATTATTGTTTACTATTTATTACCAGGATGATGATTGTGGCTGTTGTTGTTATTAATACTATTATGATTCAGCCCTTCACAGAGACTTGACAGCAGCCGGCCGGCTGGTGATTACCTTGTGTCGGGTCCCGAGAGGCAAAGGCAGGACCTAGAGACGGCTTCTGTGCTGCCAGCAGCCCCCCAGGACCCCTGGTCCAGTGACCCAGACTGGCAGGAGCTGGAGAAATAGCCTCGAGCCAGCTCTTTGGACCCAGACTCTGGGGGCAGCTGCTGATTCTCAGAAGCCCAATGCCCAGGGGCCAGCCACGGCTAACAGGCAGAATCGCCAAGGGGGAAGGGAAGGGGAGGCCCGGGTCGTCTCTGCTGGCAATCCAGGGCTGCCCAACCCAAGCCCAATCCACAGCCCCTCCCTCCCACTGAGGCCCACGCCATGCCCTTGGCCCGGGCCTCAGCGTCTGCTAGCGCTCCGCTGGCCGCCCCCGCACATGGCCCATCGGCCGGGGGCACGTGGTGTGAGCGGGAGAGCAGAGGCTGGGGCTCCCCCCCCTTCCAGCCCCTCCTGGCTGCAGGCCCAGCTCAGGGAGAGGCCAGGGGAGGGGTGGGGGCCTGGCTTGGCAGCCTCATTAGGGATGCAGGGAAGAGGGTGGAGGCAGGAGGGGGGAGGAGCTTGGCCCCAAGAGAGCCACCCTCCTCCCCCTTCACAAGCTGACACAATAAAAGGGGGAGCTGCAAGTCCCCCCCCAAGAAAATGGTAATCACACAGAAATACAACCTTCGCGTTCACTGTCTTCACGTCACTGGAAACGGGGGTAGAGTCCTTGCCCCAAGAGAAACCAAGCAGTTGAGCCCCTCCCTGTGAAGAGTGGGCACTCCCTCTCAGGAGGCAGAGGCCCCAAGCACAGGGACCTGAGGTCACGGACCCCTTGGGCACGTTCACCTAAGTGAGCCTGCCGGGCCAATGCTAAGCAAGGTGGGCGCATCACGCCCCAACATACCTGTAGCGCAGAGAGCCACGAAGGTCTGCGCGTGTTTGCGGATAATCTGCTTGTTCTCCTCCAGCACGGGCATCTTGGACAGAAAGTGTTCGATGAAGTCGTGGGGGGTCATGGCCGCCAGATGCCATTTCAGCTTGTTGACCAGGAGAAGCTCCATGTGCTAGAAGGAGAGAGGGAGGGCAGTGCAGGAAAGGGGGGGGAGACGCCCCCCATGGCATAGATGCCGGCGTGGAAGAGGCGGGGAGGGGGGGGGCCCACTCCCCACGATTGGAAGCAAGGAGGCTTCCTAGGGAAGGGTGACCAGTGGTCACCACGGGAGGGGGGGCTGTTTCCAGGAGCTCAGACAAAAGGGCCTCCCACCATCTGGAAGGAGAGGAGTCAGGCTCAGGAACCGTGTGGCCGCGAGCACGCGGGAATGCCGCTAGAGGGCAGCCGCTGCCCACTTTGGGGCCACGTTAACTTGGTATAAACGTGGTGGCTGGAGGAGGGGAGGGGAAGGGAGGGGAGGGGAGGGGAAGGGAAGGGGGGTGAGACAGGGGCGCATCTTGGGGGAGGGCAGGGACAGGGCTGGAAGTAGGCAAAAGGGCTCTCTCTCTCTCTCTCTCTCTCTGTGTCTCTCTCTCTCGGCCCCTAACCAGGGTGATCTTCTTGGGGAATACTCGCAGCCCCAGTCCTAACCCCCCAGTCCAGCAAAGAGGACCCCCCTCCTCCCCAAGGCTGCTTGCACTTCTGGGCCGGCTGGTCACTGCAGTTTGCAAACTGTGCCCTAGGCAGGCGGCAGGCCGGACCGGGCTGGGGGCGGGCAGGGCTGCTGCCAAGGCCCGGGGGCGCCCCGCCCGCCCCCCTTTTCCCCCCCGGGAACCTGGGGTGCAGCAGGCATCTCACCAGCAGCTCCTCGGGCCGCACCGAGTGGTCTGTGTAGATACACAGCTTCTCGGCCGTCAGTGGGATGGTCTCCTTCATCTTGGACGCCACGAACATGCAGGTGGCCCCCAGCAGCTGCAGCCGGCTCTTCTTAAGCGGCTCCAGGGACAGGAACCGGTCCAGATAGTTCATGGCCAGGGGGAAGACTTCCTCTTCGCATTTCTGCTCCTCGCACACCTGGGGGTGGGAGGGGGCGATGGAGGCAGGACGCCAGGGACCCCCAACCCTCCCCGCCCCCCAGGAGCGGAGGGCCCAGGATCCCCGAGACACCCTCCCCGCCCAGCGGGGCTGGAGGAGCCCCTGAGGAGGGGGCCGTGGAAAGTGCAGAAAGACCAATCAAGTCAAAGCGCCCCCCCCCCAAAAAAACCCCAAAACAAAAGCGAGGCCCGAGAAACTGAAAGGAAAAGTGGCCGACAGGAGGGCAAGGGAGCGGGAGGGGGGAGTGGGGGGGGCGCGGGTGGGGCGGGATAGGGGGGGCTCCTCCGGGGTCCCTCGCCCTGACCCCTGGGGGAGACCCTGGGCCCGGGTCGCTCGAGGGAAGGGGGCGGCCGGCCTGGCGGCCCCGGGACCAGCGGCCGTGGCCCGAGACACAAAGGTGGCGGCGTCCCCACGCAGGCGGCGCGGCGGCCGCATTTCCCCAGACGTCATCTTTTCAAAAAATATTTAAAAATATTTAAAAATTTGCCCGGTGCGTACAAAACCCCTGACAATGAGCCCTGGGCGAAGCGTGAGCGGACCCCGGTCTCAGGGACCGCGTAGGGTCTTCGGGGGGCGCGCGGGGAGCCCCGAAACGGGCCCCCCCCCCCCCCCCGGGCCCGCAGCGCGCGCGGCCGCCCGCCTCTCTGCCAGCCGGGGCAGCGGCCGCGCCTTCGGAAATTAATTAAAAATACTCAGAGGCCCGGGGGGCGCCGGCCGAGTATCCGATAACGGGGACCAGGGTCCCCGGGGTCCACCCGCGCCCATCCCGAGCCCCCCCCCCGGGGGGCCCCGGGGCGCTGCAGCGCCCCGGGGCCCCGCGACCTGGCCCAGTGAGGCTGGCCGCGGCCCGGAGGCCAGGACCCCCTCTCCCACCTACCCACCCGAGGGCACAGCCCCAGAAGCTGCTCGCCCGGGCCGCCGCCGCGCCCCCTCCACGCGCGCCCCCTCCTCATTATTAATAAACGCTTATGCTTTGCTATAAATGCGCAAGATGGCGCGGGATACTGGCACAGGCAGCCCCTGCATACGTGTCCTTGGATATTAATTTAAAATAAAATCCCCCCCCCGCCCCCTCCCCCCCCCGGCCCCGGGCTCGCGGGCCGGCCGCCGGGCCACCGCAGCCGCGCGGCCCTCGGGCGTCCTTCCAGTGCGGTGCCGTGCCGGCCGGGCGGTCGGGTCCCTTCCTTCCCACGGCCCCGGTGGGGCAGGGGGGCGCGCGCGGCGGAGCCCCACCAACCTCGAGCATCCAGGTGGCCACGATCTTGCGCATGTAGGGAAGGATGTCCTTCTGCACGCACTTGAAGTACGAGACGGAGGGAGAGCACGTCTCCTCGGCTTTGAGCATGGTCTGCAGTGCCCGGTCGTTGAGGAGGTTGGCATCGAGGTACGCCCGGCGAATGGTCTCCACCTCGCAGCACAGCAGCTGGTGCTCCATGGCCGGCGGCGGCGGGCGGGCGGGCGGGCGGGCGGGCGGGCTGCTCCCGGGGCTCGGACGGACAGACGGAGCGCCGGACGGACGGGCGGCTGGCTGGACGGCGGCAGCCCGCTGCTGCTGGGGCCGCTGCGTGCCTCGCGGTGCGGAGCGCGGGGGGCTCCGGGCCGGGCCGGCGGGGCGGGGGACGCGCCTCTCGTGGCCCGCCTCGCGGTGCGGAGCGCGGGGCTCAGACGCTGCGGGTGCCGCCGGGCTGCTCGGCCGCCGCCGCCGCCGCCGCCGCCGCCGCCGCCGCCGCCGCTGCTCCTGCTGCTGCAGCCTCTGGAGGCTCCAGGACTTTGCAGCTCGCCCGACTCCCCTCCCGTAAGTCCCAGTGACGTGACTGTTGTCGAGCAGAGATCAAAGCCCGGCAGAGAATGAGAAAGGGAGAGAGGGAAGCGGGGGGAGGGCCGGGGGCGGGGGGAGGCGAGGCGAGGGGGGCCGAGGGGCCGAGCCTTAAAGCCATCCAGCCCCTCGCCTGGGCCAGCCCAGCTCCCACAGAAGCCGGGCTCGAATAGAAATGCTAATCGCTCTGGGACCAGCTTTCTTTGGGGGAAGTGCAGAGAGAGGGGGGCGAGGGGGTCCGGGGGGGGGGGGGTCCCCCGCACTTCTTGGTCTTGAGGCGTGGGACAGACCCTGGTGGAGGCCAGGCCACCCGCAGCCAGACGGCCAGGCAGACACGTGAACTCTTAGGGAGCAGGGGCCCCCCCCCCGATGACCAGGGGGGGCTAAAGGGGATCTGGAGGGGGCTAAAGGGGATCTGGAGGGGGCGGGGGGAGGGCAAGGCCTTTTTTCCCCTTCGATTTAAAATATCGTTTTGATTCACTGTTCTAGACACTTGGAAAACTTCTCACAACGCTCGCGTGTATGCATGCATGGGCACAAAAGGCCAGCATCTCCCTTGCAAGCGATCCTCCCTGGAAAAGGCAGCATTTCAGCCCACACTTCCCGGGATAGGACCCCTTGCTCTTCTAGGGGGAAAAACACAGGCCCCCGAAGAAGCCCACAGAAAGTGCCACCAACGGTCCAGGATAACAAAATGGTGGTCAGCATTTCCTCTAGCCCGTCCTAGTACTAAGAGGAAGACTTTAGCCAAGACGGAGGAAGGGAACTCCAGGCAAACCACCTTTTCCCCGGCCTCCTTTCACCTCTCTTCACCTCCCCACTCAGGGGAATTCAGCAGCGAACCTCCGAATCCACAGGCAGGCAGCAAAATTCCGTCCAGCCTCTTACTTGGGAAAGGAAGGAAAGGAAACAAACGAGATTGAGAGAGAAGGAAGAGGGGAAGAGGAGAAGAAAGATAGATGAAATAGAGAAAAAAGGAGAGAACGACAAGAGAAAATAAGAAAAGAGAAAAAAGCCATGAAAAGGAAGAAAAAGGAAGAACAAGAGAAAAGAGGCTGATGGTTGGCCCCCTCTGTCAAGTGCGGGGGGAGGGGGTCTGGTGGGGGTCGCTTAATCAGATTTTGCCCGGGGCGCAATCTTGGGAGGACTTTGGTAGGTTTCGATCTCAGTCAACAAGAAATTAGCAAGACGTGTTCAGCTCCTTGCCAGCTTACTCCACGTTCCTGACACAGAGAAGGCGCTTAATGAGTGCGTGTTCCCTTCCTTCCTCTGCTGGACTAGCAGCGTCCGTGCTCTCTGTAGCCGAGGGGGGGGGTCACACAATACCTTACGGTCTTAAAGAGACCCTCCGTTCTGCCCCCCCCCCCTTTTCCACCTTGTGTCGAGCTCAGGTTAATTTCACTGAGCCGGGCTGAGCCTGGGGAGGGGTCGGGGAGTCGAGGGCTTGGAGCGGCCAGACGCCGCCAGAGCCTCGAGGGCTCTTGGGGGGCTCTGGGGTGGAGGGACGCGAAGCGCAGCCTCGAGCACGTGTGGGCTCCCCATCGGGCTCTGAGGGCTGGGGATGAGGCTGTGCGGGCGGACGCCACGGTCCAGCCGCGTGGAGCCGGCCACCCCGCGCCGCCCACGCCGGGCCCGGGGCCCGACGCCAGCGCCGCAGCTCTTTCATTCATAAAATCGCGGCCGTGGTATGGCCCCGCGAACGCTCGGGGCCCGGGGCGGGCTGCGACAGCCTCCCGGGCCCCGCCGCGCCCGTGGGCGCCCCCGGAGTTAGCCCCCGGCCACCCAACAGGCTCGGAGGTCGATTCCTGGAGGGAGCTTCCCCCTTCGCTGGGTGGAAACCCCGGAGGAAGCTGGAATTAGCATTAGCCAATGGGAGACGAGATGTGTTACCAGGCGGATCAGGCAGATCTCAACGAGGAACTAACAAGCTCCATGGCCGGGGCCCAGGGACCAGCGCTAAAGTGCAGGGTGCGCTGAAAAACGTGCAGGCCCGGGCCCGAAATGCAGAGCCTGCCCGGGCCGTCTAGGAACCAGGCGCTGTGGTCCCGTGCCACCCTTCTTGGGGTGCGACAATGAGAAGCCGGGACCGTGGAGCGGGGCGAACAAGCCGATTGCACCCAGTTCTGCTCCCAGACCCCCCCCAGGGGGCCGACCCCCGAAGGCACCCGGGGCTGGACGCGGGACTCCCAGGAATGTGGAGGGTGGGGACAAAGGCTCGGAGGGAAGACCTCCGAATAGAGAGAATTATTATAATTTTTTGATTATTTTCTCCGTTGTATTTTGCGCTGGCCTTTCAAACTCGATTCGACGGGGATGAGCTCACTTAAATGTCCTGCTTTAAAAGTAATGGGGGGGGAGGGTGTCCCGGGAGACAAAGAACTGAAGACCCAGCCCGGAGGGGAAACCTCGTTTACTTAATAGAAAAAGGCAACAGAGGCATAATTAAAACAATCCCGCCACCGCCCCCCTGTTTCTGACTCAACGATTAATTCATTTTGATTCTCGGGTGTCCGACGTCAACCCCCGTGGAAGGGGTCAAGGAAACAATGAGATGACCAGCAGGTAGCGAAATGGGGACCACCACGTGGGTGGCTGGGGGGTGGTCCCTCAGGCCCGGCGCTTTTCCCTCGACTCCAGGCCTCCTGTTAGACAGGAAGCTTTCCAAGAACAAGCCACTTCCCACGTGGGCAGGTGGGGGTGGGCTCACCTGCAGGCGCATATCTGCCGGCGACTTTAAGGGGTGTGCCTTCCCTCCCCCAACCAATCTCTGGTCCATTGTTGACTTTCCAAGAGGAATGCCTCGGGGAGCGGGTGCGGCCCCCCCCCCACCCTCCCGCGTACTCGCGGTTTGTGGGGCCCATCCTTCAAGTCCCCGGCTCCTCAGGGGTGGGTGTGCGGGCTCCGGCTCGGTGGGAGCACGTGGCGGCGTCGGGGGAGCCCGGGGACCTCGGAAGCCGAACCCCCCATTCCTCTTCCCCTCCCTGGTGGGCACGAGGAGCTACTAGAAGGGAGGGGGAGGGCAGGCGCTTCCTCAAACCCCCTGTCTCGGACGGAGGGGGGAGGCAGTCGGGGCGGAGCGCGCAGCGTCCGAGAAATCGGAAAGCCCCTCTCCCCCCTCGCGGGACCCGCGGACCGACCGAGATTATGAATTGTAGCTTCCGTGCTTGCAAGCACGGGCAAGGGCCCGTGGGTGCGCAAGGTCTCGGGGCAGTCTCGTCCCCGCCCGACTTCGGGAGGGGTCCCAGGGAGGTGCGGGAGCGGGGACAGCCCCGGGGGTGCTCGGTCCTCGGGGGCTCCCCCCTCCACCCCAGACGGCGGCTGCTTGTGTCACTCAGCCCTCCCCCCCTCGACGGCGGCCTGCCCCTTCCCCAGCCTCGGCGGGGCCTGCCGGGTCCTGCTCTCGATCTTCGGGGTATTGTTCTGCAGCCCGAAGTCTTTGCATCCTTTACCTAGGAATCTGGGAGGGGGCGGGGGCGTCGCTCCAAGTCATGCAAATCTTGGCTTAAGGAAGTGCCGGGGGAGGGAGTGACCCTATTCGGCAGTCGCGACCCCGCCCCCCCCCGTCGCGCGTGGGCAAAGCCCGGCTGGGGGGCTGGCAGATCCCCCGCGCCGCAGTGGGCTGCAGAGTGCCTGCGTGGGAGCGGGCCAGGCCCGGCCCGGTCCGGCCCGGCCCGGCCCCGGGAGCGGCGAGCGGTTAGCGCGCGCTGCTATCGCTTTAATTGAGGCTCGGGCTCCGCTCATTAAGAGGCAGCGCCGCGCATTCCGCGCATTCCAGCCGGTGCCTCCGCTCCCCAGGCCACGTGGTCCTCTTATCACCGCCGCCTACCGTAATGTCTGCAAGAGGCGCGCCCCGGCCCGGCTGGGACGCGACGGGACGCGACGGCACCGTCCCGGACGCCTCCGTCTGTCGGAGGGAGAAAAAAAGGAGCGGCCGTCTGGGCTCGGCTCGGCTCGGCTCGGCGCGCTCCGCCTCGGAGGGCCTTGCCGAAGGTGACAGTAATGGTACCAGTGTGAACAACCGACGGGCCGTTCTGGAGCGGGTTTTGGTTTGTCGAGTGCCTTCCCCAAACTAGCGCAGCAGAGCCTCGGTGGGCTCGGGGCCCCACGGCTGGTTAACGGTCCCAGGCCAGGTCTCCTGGACCTCGAGCCCAGCACCGCGAAGACGGTTCTGATCGACATTCGCTGAACACATTAGGGCGTGCGAAGCGCTGTCCCCAGCACTTCGTAGAGAGACCGCGGCAGGTCAGCCCTCCAAAGGGTGATGGCCGTTTTACGCAGCCTCGACATGGGCACCTGACAGCCTGGGAAGGACCTTTCAGCCGGGTGGCTGATCGGGAGCGTCTCAGGAATGGCACCTCCTCCGGGCCATTTTCCCAGGCAGGTTTTTAACCCTTCACAGGGAGTGCTTACCCAAAGTGAACATAAATAAAGCGAGAGCCTCTCTCTCCCCAGCGTTTGAAATCTGGAGGCTCCCTAGGGCTTAGGGGCTGAAGGTTGACTTCGCTTTAATTCAACCAGTCGTTTGTTACAGACCTACTGAGTGCCAGGGGAGGAAATGGCAGTGTCCGATTTTCTGGACCTTTGAGAACCCTACCTTTCAAAAAAACAAACAAAAAAAAAAAAAAACCCAACGAAAAACAAAAACCACACAAACGATCTTTGCTATTATGAATTGAACAAACACAAACATTTCTAGATACAAAAAAGAAGGAAGACACGCCCCCCCCACATACTTCATTGTACCAAGGTCTAGAACAGCCCTCGTTTTGACCCTCTTCTGGAAGTTTCCGGATTTGGGAGAGGGGATGGTTGGATAGGGAGGGGAGATCAGGGGTGATGGATTTGTGCCGTGTTTCCACCAACCGGGTAGAGAATTCCTCTCTGTATTTGCCTGTGGAAGACACGCTCAGGGCCTGGGTTCTAATTAAAAGTGGAAGACATCCAGGTAATTTTCCCATTTAATTCCCAGCTAATAATGCCTTATCCCAGGAGTAAGCCCTCACATACCCCAGAAGTCTTCTGAAGAGAATTTGGATTCTTGCTCCAGACTTTCATGGCATCCTTTTATAATTAATTTTTGCTCCAACATTTTCACTCCCATCGCAGAAAATAAGAATGCCCAGTGCCAGCCCCTAAGCCTAAGGTTTGTCTGGGCTACCACCAGTAGACACCTACTGTGTGCCAGGCCTTGGGCTGAGTGAAAGGCAGAAGCCAGATCCTGCCCTCTAGCAGCAGACTTTCTAGGTACCTCCTTGCAAGATATTTAGGCTAGACAGGACAGTGGGGAAAGGGGGGGACGTTGGAGGCCTCCTGTAGAAAATGGGATTTGAGCCTGAAAGTCACCGGGCTTTCTGAGAGCCTGAGGTGGAGCCCCAGCCTTCTCTCCAAGGATCAGTTGTTTCCCCATTGGGCCAAGCTGAAGGGGGCTTCCTGCCAGATGTGGAGTCAGGGCCCTGAGGGATTGCCCTGATTTGGGACCTTCTCGGTCTTCCAGTCACGGTCCCAGTTGCCTCCTGGAAAGACGGGGGTTAGTCCCTGATAATGTGTAGGGCCCCTCCATCCCTAGAACACTCGCCTCCTTGCCTTTCCTCGAACAGTCTGTCCATCTCCTGCCTCCAGCATCGTCAGTCCCCCCTGGCCCAAGACTCCCCCCTCCTCACCTCCCCGTCTTGGCTTCTCCAGCTTCCTTCAAGTCCCAAGGAAAAGACCACCTCCTCTAGGCAGCCCTTCCCAATCCCTCTCCATTCTAGTCCCTTCCCTCTCTTCATTATTTCTATTTATGCTTCATAGAACTTACTGGTCTAGTTTTTTGCATGTTGTGTCCCCACTTAGATTGTGAGCTCCTTGAGGGCCGGCAGGTACTGGCTTTTACCTCTTTGTATCGCTTAGTCCTAAGCACTGAATGGGTGTTTGGAAAGGCCAAGGTCTCCCACTGCATTCTGTTGTCCTGATCTGTATCTCAACCACTGGACCCAGATGGCTTCTGAAGAGAGAGTGAGGCTGGTGACTCTGCACAGCCCTCCCTCACTTGCACGTCATGGCATCACCTCCCTGATGTCGTGGTCCTCTTCCAGAATGGAAGACAAACAACGACTGTTGCCAGTGCTTAATACAGCTCCTGACACGTAGAAGGCACTTAATAAATGTTTGTTGACTGACCGATTGACTCTGTGAGCTGGACTGGACTTTAGCAATTCTGTCCTGAGCTTCTACTCCCATTCTAGAGGGAGGGAGGGTTCTTTGATCCTTCTGCAGATGTGAATAGGCTGTGGAAAGGTCCCTTCCCCTTTCCCCCTGATGCCCCTGACTGTCTCATCTCTGGGTCATTATTGGTTCAGCGCTATCTCTGTCCGATTTTGTGCCTGGACTGTCCTTCGTCCTCCTGTTTGCCTGCCCAACTCAAATGCTACCTGATTCCTCTGGGAGGTCTTCCTTGATCAGTAACGACCTTCCCCCCAGACCTCTAAAGCAGTCAGTACCTAATGTTCTGCATCATAATTATCTATATTTTTGTCGTTTGCCCCTGTTAGCCTGGAAGCGCCATGAGGGTAGGGATTGCATAGTATCTAAACTTTGAATCTCCTCCTGTGTTCTGCACACAGTAGGTGCATAATAACTACTTGTTAGATGTTCGAAATTAGCCAGAAGTTCCCTTCTCATCACATCCAGCCCTTAACATAGTGCCTGGCACATAGGGGGCACTTAATAAATGTTCATTGACTTGACTAGAGGGCATGATTGATGGAGATGTTCCTTCTTATGTGCCTCAGTTTCCTCTTTTGTCAAGTCGGGGGTTTGGACATGATCTCAAATGTCCCTTGTGGCTGTAAGTCCTAGGAAATATTCTCTGACCCTAATGGAAGTTCCTGGTGACTTACCTGTTCCCCACTTCAACCCCCTCTCAGAGAACAGAAGCTCCTTGAGGGTAGGGCATGTTCATTGCTTTTTTCTTTGTATGCCTAGTGCCTGGCACATAGTAGGTGCATAGTATCAGTCAGACTGGATTCCTTTGGCTTAGATCAGCTTTGTCCCTGTTGGGAGAAGATTGTGTGGAGGCAGACAAAATCCAGAGACGACGAGAGAGGAAGCAGTTTGTAACCGATCGAGAAGAGAGACCTTAATTCAATTCAACTGAAAAAAAAATCTATTGTCTATAATAATAGAAATAATAGAAATAATAGAAATTATTGTCTATAATAATAAAAATCTATTATGAGTGAAACATTGGAGATTCAAGGACAAAAATAAAAACAATCCCTTCCCTCCAGTATTGATGGGGAAATGTCAGTAAATATAAAAATGTAAACCAATCCATAAGCAAAATGGACATGTGCCTGTCCCCAAAGGGGCTTACGTTCTTTGGGATGAAGAAGAGAGAGAGAAAGCTGCCGTTGGGAGGGGGCCCAGGGCGGGCCCCTGTTTATGGGAAGCAGCACCCAAGTCGTGCTCTGAAGGAAGGTGGGGGAGAGGTGAGTGTTCCGAACTTGGGGGGGAAGGGCAAGGAGTGGAATGGGGTTGGAAGATGAAACGTGGTAGCAGGAGGTCATTTTGCTCCGCTGGAAAGAACAGTGCATCAAGGGGCCATCCCTGAGGTAAGACTGGAAAGGTAGGTGGGAGAGTGTGTCAGCTTTCTGTAAAATGGAGATAATAATAGCCCCTAGCTCCTGGGGTGGTTGTGAGGATCAAATGAAATGATATTTGCACAATGTCTAGTACAGTACCTAGAACACAGCAGGTACTGTATAAGTGCTAACTTATTATAGTATTATGTATATTATCCTTTCTAATATTATTGCAATTATATCGGAAAGGGGAGAGATTGAAGATAGAAAGATCGACAGGAGATAGAGAGGCTAATGTCATAGTCTGGTTTGCTATATATTTGAGGAAGACTGGAGTTCCTGCCCTGAAGAAGCTCACAATCTACGTGGGGACGAAGCCCTAACCTAGGGATCGCTCAAGATCTTGAAAGGCCAATGCGACAGAATCTGGGTGACCTGGTGTAGTCATAGGTGATGGGGATGATGTTGAAGGCACTGAGGAGGGGCAGTGGTCAGGGAAGGCTCTGTGGAGGAGGAGGAAGTTCCAACATACCCGACCTTGAGGGATTGATAGGATTTGGATCTGTGGAGAGGATGAGGCTGGTTTGGGCATGATGTGCTCAAGGGTGTGGGAACCAAAATAGTCCATTCTAGACTTTTTCTTGTAATGGCCTTATCAGGGGAGTGTTAAATGCTTGTTGACTGACTGACCTCAGCCCGCTGGGGTTCCTTTTCCTCTGCCACCAAAATGCTGAGAAAGCAGCAGGTGCCATTAACAGTGGGCAGACGCCCACGGAAATGCTCATGCCTCCCCGTGGCCCAGGTCTGAGAATGGAGGATGTGAGAGTGGACCTTCCCTATGTAAGAGATGTGGCAGCATCCTGGACACGTCCATGGGGGCGGTGTGTGTTTACCCCAGTGGCCAAGGAGAGGTTGTGGGCAGCATTCCTGAACTCCAGCCTTCTGGCCAGAGTAATAGGGAGCCTTGGATTTTCTAGGCACCATGATTCGAGAACTTGGTCTTCCAGCCAGGGAAGGGAGATTTCCAGAGGGAAGGGGAGCTCCAGAGCATGGGCCCTGCACACACTGGCGCTTCTGACTTCTGAGTATGTGTCTTGTGTCTACCAGTGCACTAAGATGCTCTCTTACCCATTAGAATATAAGCCCCTTGAGGACAGGGACCACTTTCATTTTTTCTTTGTGTCAGCCATGTTGAGAGCAGTGTCTGACACCTAGTAAGTGCTTAATAAATACTTACTGATTGATTAATTTAATAATCATCTTCCCACCTGTGGGGGGAAAGAGTGTTGAGCTTGGATGAAGGAGGGACCTGGGTTCAAATTCCACCTTTTTACCCTTGTGACCACGAGACAGTTATTAAATATCTCTAAGCCTGGGTTTCCTGGATTGCTGTGGGGAGCAGGCGGTCACTGGGTCATAGACTTAGAACCTTGATGGACTTCCAAAGCCACCCAGTCCAACCTGTTCATTTTACAGATGGGCAAACTGAGGCTTATGGAGGTAGTGAATGTCAGGGATAGGAGTCAAACCATGGACTTTTCCCACTGCCCTATTCTTCCTCTCCGTAATGGGGGAATAAAGGTTGCCTGCCTCTAAGGACTTCCGGCCCTCTGTTCACTGCAGGATGAGAGTCACTACGTCTAACAACTCGAATTTCTAAGTCTTTCCTTGTGATAACATTGTGGAAGCCAATAGTGTAAGTAGTATTGCCTTTATTTTACAGATGAGGATACTGAGGCTGAGAGATTAGCAAAGGACCGCCTGGGGCTGGGAAGAGCTGGAGCCAGAACTTGAAGTCGGAGGCGGGTGGGGCTCCAGACTTCATCCAGCTCCAGGTCTCTCCCCTCCACATATCACAGTTAGCGGCAGATCCACCCACCTACCCACCTACCCACCTACCACCCCTCAAGGGAGGGGAGAAGTTGTTTTGGAAAGAAGAGATAAAAGATAGGGGGAAAGACAAGTCAAAGCAACACCGCCTGCTTCAGTGACGAGGAAAGAGAAGCTTCTAAGTCCGAGGAGGAGGGAGGGGATGGGAGACCTTGGCTCCCCGGCTCCTTCTCCCACTGCCCACCCAGCCAGGAAAGGCTGAGCCACCTCTGGGTCCGCACCTTTCAACCACTCTGCATCTGAGGCAACCACATCTTTCCCCATCTGATATTCCTGTATTCTCTCTTGCCCCTTTTGGAAATCCAGAGTGCACTCAGAGCCTGAAGACCTGGGCTCCATTCCCCCTAGTCCAGATGCCTGTGGTCCTCAATTCTGGTCTATGAGCCTCAGTTTCCTCATTTGTCAAATGTCTGTGGAGTGCCTTTGATGTCCTGACGAGATGGGTATAAGGTATCCTGTTTAGAGCACTAGACATGGTCAGGAAGACCTCAGTCCAAATCCAGCCTCAGGCACTTACTCTCTGTGTGACCCTGGTTAAGTCACTTAACCTCTGTTTGCCTCAGTTTCCTCATCTATGAAATGGGGATCATAATAACACACACCTCTCAGGGCTGATGTGAGGATGAAATGAGATAATATTGTAAAGTGTTCAGCACAATGCCTGGCATATAGGAAGTGCTGTATAAATATTAACTATTATTATTATCTCAACTTAATCACTTCCTAGGAGTGTGACAGCCCGAGTCATGAAATCATAGATTCAGACCTGAAAGTTGACCTTGGCGGCCATTGAGTACAAGCCTTTCATTTCACGGAGAGGGAGACTGAGGCCCAGAGGCATTGAGTGTCATGCTCGTGGCCCCACAAGAAGGAAATGTCTGAGCTGGTGTTTGAACCTATCAATCAATCAATGTTTATTAGGTGCCTACTGTATACCAGGCACTGTGCTGAGCATGGCTCTGACTCTGCCCCCAGCCCTCTTTCTAGGGAACTCATTACTTTCTCTGTGAAATGGGATGATAGCGTCTACGTCACTGAGTATTTGTGAGACCCAAATGAGATGGTCCATTTAAAGTGCTTCTATATAAATATTAGCTCTTATTCTCAGTGCTGAAATGAGCGTGATTAACACTGTCTTCCTACCTTTTCACTTCTCCCGTGCCTTAAGCCATCGAGGGCCCCCATGAGGCCCCCCCAGGCATTCCTCTGTCTATTAGGGGCCCAGGGCTAAAAGAGGATGCTGACCTCTGGGGGAGTGGGGTATTTTCTCCTCTCAAAAGCTACCTTTGTTTTCGAGATCAAAGCTTCTCAGAAGGGTCTGTGTGTCCATTCAGTCCTTAAAAATGTAACATTGAACAGAGAAATCCTCCAGTGTGGGATGCTGGTGGGCATGTAGAGGGGTCCAGTTCTAAAGGGAATTGTGGAAAGCCACGATGAAGGGGGCTATTCTCCCAGGAAGGTTTCTCTTGGGGAAATAGAAAGTCATCCTCAGACAGGAGAGAGCCGGGCGTGGTTGTGGCCTGGGAAACAGAATGACAGAGCTGCAGCTGTGGGGTGAAGGGTGGGGGAGGCTGTACCCCGGAGATCCTGGGGCTTCCTTACTGTGCCTACCAACCAGGTTTGTAGACACGTGTGGTCCTGGAAACGCCCATGCCCACAAGATGAGTGGTGTCAGGTCAGCCTCCTGGCGTTCTTCTGGCTTACTATTTGGGTAAGTTTCAGGGAGGTAGTGGCTCCTTCTGTAAAATGGGTACAAGAATCCCTGCATGCCATACTTCGTGGGCTTGTTCTAAGGGAAATGCTTGGTAAAGTTCCTATAACAAATCCAATTGACATTTGTAAAGTTGGCAGGGCAGTTAGAGACATCTCATTGGAGCCTCTCAAGACTGAAGAACTTAAAGGTATTATTATCTCTTTTTTTACTGAGGAGGAAACTGAGGCTGGGAAAGCCTATAATGTCCTGGTCATGCAGCTAGGAAGGGGCAGGGGAGCATTTGAACTCCAGTGATCCTGCTGTCTCTCTTGGGTGTGGTTCATTTCCAGGTACTGGCTCAGGTAGGATTGTTCCTCTTTGAAGAACCGGCTCTAACTATTTTTGGGGGTGGCATCCACCTAGGAAGCAGACATCCACCTAGGAAGCAGACCGAGCCACGCGTGTCAAGTGTGACTCTCTCTTGCTAACCACCTGCCTCTTGAGGGGAGTCACCTTGACCTCCCAAGGACCCTCAGGGTCCATGACTGGTTACCTGAGCTGTCAGTCTGTCCGGTTGGGCTGGTGAGGTCATGGTCATGGGCTAGCATCTTAGGACAGATTAGTTCCCCCTCCTACAGAAGACTCCATTCCCCCTTAACCTTGGCCAGCCAGTTTACTGTGTGGATGGTAACAAGGACAAGAGTGGGGATCAGAACAGCCCCTGGCTGGACCTTCTGCAGCCCCAAACAGCATCCCCTGGGGCTGGCCTCATGGTATGACCTCTGCCTGCTGAGGGCAGCCCAGTGATGAACCCAAAACTGAGAGTGTCCATGATAGCGGCTGATAACAAGGCAGTGCTGGGTGGGAGCAGGAGCCCTAGACTTAGAATGAGAAGGGAGCTGGATTAGAATCCTACCTCCAGCTCTGTGACTTTGGGCAAGTCATTTAACCTCTGTCTGCCTCAGTTTCCTCCTCTGTAAGATAGGAATTATAATGGCACCTCCCCCCAGGGTTGTTGTGAGGACCCAATGAGAGAATAAGACCTTTCCCCATTTACCCAGCTGTTAGTGCCTTTCCCCCTTCCCTCTGCTCCCCCCCCATCTATTTTGTATATAACAGTCTATTTTCAGTATTGTTTTCCCCAATAGAATATAAACTCTTTGAGGTTGGGCGCTGTTTTCACTTTCATCTTTGTCTCCATCTCCTTGCATGGTGCCTAGCACATAGTAGGTGCTTAAGAAATGCCCGTTAATCATTCCATAACACCTATAAAGTGCTGTGCAACTTTTAAAGTACTGTGTGAATGTCAGTGATTATCAGCCCATAGATCCTTGTACAGACTGGTGTGGAACAGCAGAGGAAATGTCTGTAAAGTATTTCAAGAACTTTAGAGCAATCCATTAATCAATCAACGTTTATTAAGCACCTGCTGGCTACCAGGAACTATGCTAACCTCTGGGGATAGAAAAAGAGAGAAAGACAGGTCCTGCCCTCAAGGAGCTTGTGATCTAATGGAGGAGTCCACGTGCAAAGTTAGACAAGGCAATCTATGCCCAGGAGATATACATACTACAACTCAAGCTGCCTGCAGGATAAATAGGAAATAATTAACAGGGGAAGGCTTCCTGTAGAAGATGGGGTTTTAGTTGGTCTTAAAAGAAGCCAGGGAGGTCAGTAGGCAGAGCGTCCAGGCACGGGGACCAGCCAGAGACAGTGTCCGGAACCAAAAGATAGAGTATCTAATAACGTCGGCCACTGTTGTGGTGGTTGTTATTTTTTCATTGTTACCATCACCTCAGTGTACAAATGAGGAAACCAAGGCCCAGACAGGGTGAATTTAATTTTTATTTTATTTTTTTTGGTGAGTTAATTGGGGTTAAATGACTTGCCCAGGGTCACACAGCTGGTAAGTGTTATGTGTCTGGGGTCAGATTTGAACTCAGGTCCTCCTGACTCCAAGGTCAGTGCTCTATCCACTGCACCACCTAGCTGCCCCCAGACGGGGTAACTTTAAAGAACTGGGGACAGGAGTCCAGCCACTGGGCCTGTCCATGATTGCATGGTATACAACTATCAGAGATAAGATTCCCTGAATCCCAGAATCTCAGAGTCGGAAGGGACCCCCAGAGGCACCCAGGCCCACCCAAGACTCCATTCTACCACATCCCAGAAAAAATGGCCAGCCTCTGCTCAAAAACCTCCAGGGATAGGGAGCTTACTGCCTTCCAAGGCAGCTCATTTCCACTGTGGGATGACTGCTACGGTTAGGAAGCTTTTTCTGACCTCAGGCTTAAAGTCACTTCTTCGGAACATCCTCTTGTCATTCCTAATTCTACAGTCTGGGAGCCTGCAGAATCAGCCCAATGCCTGTTTGGAGACTTAATGAATCTCCCCCAACTCTTCCCGTGTCCAGGCTCCGCACCAATAGTTTGTTCAAAGGATTCTCACATGACATGATATTGAAATCCTTCTGCAGCCTGCTGCCCCCGCCCCCCCCCACTCTCTCCAGTTTGTCCATGTCACCCAGAAGTGGTCAGAATCGTCCTGAATCCAGCCAGCGTAGACCAACATTGCCTTGGGCCTGTACCTGCCCCAGGTGCCATTAGATTTTGGGGATATATCACGTTACCTTTTCATCTGATAAGAAAATGGAGGTTCAGAGAAGCCAATGGCTTTCCCCTAGGACATGTAGCCCTATAGGGCAACATTTTCTTTATGTATTTGGGAGGACAAAGGCCATCCCTACCCTGCCTCTGCTCAGGGCACCTGCCCGCTCTTCCCATGTCGGCTCCTCCTTGGCTGTTCTATTTCAGACCTTGCTGGGGCTGGGGGCTGGGGCTGGGGGTTAGGGAGGACGTGATGATGTCTGGTTGGGTGGTTTTTTTTTCATCTTGTGGCTTAACTGCCTCATCTTTGGCCAGAGGCATGGGCAGATATTGTGCCCACTTCCTTTCCTCTTTTGTCTTTCTTCTGTGACTCATTCTAGGCACAAATGCCATGCTCGTCACATGTCCTTGGTATTCTGTAGTGTCTTTGTAACTTCTCTTCCCACTGTGATTTAGGGTCCTGTGGCTTTTAGGGCTGTATTTGTACCAGACCACTGGGAATGTCCTGGCAGAGCTGCCCCCAGCAAAATCATTCATTCATCATTTTCTGAGTACCAGCCACAGTACCGGGATGCGAAGTTGGGTGGGACGTGGTCCCTGCCCGCAAGAAGTTTACAGTCTAGTTTGACATAGAGTGACTTCAAGGAAAGGCAAGTGTAATCAGTGCCGTGAGAGGAGAGTACCAGTAGGATAAAGCTGACACCATCTGAGGGTCTCTCTGATCTTCTCCATTTCCCGGAGCCCCAGAGTGTCCCTCCATCACCTTTACTTGTCCCTACTGAGTTTTAAAGGGACAAAGAAAAGAAGGCCAAGACATCAGAAGAAGACCCTTTCCTTTTATTTCTAGAGGGGAAAAATCCTTAGAGCACCTTCCTGGTTGCTTTGGAGGATGGAAATCAATGGGATCTTGTAGATTTCTTGAGCAGTATTGACTTTTCACAGGTCTTCCTCTGTCCCCTGGGCATCTCTGTCCTTGTTCATCTGTGCCCCGCCTCCCATCTCTGCCTCAGGTCATAGTGGGGATACACAGCCTCAAGACAAGGGAGCTCGTGATGAGAGCAAAGGAGAGATCCTTGAGAAATATGAGGGAGAGAACACGTTCCCACCTCTACGCCTTTCTCTCCTCCTTCAATGCTGTCACCACCCATCTCCTCCATCTGTCACAATCCTACCCATGCTTCCTTTCTCTTTTCATTCTTAAGATCAAAAAGGCATTGTAGAAACATATAGAAGTTCTCTTTCTACTTAGACTTCCTCTGTGATCCCTGATGATGATGGGGTTCAGAGGGGACACATATGTCATCTTCCCATACTTGAATGTAAACAATTTATCCTTGTTTAGTCCCTTATTCATTCGTGTTAACCCTTTTCAAATTTCTCAACTCCTGTGTCAACTTTAAAGTTTATGCCCAGCTCTGATCTTTTCATTAGGAATGCTTGAAAAACCTCTACTTTATTGAAAATCCATTTTTCCCATGTATGATCATACTCAGTTTTGCTGGGTATGTTATTCTTGATTGTAAGCCCATAGCCTTTGCTTTTTGGAGTATGGTGCTCCAAGATCTCCGCTCCTTCATAGTAGTAGCTGCTAAACTGTGTGTGATCCTGATTCGGTATTTGAATTATTTCTTTCTAGCTGTTTGCATTATTTTTTCTTTGACTTGGAAGCTCTGGATTCTGGCCATAATATTCCTGGGAATTTTCATTTTTGGGGTTTCTTTCAGGAGGTAACCCATGGATTCTATTTTCACTTTGACCTCTGTTTCTTAGAGATCTGAACAATTTTCTTTCAAGAACTCTTGAAATACGATGTCTAGGTTCTTTTTGGGAGGGGTCAGCTTTCAGGTTATACAGTGGTTCTTCATTTTCTTCTCCTTGAGTTGTTATTTTGCATTTTTCTTCAGTCTTTTGACTTGGTTTTTCGCATCTTTTGTTGCCTCAGGAAGTGATGGGCTTCTGTTTCAGTCCATTCCAATTTTCAGGGAATCTGTTGCCTGGCCATGGTTTTGTACCTCTTTAGCTGAGCTGTTAATTCCCTTTCCTGTTCTTTCTTCCATGACTCTTATTTCTTTTCCCATTTTTTCCTCTAGCACTCTCATTTCTTTTATTAAATTAAAAAAAAAGCTTTCTAAAAAAATTTTTTTAAAACCTCTTCCTTCCAGGAATTCCAGTTCTAGGTCCCCTCCTCAGTCCATCGTGGACCTGTGACCTGGAACTGGCTCGGGGATGAGCAGGATGCTCGTCCCCATGCTCTGCACGAGGTTGTCCCGGTGCCGTCCTCTTCCCGCTCTGGAACGCTCAGCCATTTGCTCCTGACCAGCCTCCCGTCCCCACCCCCACCCCTGGCATCTGCAGTTCTCTGTCTGTCTCTACAGCCCTACATGGCCTGGAGAGGTGACTCACTGTGACTTTTTCTTGGGTTCACTATCAGGATTTGGTCCGGTGCATTCCCTTGATCTTTTTGGAGGACTTTTGTGGGGAGGAGCTTGCAGGCATCCCTGTCTGCTCCTCTGCCATCTTGGCTCTGTCTCCTTCACAGGGGTCTTGGTTGTTTCCCAGGATGATGCTGAGAGCCTAGGCTGGAAGCATTGCTGTCCATGGGGCTCTTGGGCTCAGGGTTCTGGCCTGTGAGGGGAGATGAAGGTCAAAGCGGTGCTGGGGGTGGTTCTTGATGCATGCTGTCTCTCCCTCAGGGTGCCCAGCTAGCCTGACTTGCTTCCTCTTTGGGATGAGCAATCCTTTTTCGTAGGAGTTGCTTCTCCGGATAGTGGCAGTAGGGACTTTTCTGGAAGCAGGACAACAGGTGTGGAGGGTGCTGCCACTCCCAGGGCTCTTGTTGGAAGCAGATTTTTTTTCCAGTTGTTCAGATAGTAGGGTAAATGGAGGCAGCCAAAAATGAGCAAATTAGAAATGGCATTGCAGCATCCTAACAGTCTAAACCATCATCTTGGAAAGTCTTTAAATTCTGAGCCAGTCTCATCTTGGAAACCTCAAGACTGGGCTAGTCCCATCTTGGAAAGCAAGTGATTAGTTTCTGCGACAAGAGCCAGAGTATAGAAGATGTTCCACAAATCAAGTGTCCTACCCAACACGAATCAAGTATGGGACAGCTATTTATCCTATCTGGGGCAGTTGCTGTCTTCCATTCCAGGTCCCTTTGGGTTTGTATCTCCTTCCATAAGTTCTTGCCTGACTTTAACCCCCTTTCAGTAATTAGTGGATTTTAGGCTCTGTGATCTTCTACAGGTCTGATTAGGAAGACATTTATGCACAGAGAATGATTAAGTGTGATATTTGATAGGGCAGAATAATGTTCAGTGGAGGCTCAAGCAATAAGGGAAGGTTTTTGGTGGAATGCTATATGGGCTTTAAGGGTGGGAATTTGCATAGATAGAGGGGTTGGGGAAGAGCCAGGAGCCTCCTTGGATTTTATGAGTTCTGAGTGATATTCTTAGTCATCATGATAAAATGCTCTAGAATACAATTATTCTATGGCATTAGCATTCTGTCTCCCAGCTCCTTGGATTGTGGGTCTTGCCGCTTCCCTTTTTTGCCCTAGCTCTATTTAAGGCTCAGTTTCATTGCCATTTCCTACATTAAACCTTTTCCGACTTCCTCCTTGACTGTTAGAATTTCATCCCCAGCCTCAAAACTACTTTGTGTATAGTTTGTATTCCCTTCTTTACGTATGTTTTGTTTTCCTCAGTAGAATGTCAGATTCTTGAGGGCAAAACCTGTTTCCTTCACATCTTTGCGTGGTAACTTGCCCTATGCCTTGTACGTAGTGAGTATTTTGTATTGTTAAAACTCTAACAGTGTTTAAGGCATTATGGCTCTAACTTGTCCCTGGAAAAGTCCCAGAATTTTTTATTTTAGTAAATTAACATGATCTTCACCTTCCCCCAGAACCCTGACTTAAGATTAAAACCAAACCAAACCAAACAACCAAAAAATCTGTCCTCAAATCAAAATGAGAGCGAGGTTGTTTAAGGTACTTTTCAAAATTAGAAACATCAGCTTACTCCACCATGGAAGAACCACTGGTTGGCACATTTGGTGGACTCTGATGAAGGGGAAGTCTGTGCTGGGGGAATTTGCAGCACGAGGGGCTTTGATTGCCTGTCAGACAAGCTCAGAACCTCAGCCTGTAATTTGGCCCTGAGTGATCAAGCTCAGTTAATGTGATAAACTCACCAGCCTCCAGTTGTTAGCAGACCAAAGGGGAAGCCATGATTAAAGCCAGCCGAGGCTCCATAGGTTGGTGGTGCAGATGAAGTTCAAAGACGCAAAGCTGTGGAAGAGTAGACGCATTCCTGCCCCCACTGGAAACTAGGAAAGGAAAGTCAAGAGGCCGTTTGTTTGTTCTATGGATTGTGAAGGGTGTGTATGGTTCTAAAGATACTTTTATTTTGACTTCGGATCTCCTCGTCGAAGCAGAACCATTGCTTGGCCCAAGTGGCTGGAGCATTGTACCCACTCTCTTCCTACTTCTCTTTAGGTTTTGGACCCGGGTAGGTGCTCTCGAACTGATTCAGTACTGAGGAAACCTGACTTCTATCGAAAGGGAGTAGGACTCCTTTTCTTATATTCTTTAGATCATTATACTCTATCCCTGCTATGTCATTATATAAGATTTACTTATAGCTTAAGTTAGTGCTTAATCCTATGCAAAAAGGGAAGTAGAAGATACTTGATTATATAGTATGAATCAGGTATGGGACAGCTATTTATTTTCTCCAGACAAAAGAAATGCTGAAAGATACAAAAGATTCACAGCATGTACTGATAAAACTTAAGCAATCAGTAACATAATTTATAACTGTTGCTGTAGTCTGCTAAGAGATTGAGGCATAAATATTAGAACCTGAAGCAGTTTGTGGGACCGTAGAATAGACATTCCACACTTTGTCTTGCCTCTGCAGCATTCAAGCTACTTCTCGTCAATGCCTTCATCCATATAGGCCAGAGATTAGGCTCGTTCCACTGCCAGGGATCATTTTAATCTCCAGTCAATGCACTCAAGCCCTTTTGAACTCAAGCTCACTTCCACCTTGACACATCCATCTTGAAAACAATGTTAAGTCACCTACTTGGAAAAGAGAACACAGAATGGAAAAGGCAATCAGGGGCCCAGGGGAAAGTTTGCCTAGCTGAGTCTCCTTGTTCTATCTGCCATGTGGGAGCAGTCACCATTTGGCCAGAGTAGGGGGAAAGAGCATCTCCCCTTCCTTATAGAAGGTCTATTGAAAGAGCCAACTTGCCCCGATGGAAGAGTGGAAGAAGGAAAGCGCCAGGGGTGGACTCATCCCCCTTTTAAAGCTCTGTTGAGTCATGTGCTCTTCCTGCTCAGTGACCAGTGACGGCATGCTTGGCCCTCTCAAAGGCGTAAGAGTGGTGATTTACACATGGTCAGCAGGGAGCAGCTGGGAGTTCATCGTCCTCAAAGTGCCCACTGCCCAGACACTCAGCCAGCGTGAGCATGTGGCAGGGATCAGGAAGGAGAGTTCGTCTTTTTTAAACCCTATGTAAAAGTCATATAAAATAGAGACATTAACAGCAGCTACCTCACAGCATCTACCACACACACCCATACGCACCCACACGAACACAAACGTATATATTATATTTTATACATAATTCATTTGAGCATCACAACAACCCTAGAAGATAGATGCGGTGTGTGTGTATGTAATATACATATATGTGTATATGTAGATGTGTGTATATAGATCTATATATTTATGTCATCTATATCTGTAACTTTGTAAACCTTAAAGTGTTTATAAAAGGTAAGCTTGTGGAGAGTAGAAATTATTTTATTTTAGTCTTTTCTAATATCTTCGTGGATGGGGCCAATGCTAAAGATATTATAGGTCAAAAAAAATTTTTTTTAATGAAAGCTAGGCATCTTGGAAAATGTAGTCCCCTCCCCCTCTTTCTTAGCCTAGGAGAAGATGGCAGATGCCTACAGTGCTCCCGTCTTTGGGGCAGGGGCAGCTGAGCAAGGGAAATAGCACAGAGTTTCAGCCAGGGGGCAGCATGATGGTGCTTGGCATGCTGCCATGAGCCCCAGTGACCAGACCAGGAAGCAGGCCCCAAGCTTGGTGAATGGCTCCTGTCAGTGACACCCCAGGGAGCAGAAAGTGCTTCTGTCATGAGGTGGGCAGGGTCTTCATCATTGATCTAGAACTGCGGTTATCATTGCATCATCCAGAGGCCTGAAGTCTTTCCAAGTTGTTGTCATTGCACAAAATTGTATACGATTTTCCTGCTGGTTCTGCTCATTTCCTTCTGTATCTGTTCGTGTGTGTCTTTCCAGGTTTCTCTAAGATTTCCCATTTCATCATTTCTTATAGAATAATAGTATTCTGTAACATTCATATACCACTGTTTGTTCAGCTGTTCCTCAGTCGATGGACAGCCCTTCAGTTTCCTGTTTTTTGTCACCACAAAAAGAACTGCTAGAAATATTTCTGAACACGTGCCTTTTTTTTCCCTCTTTCTTTGATCTCTTTGGAGTATAAACTTAGTAGTGGTATGGTTGGGCAGCTTGGTGGCGCAGTGGAGAGAGCACTGGGGTTGGAGTCAGGAAGACTCATCTTCACAAGTTCAAATCCAGCCTCAGAGACTTACTAGCAGCGTGACCTTGGGTAAGTCACTTAACCTTATTTGCCCTAGTTTCCTCATCTGTAAAATGAACTGGAGAAGAAAATGGCAAACCGCTGCAATATCACTACCAAGAAAACTCTGAATTGGGTCATGAAGAGTCAGACACGACTGAAAAATAACACAACGACAAATGGTATAGCTGGGTCAAATGGTATGCACAAATAGTAAATTCTGCGGCATGGTTCCATGCCGCTTTCCATAACGGTTGGACAAAATACAACATTAATGTACCTGTTCTCCTCCAGCCCCTTGGCATTCTTATCTTTTTATTGTGCTTCAGATAGAAATGGGCCTGGGACTAGTAGCTATTCTGTTATTCTTTTATATGGTATTATGAAGAGTATTGAATAGATGGATAAATGACTGCTTTCTGTAAGTACTGTTATAATATCATTCTTTCAACCCTAATTCAATAGCTTTCACATAGAAATAATGCTGGAGTGGGTTACTATCTTGTTGTTATTATTTTATTCATAATGTTCGGTGGTCTGTTGCACAGGAGGAAAAATTATTTCTTCCTCTTCCTCTTCTTTTTCTTCTCCTTCTCTTTGTCTTCTTTCTTCTCTTTTTCTTCCTCTTCTCTTTTTGTCCTCCTCCTCCTCATTCTTTTCCTCCTCTTCTTTCTCCTTATTCTTCTTTTTCTTCTTTCTCTTTTTAATGGAGTTTAAATAGAAACAGTCCTGGAACAAGTCACTCTCTTGCCATTTTTCTTTTATAATTAATCATATTTACTATGTTAGTAGATAACACAACTGTTCTTTGGGACTGATGAGAATGTCACCTGATGGCTTTTCCCCTTGCTGGAGAAATCTATCAAATCTCTCATGTAGAGGAATTATTTTTTATATGTGTACTGTTTTCTAAGTTGCCAAGATTTCTAGTCCCAGAGAAGAATGCAGAAAAAAAACGATTTGTTAATATGGGTAAATGTGACTTTAAAAAATGTTGCAGGGGGATCGATCCCTTTAAGGAAGGCTCCCCAGTATTTCCCCCTTCTGATTTCTTTTCCTCTGTCCTTCATTTCTACCTTCCTGGATCTATTGCTAGAGCCCCATGCAGCCTCTAAAGGTGTCAAGACCCCTTTCTAGCCTACATGGGATGTCATCTACCTTGCATCGCACCTCCTTGGTCCCACAAGGACCTGCCGCTGCTACAGCTGAGGTTTCTGCATGGTGCCATCTGACACTTTTTCGGACAGAAGAGGGAGAGCTGTGACTTTAATCACCTGCTGAGGGGAAGGGGCACAAGCCTTTGCTTCATCATGTGGAGCAGAGGAGCAGACACTGGAGATGCAGGGTTATGACACAAAGGATCATGGAGAGATAGAGTTTCAGAGCCTAAGGAGATCTGGGAAATGATCCATTCCAACCCTCCTTGAGATCAGGCAGGAGGCTCCGATAGCAGGAGGATGGAGGGCTTGAGAATTCAGCTCAAGATTGCTTCTGAGGCACACAAGAGATTTTGTTCCTAGGCACATGAAGTTGGCTTCTTCCAGCGTCAGGTGGACAGCTCCCCACTGGAACATTGCAGGAAATAGCTAGTTGAGTGGTGGGGGACAGTTTAACTGAGAGACAAGCAAGGCTGGACTTTTTCCGCAAGAACTTTTATTAGCAAACTATAGACTCCATAAGGGGACAGAAAAAGACGACTTTATATGATGATCCTAATTTTTACACCAATCTGAAGACCGGCATGACCAGCACCACCTGTGAGGGCCTCACCCTGTTCCTCCTTTCAGTCCTCTCTGTGTGGTAACAGGTTAGGGACTTGCCTCAGAAGTTCAGCCCCTGCTATTAATAGCTCACCATCCGTGAAGGAATAGATGCTAGGCAGAACTACTCAGACTTCTAGCCTAGTCTCTCTTGAACCCCAGCCTTGTCTCTGAAGATGTCTGTTGGTATCCAGGCAGAGCCAGATTGCAGACTGACAATGAGTTATTCCTTCCCCTTGGCATCTATCTGCCTTTGCCCTTGAGCTCTCCCAGTCATTAGCATCCTTGATGAAGAACTCTCCTCGATCTGTCTCCCAAAGGAGCCTCCCCTGGACTTTTCTCCACCCTTGTTGATACTAAGGCTGCCATCTTGATCCTGAGGGTTTTTGGAAGTCCTGCCCTTGACCCTGACCTATTGCTCTCTGGTTCCCATTATTTGTCAGAACTAGTTATTATGGCAGATTCCACCCTTTGGTAAAGCTCAGCTCCTTCACCCAAGGTCTAAAACTGTCAGTCTACCTGATAGCTATGTGTCTTTGACCTTAGCCACTCTTCTCAGTCTCAGGACTCAGCTCAGGTTCCACGTCGTGCACAAGGTCCTTTCTGACGCCCCTGTTTTTAGTGCTTCTGACCCCCTTACTGAAATTACTTCACATATGTTGCAGATGTAGGCTCTGGATTCTTTTCTTGCACTGGCCAGATGGGCCCCCAGAAGGCAGATGATATTTCTTCCATTAGGGTTCAAGGGGATGGTGAGGCGTTGAAGGTGTCTTTTATAGTCATTAGCCCTAAAGGTATCTCAGAGCTTGATCCAGGCTTGAGGAAGTCCTAGAAAAAAGATGGCTAATTCAGCAACTTCTCTCTCCCGGTGACTCTATCCACAGACTGTGTAGTATAATCTGCTGTTCATTACACAAATCTTTCTGGTAAATGGAATTATACTTCAAGAAGCTAGGGGTTCACTAGAGACAGAGAGAGAGAGAGATGTAAAGTTTGACAGAAAGCCTAACCTCTGCCTTGGTGTCAGGAATTTTCCTAACTGGGGGCTCAAAGCAATCATAACTGAACTCATAACTTTCATCTAAAATAAACTCTCCAAAGCTGAATGGGAATAAGGAGGTGGGACCATTATTTTGCCTCCTCTCTATCCCTGGTTATAAGTGAACAAATTATTGTAACAGGATTTTAAACACATTATGTATGTATGTGCATAAATATATATTATATATATACATATATGTATGTATGCATGTGTGTTGATTAGTTTTGTTGAATTTTTTAACCTGTTTTTAAAAACTCTTTATAAGAGACGATCCTCTGGGTAGGGAGGAGGGGAGGGATACAGGGAAAAACCTAAATGATATAAAAACAAACTATATGGATACAAATCTGATTTTTAAAAAGACATACCAGCCAGTAGCTTGGCCCTGATAGGCACAGATGTAATCTCTGTTTGTATCTCCTGGGGTCCCTTCAGTCATGCAAGGGCTGTATGGACAGCACATACACCGTACGACTCTATGTTTGTGTGTGTGTGTGTGTGTGTGTGTGTGTGTGTGTGTATGTATATGTACTGGAACATGCTTCTGGGTCTCAGGAGCCCAGCCTTGCATTACCAATTCAAGCTTCAGTTTGGCCTTTCTTTTTTTTCCCCCACATGGACCAAATGTTCCCAGTCTGACATCTCAAATGCCTGATATGCACATTCCCTCATCTGCTTACAACCAAGGCTGTCTGGTTCATGAAATATTTACCATCTTCCCCCTATGGTTCTCCGTGTGTTCTCAGTCCTAGAGAGCTTAAGGTTGCTAATTAAGGTCTGTTTCTCCTCCCTCCCTCTGCCTCCCTATCTGTACTTTTGGCTATGCTGATTTAATCACCCTCAAAGGCTTAATTATCATTACTTAATACTCAGCAAGTGCTAACAATGTCAGGTCCCTCAATCAGAAGTATTTCTTCCCTCTGGGTGATGACAGTGTTTTCTTCACTCTCTGTTGGGATCTCTGGAGAAACCAGCCCTTTAGGCAGTGACTGGACTGCCTTCTGACTGGGAAGTGGGCCTACCCCAAGAATGGAGAAAAGGTGGATGTGGAGAAAGGCTTCATCCAGTCTTGTATTTACCTGTTCTCTGATGCACTTACCTCATGATGCTTTTATTTTCCAGATCTTTGACTCCCACCTTCTCTCAGTCTCTGAGATTAAGAATTAGAAGGGACCCTTGAGATTGGTAGACCATGAGGTCCTTCCAACTCTGAGACTATTATATTTAATTACTAAATTTTTCCCCATATAAAGCACACTCTGGAGATGGGGAGGATGTGTAAGAAATGAATTGTTATAGTTGACCACTAATATAATAAGAATGCTGATGCTATCTTAAGTTACAGACTTAATTCTCTACCAATCAAATGATCAAGCTTTATAGAGTTAGACCAAAAAAAAAAAGTGACTTTGAGGGAACAAAAGGTCCTGAATCTCACAGGAAAGTTTTTTTTTTTTTTCAAAGTAGGAATGAAAAGGGAATGGCATTTCCAGATCTCACATTATTACAAAATAATAAAATAATCATCAAAACAATTTGATACTAGTTAAAAAATAGAAAAGAAACTGGTGGGAAAAGGAGGCAAGCAAGAATCAGATGCAGCTGAACTCAGTAATTCAGTGTCCGATGAGCCCAAGTGTATAAAGTCCATGAAGAAGGACTCTTTATTTAATAAGAATTTCAGGCAAAACGGGGGAGGGATGATGTAAAAAAAAATATATTTAGGCCAGCATCTTACTCCACATACCACTGTAAGTTCAAAATGGATGCTCAAATATCAAAGGTCATATCATTTTAAAAAATAGAGAAAATAGAGTTATCTTTTATACCAATGGCCAGGGGGAAAATTCAAATGAACAATAATAACAATGATGATATCTAACATTTGTTATACTGTGCTTATATTGCCTCATGTGATCTTTACAACAGCCCAATGAAGTAAGCACTATTATTATTCCTGTTTCACACATGAGGAAACAAGTTGAAAGAAATGACATACTGAGAATCATGCAGCTATTAAGTGTCGAAGGTGGGATTTGAATCCAAGTTTATTGCTGTCTCCACAGTGCTACCGAAGAAGGAACGGAGAAGATCACAAAAGACAGAAATGATTATTTCAATTCCATGAAAATGAAAAGTTCTGCATGGACAAAATCAGTGAAGCCACAATAAAACCACTGAATGGGGGAGGGAGGAAGGGGAATCCTTTGTATCAAATATCTCTAACAAGGGCTTGTTATCCGGTATATATGGAAAGCTAACACAAATCTATGCGACCAAGAGCCATTTCCACTAAAAATGTGATTAAAGAATATGAAAATGCCAGTCCTCAAAGGAACGATTATAGATGGTTGACAATCACAAATACAAATTATAATGTAGCCTTTATAAACTCTGGGGCCTCTTTTCCCAACTACCACCCTCACTAACAAGTTGAGTCCTCAGAGGGCAGCTACATTCCCCTCAGTTCTAGGGATACCCCCCAGAGGTTGGGGGCATTCTTTTCTAATGCTATTGGCTCAAGCCTTCATTTCACTGTGTTCTCCCCAATATCGATTGATGGTGATTAGTGTCCCAGTATCACTAATGTCAATTAACTTTTGGAAATTAATATTTATTAAGAAGATATGGTAAAAAAAACAGAAGTATGTTTTCCCCAATGTCCAGTGGAACCACTAATACCCTTGTGAGCTTGGATCTATATCCCTTGGAGAAAGTGAGTTCAAGCTTGCCACAAAGTACTCACTCCTTCAAGTTTACTTCTGAATACAGTATAGTCACTGGTCTCCCTAGAGGCCCTTTTGGCATCTCAGTGGGGCTGCCTCCCGCTCCTTGGGGCCATGCTGAAATCTCATCTGGCTTGGCATGTAGCAAACTCTGACAGGGACCCCTATCACTGGACTTCTGTTCTTCTGATATTTCAGAGTCATCATGGTTGTAACGATCACCAAGAGTCACCTAAAAGTGGAAAATGTCAGTAGATAAAGAACTGTGGTGCTATATTCATGGGCCACATGTTGGCCTGAATGGGTAGAATCTCTTTCTTCACCCAGAGCTTACAGCGTGTCCTTCCTCAGTCAAGCCAGGAAAGAGAGAGACTTATTTGGTCCCCTGGGAATCTTTCCTAAGTATGATCACTTCTGGCTCTGCAGTTGATCAAAAACCTTTTTCTTCACATGAGAAACAGATAAGAAATGTGTTGTTAAAGTGGGGAGCAGCATCTTCCTTTCTGTGTCATTAGGTACTTCTAGAAGGAAGCTGACCAAACCTCCCCTAAACTGCATGTGCCTTTGGTCAGGTCCAGATTACAAGTCTGAGGTTTCCCCTCACTTCTAGCAAATTGTCATACATGATAAAAGATGGGGATAGTAAACATTAGAAGGGCTGTGGCAATGCAGATATGGTGGGGCTAAATTGTTCTGACTGTTTGGGGAAGCAATTTGAAATGGTGCCAAGAAGATGGCTAAATGTGAATACCCTTTATCCTATTGCTGGACACATACCCCAGAGAGGTCAAAGATAGAGAATTACCACACCTACCAGAATATTCATAGTGGGACTTAGTGTCGTAGCAACAAATTAGAAACAAAGGCAATGTCCGGGGACTGGAGAATGGTTAAATAAGTCATGGTCCATGAATGAATGAAAAATCACTTAGAAAGCTTTTGTTATGTGCCAAGCACTGGAGACATAAATATCAAAGGGAAGGCAATCCTGCCTTTGCTTTATAAGGTAAACCCTCAAGGAGCTTATGTTCTAAAAGGGAGGAGACAACTGAAAAGGGGGAGCATATTGGTTAGGAATGTCACAGGGACCATTGGGGAGGACATCGGCGGCGTAGCCTTTCTGATGGCTATTGTTGATTGGATTGTGGCTCCAGAACTGGACATCAGATGAAGGAGGATGGTAGGGGAAGTGGAGGTAAGCAACCCAGCGGGTTTGAGTGGCAGCAAAGTGATTGGTAAAATACCAGGGGAATAAAGTGAGGCATGATTGGAACTAGACTGAGCAGATATAGTGAGCCATGCGAAATACTCACCAGTCAGTACTCCCAGGGTAGGAGTTCCAAGGATGAAAAGGCCACCAAGGCATGGGGTCACCATGGCTTGAGAGGAGATGATTGGGCAGTCAAGTGACTTTACACAAATGTGATAGATTATTGTGCCCTAAGAAACAACAAATAAGAAGAGTTCAGAGAAATGTGTGAAGACTGATGTAATATAATGCAAGCTGACACAGAATGGAGTCATCAAACTTACATAGATAAAGAGAAGAATTATATAAATCAGAAGGGGAAAACACACTCGAATGCCATTTAATTCATAGTGACCAGACTTGGCCCTGGAGATGAGTTGAGAGAATGTTGGTTGATGTTTCAGTCAACACACCTTCCTCTGATGTTCACTCTAAGTGGAGCAGAGATTTAGATGCTGAGAGCAGTGGGATGAGGGACCATCTTTCCATGTTTCTTGACCTTCTTGAGAATTACACTCAGTACTCAGGACATGGAGAGACTCTGAGAAGGCTCCAGTTTGGTGGCCACTTGCATCCTACCCACCTCCAAATGAATGGATGCTCTTGGACACCTCCTTGTCACTGGCCAGGTCTTCCAATTTTGCTATGCACTGATGGCATCACGGAAACAGGGTAGGAGAATAATCCCCCCATTCTGAAGGGCTTTCTGTCCCCTGGAGGAAGATGGAACCAGAGCCAAAGGCGAGTGGGATCCTCCTCACTGTGAATGCGGTGCGGAAACCCTAGACTCTTCTGGGCTTCCTCTTTTGCAATATTTATGAATGGACTTAGAACTTCCTTCTCCCCCAGATGTCCAAATATTGAAATGTGCATTTTCTTTGGTTTGGGCAGTGAGAGGAAAATGAAACAGAAAATGAAAGACTAGGGTTGTCTTAACGTGCTGAAAAACAATAGACTCCAATCAGTACAGATCATCATTAGCTTTCTTCTATCTAGACCATGGCAATAGCTGCTGGGGCTGTCTGCCTGCCTCAACTCCATCGTCCCCCAGTGTAGATCTCGGTGGTCGCCGTCTCATTCAAAAAACTCTAGTGGCTCCTTGTGGCCGCCAGGATTGAATGTAAAATGTTCTTACACTTGTCTCCTCTTCATGTGCCCTGTGGCCAAGCGACGTGGGCTTTCTTGCTGTTCTTCGCTTTCCTGACTCCAGTTCCTGGGACTCTCCCTCCACATCCCCTCGGGGCTTCCCTCAAGTCCCAGCTAAAATCCCACCTTCTAGAAGCCTTTCCCCCTTTCCCCATAATGCTGGTGCCTTCCCTCTGTTGGTGATTTCCAATGGAACCTGGATAGACTCTGTATATAGTTGTTTGTATGTTGTTTCCCCATTAGATTGTGAGCACCTTAAAGGTGGGGACTGGTTTTTGCCTTTCTTTGTATCCTGAGCACTTATATGCCTGGTAGGATCTTAGTAAATTGCTTGTTACCTTGACTTGACTAGAACCGTGATCTATAAAAGACCTGAGAGGTCAGTCTGGTCTAGAGGGGAACCCAAAATATCCAGAGTCATGTGGAGAAGGTAGTCCAGCTTGGATTCACAAACCCAGGTCTTTCAGCTTGGGTTCCAGGGTTCTTTCCACTAGACCATCCTACCTGTCGGTATGCTACTCTTTCATCTGTCTCCTTTCTATGACTATGGTCACACATGAAAGGTCCAGTGGTAATCACATAGATTCTCAGTCCATTTAGTTTTCGCATTGTTAGAAATAAAATGGACCATTTATTTAATGGTGACAGGCAGGGACACCTCAGGGCTACCACAGGCAATTATCAACCACCAAAGGGCATTTCCAGGAGGAGTGTTGATGGCAGCCCACTGGAGGTGGAAAATGGCCACAGCTTGAGTGGCTGAGAGCCTGAGTGGCAACTGATCTCCTCCTCCTCTGCTGTTGGCCTCCTCCACCACCATCCTGGCCCTGCCCCTCCTTCAGCCCTAGCTCTCATCCTATTCCCATCCCTGGCTCCATCCCTACTGGGACCGAGGGAGCTGTAGGGCTCTGGTGGGGCTGGCATTCACCTACCAAGCAAAGAAGCCCTGATTCAAGCAGCTGAGTGACATACACCTCTGGTGGGCAACAGGACAGGCTCAGAGCTTGCCACCTTGGCTTAGCCCAGGCCACTGGAGTGCCAGCCATCCTGAAGAAGAACCCATCTATGCGATGTTACCCGCAATTAGAGTGTGAGCTCCTGGAGAGCAGAACTGTCCTGCCTGTCCGTGTGTCCGCAATGCTTGGTATGTAGTAAATACTTAAGAATTGCTTTTATTAATCAATTATATATAATGCTTGGGAAGATGAGTCAGCTGTATGATAAAGGGGGGAGAGGGGAGGATAAATTAGTGATCACATGTCCTGCCTCCGTGTCGGGCCCCACACACGTGGTATGATGACACCACCCTGCCCAGGGTAGGTCTGATGAGCAAATGAGATACATGTAAAGCCCTTTACATGGCTTATAATGCCATGTATGTGATAGTATTATTACTATTATCAGAGAGGATACAGTTTTCCTGAGTATATAGTTTCTATTATTATTATTTTCAACCTGGAGACCTGGATGGAAGGTCAAACTGAAAATGTTCTTCTTTACTAACCACGTTTGGTGAGAAACCTTTAAATGGTGCTTGGAATGACGAAACCTAGCAACCATTTGGACTGGAGATCTCACTTGGACCAGTCTGCAAGTTGGAACCTCATTCTTGTGAGCGTCTGAAGCCAAGTGTGTTTCGGTCAACTTACTGATTGCCTCTGACTGAAGGTGACTTTCAAAGGCTGGAGTTTGATAACCAGAAACTAGACGCTCTTGATCTTCCCCGTGGAATTTGGCGAGCTAAGAGAGAGTCATTTTCAGTCTTCCTAGTCAGTATTGAATGGCTGGTCCATGCACATGGCCGCACCTTTGCGTAGGCTTTTTCACACATTCTAAGGGCGGATACATCGGACCACAGACCAGGGCTTGTGACATCCAGGGGCCTTCATTCAGCTACCACACCTGGACTTTTATGACATAAGGGAGGGCTTTGACTGGTCTATAAACAACACTGCTTTCATAGCATCTTCCATCTGAGGATCTCTAAATACTTTCAAGCAGTAATTAAGCTTCACAACAATCCCAGGCAGCAGGCAGGTCTAATTATACCCATTTTTCAGCTGGGTCACCTGAGGCCCATTAAAATGAACAGACACTGCCTCCCTCCCCTCCCGCCTACCTCCTACCCCAAGCAGCGGGGCCGGAGAAGCCAGAAGCCGTGTTGGAATCCTCGCACCCACCGTAACTCACCTAGTTGTTCATCATTCCAAACCAGAGCTGGGCATGAACATTTAAACAGATCTGCTCAGAAACCAGGGACTAATAGAATTCTTGGGCAAAGCCTGAATGGGCCCCACTCATGGTGAGACGGTCCTGTTCTCTCATCAGAACCCAGGACCTGAGGGGGCTTTTCAAAAAAAAGGGGCCTTTATGAAAATGAGTTGTATGGGTGTTAGGAATGATCGAGGCAGGGGTAGCAAGAAATACAAAATGATGCTTCTCCCCAGCTCCCTCCCCCAACCAGGGACTCCCTCCCCAGCTGCCAAGAGCCACAGGTATGCTGAGTTCAGGGCATGTCGTCTCCCCTTGGGTTGCGAAAGGATCCCACAAAGAAGAAGACTGTCATTACAAAGAGGGCCACAGTGAAGAAAGGTTTCATTTATGCTGAAGCCGGCTCTGAAGACATTTGAGGCCATCCAGGGCCTGGGGAAGCAGTTTCAGAGCTCAGAAAGGAGAATGGTAAATTGAAAACATGCACTGGATTTATGGAGGACCTGGGTTTGAATCCTGGTTTATTCCTTATATGACACTGGCCGGTATGGTCCCTTGCTTCCCAATCTGTAAAAAGGGGTGGGGGTAAGGTATGCAGAGTTGGAGTAGATTGGAGGAAGCAGAATGCAATAGATAGAACATTGACTCTGGAGCCAGAAGACCTGGGTTCACATTCTAACTTTGACTCTTCATACTTGTACGACATTGGGCATATCACTGGACCTCAGTTTCCTTATCGATAAGATGAGGGTATTGGATTCTGAGGGTCCTTCTGGGCCAATCCTCCTAAGTTCCTTTAAAACAGGACTCACCTTACTAGCTGTGTGACCCTGGGCAAGTCACTTAACCCTTATTGCCTCAAAAAAAAAAAAAGCCACGACTCACATAGAAATACATCATTTGTAAGGCAAGGGAGACATAGTCCTAACTCCTTCCATGATTTTCACATTTTATTTTCCTTTTCTGGTTTATCTTAAAACAGCATGACCCTTGATAACCTGCCAGTGACATCAGCAAATGTAACCTTGCCATCATCTATGGGTGCTGGAAGACAGAGCTGATAGGACTCCCACAAGACCCCTTCCCTCAACAGCCCTCATTGAACCTCTGCCCTTCCAGATTCCACCATCCAGACCCTCTTCCCCAGTGCCCCAGACTGCCCTCTGCTTAGATCCCATTAGCATCTCACCTTGCCGATGGTCCTGTCCTGGGTCCCCCAAGACTACAAAATGATCATTCACATAATTTTTTTCTGGGAGGTGGGTCATTAACTACAATCCTTCTGGTAAGATGGGACACCACCAGGTCTTACCGTTGGCCTTGTGGCTGTACCCTCTAGGCCTCCTGGTATTGCCATCTGCCTTGACCCTAACTATTCAGGGCCACTGGGCCTCGCCATGAGCCGGTCACTGAAGCTGTAGATGGTGTCTCCTTGTAGAATGTGAGCAACTTGAGAGCAGGACTGTCCCACTCTTTTATTTATTTTTATATTGTTATCTATTGTTGTATTTGTTAAGCATATATATATACATATATACATATATACATATATACATATATACATATATACATATATACATATATACATATATATATGCTCTTTGTTAACCTATCCTATATGTTCTCCTAGATCTATCTGTTACAAAATTATCTTTGTTATTCACTTTGTGCAGGACTTAGGACACAGTAAACACAGATGCTTCTCCATTTCATTCCATTCCTTTTCCTCCAGAAAGAAACAGTGCTTGCATCTCTTGGACAGGGAGCTTTGTGGGTCCTTGAAGGAGGTCTGTGGGGAGCATGATAATTCATCGATTAAAACAAAACAACATTCTCTTTCTAATCAAGGCACCCATTCATAGAGATCGACCTAGCACACTCCTCCTTCCGTAGTCTTTACTCTTCACTGATTCCTACAAGATCAATTTCAGCTAAATTGTGGCATCTGGAGACGCTGCTGGGTGATATCTGCGTGTGTGCATTTTGGATGCCCAGGGGATAGGTTTTGCTCAGTGATACCAGGCAATGAACCTTTCTGTGGCACCAGGGCTCGGGGCCCCTTTTGGAGGGGGAGGTTGTGTAGAGAAACCTATCCTCTCTCAATTTGGAGCCCCTTGGTGAACTGAGTCAGCTCGGCACAAGCTTTCCTCCATTATCTTTTCAGGGAGGTGCGCTCAGTCACTGACTTCCTAGGAGAAGTTGGGCTGCTTTCAAAGAAACCTGAGTTTGGTATTCTGCTGCTGAAGTCCTCTAAATTCAGCCAGTGTTTGATAACCAAGCATTATCCTGCTCTGCGCGATGCCAGCTTCTGATACTATCTGGGCTGTCACTGAACCTGCCCGTCAGGAGTCACAGGGAGCCGTCTGCTCCAAGATGGGTTTGAATGTCACCAGCGCAGGGCTCTTGTCCCCACTTTGCTGCATACCTTGCTCCGTGACCTCAGACAAGAGATTTGGGGAATCCGAGACTGGTTTTCTTCTCGGTTGAGATAAAAAGAACAGTCCTGTCTGGAGGCCAGTTGGGTGGAGAGTGGTGTGTGCCATGCTAGAAAACGTACAGAGAGATTATTTTCTCCTCCCTGACCAGAACTGCAAACAGCCTTCCTCCCTCTGCCCCGTGCTCCCACTCTGCACTGCCCACGTCCTCCCCAGACACCCGGTGCTTTGTGTGGCGGTGCCTGCACCCAGGTATACCCATCTTGGCGGGGTTTGCTGTCTTAGACCCTTCCCAATGGGTTCCCTTTGCAAGAAGCAAACACCACATTTTACCACTGGACTTGTGAGTTCCAAAATGACTGTTTCCTTAAATTATGAGAAATCAAAGGGCTCAAAGGGGAATCCCAGAATGACGCCCTTAGATGCATAGAAAAATTTCACCCCATTGTGTATGTGTACAGACAATGTTTTACAGTGAGTCTTTATTTACATATCGCACACGTGCGTGTGGGTGTGCACACACACACACACACACACACACACACACACACAGAGTTGTTTCCTGCTTTAATTAAATGTTTTTGCTATTGGATGTGTCTCTGATGTGGTCCAGCAGTAACATAGTCCGCTAAGCTGTAGGGCTTTAAAAACTTTTAAATAAAAAAAATTAAAAACATTTTTTAAAGCTACATAAATTTTTAAAAAATTAATTATGTAAATTTAAAAAATTAAATTGCATAAATCATTACCCCAAATAGCCACACGGAACCTGGGAGTAGAGGAGAGGTGCCATCTGGCTAAATGGCCAAAGCTTTTCCCATCTCTGGCCAGATTTTCCTCATCTATAAATGGGGGATGGTCTCAGATGCTTTTCTTACCTCACCGCATAATTGCGATGGCTGAATAAGAGACTGGATATGAGGATGCAGTGATTTTATAGTTTCCTCTAGCAGTTTTTGCAGAAGTATTGTTGTGTACTATAGAGATTGGGTATTTATCTGGAGTCACCTACCATAACTGGAGGCAGCTAGATGGCTCAGTGGATAGAGCACTGGGCCTAGAGTCAGGAAGATCTGGGTTCAAATCTGACCTTAAACACTCACTAGCTTTGTGACCTTGGGCAAGTCACTTAATCCTGTTTGCCTTAATCCACTGGAGAAGGAAATGGCATGCCACTCCAGTATCTTTGCAAAGAAAACCTCATGGGCAATGTTGGCATGTTATGGTGCATGGGGTCATGAAGATCTGGACACAACTGAACAGTTCCCGCAAAGTGGGTGATTGTTCATCCTCAGTGACAGCCAAGTGACATCCAGCACAGAGCGCTGCATACATCAGGTGGTGCGATGTCATAGAAAGAAGGCTGGGCTTGGAGATTGGAGGCCTGGGGTTCAAATCATGCCTTAGACACCTACTAGCTATTTGACGGAGGGTAAATCACTTTCTGGAGCCTCAGTTTCCTATCTCAAAAATGGGATAATCCTGTTTGCATCCCTTACCTCACCAGGTTATTATGAACGAAGAACTTTGGAAAGGGATGTTATTGTCATGGGAGTCACTGTGTCAATCAGTCAGTCAATATACATTTATTAAGCACCCCCTATGTGGCAGGCTCTCTGCTAAGCACTGGGGATACAAAGAAAGGCCAGCAAAAGATTGTCCCTGCCCTCGAGAAACTCACAGTCTAATGAAGGGACAGCATTCATTCATTCATTCATTCATTCATTCATTCATTCATTCATTCATCATGGCCCTGCTTCCAGCCTGTCCCTCAGCCATTGTCTGACAATGAATTAGTTAACAAATGTCTTATGAAGGGCATCTATAGGACTTCTCGTGAACAGAACAATGATTTTCAGGTGAAAGCACATGAGGTCAAGAAAATCAGTTGTCAAGGGAAAAGCCAGTTATCTAACTAGTGGTTGCGTGCATATGTGCACACATGTGTACATGTGTGTGCATGTATGTGTGTGTCATTGTGTGTGCCACATCTGTGTACAGCACCACATAACTTCTCTTGCTCACAACAGTCCTTCTTGGGTTGACTGGCCGTGTACTGACTTGCATCCCCTGACATCCTGACATCTTCTGATGTCTCATCATGGTAGGGAGGAGATCCTGGGATCAGGAGATCACAGATTTAGAGTTCAGAGGGATATCGAAGGCCAGGAAGTCCAACCGCCTCCTTTTACAGAAGAGGAGAAGGAGGCCCAGGGAGGGGAATGAACTTGCCTAGCATCACCCAAGGAGTAAAGAGTGACTTGTATGATTCCAAGATCATCACCCTTTCTCCTATGCCCAGCTGCCCTCTGGGCTGGGCTGTAGTAAATGCTTAATAAAAGCTTGGTAACTGGCTGACTACTGGATGGGCCTTGGTATGGGGTTGTGCATATGCTGTCCAAGGACCAGCCTGGCTGTTCAGAGATGTTTATCACTAGGGAGATGGAATTTTTTAGCTATAGCAGACTTAAGGATTGTCTTATAAGGGGTAAAGATGCTGCAAATTTATTTAATGCCCACTGTGCCAGGTCCTGGTACTGTGGGTATAGATAGGAGCAATGTACTTAGTGATTTCGAGTGCCTCACCTCAAGGAACTTACATTCTAATGGGGGGAGGCAACAAATAAATGGATGCTGAGAAAAGAGGTATGGGGAGAGGGAGGGGGCAAGGATGAAGCATGCCCTAATAAAGGCATGCATGTCAAGGAGATTGCAGGAAGTGGTGTAGTGACCTGGACCCCAGCAAGATAAGCCAGAAAGCTTACCTGTCTGAACTGAGCAAGTCAGGGAATATGAGAGAAAGAGGAATGTGGCATTCATTCATTCATTCATTCATTCATCTATCCATTTGTCCATCCATTCATTCATCTATTCATTCATCTATCCATTCATTCATCCATCTATCCATTCATCTAACTAATTCATCAGTCCATCTGTCCATACATTCATTCATCCATCCATTCATTCCATGTTGCACAAACTTTATTCAGTGACTCAGAGCACTGCAGCCTTCATTATACTGTACTAGGGTCCATCCATCTCACAGTTATCAAACAGTGCCTGCATATCTCATCCCACCCTCAAGATTATAAAGAGTTTGAGGGGGTGGGCTATGTTTTCCTCCTAACCTTTCTGTCTATTCCATTGGTAGAGCAAGTATCTAGCATGCTGCCTCTACCTCCAGGCCTTTGCCCACATATCCCCTCATGCCTGGAGTTCACCCCCTCCTCACCTCTACCTTGGAGAACGCCAGGCTTCCGTCAAAGATCAGTTCTGGTGCTGCTTCCTACATGAGGCCTTTCATGACCTTCCCTCGGTTATTAGTACCCCCACCCCCTGAACTTACTGTAGGTGGTCTTTGTGTCTCTAGAATCACAGTCATAGATTTAAAGCTGGAAGGGACCTTGGAGGTTGGCCAGCCTCTTGTGGGGTATATTATAGAGATTGTTATTCGGGTAGGAGTTGAACTGGACAGCTACTGAAGTCCCTTCCTACTCTGAGATTTGGTTATGGTCCCTCTGCCCTGGTCAGACCCCCCTTGGGAGGATTGTGTTCAGTTCTGGAGGCCATGTTGTAGATAGGACATTGATGAGCTGGGAGAGTGACCAGAGGAAGGCAGTCGGGATGGTGGATTCATTCCTCATTCCATGGCAGATGACAATCAATAGAAGATACTGGGGGTGTTTCACCTGGTGAAAAGAAGACTCGGGGCAATGGGACAGCCGACTGCAAGCATCTAAAGGGTTGTTTTTTATGAAAGGGATCACACTAGCTCCAGAGGGCAGAAGCAGGAGCAGAGAGTGGTTCTTCCTAAGAAGATTGAGCATTACTCTCAAGAAGAAACTTCCAAACCATCAGAGGTGCCTTCCCTGCATTAACAAATGACCCTCATTCCCCACAGGAACCTTGATTTACAAACGCCTGCTTGGTCTCCCCCTCGGTGGACATTCGGCTCCACCTGGGTTGATGTTAACCTCTATTTCAGCGTATTTTAGTCTCCGCGTGGGTGGTTGTTAGCCTCCATTTGGTTGTAGGTGACAGTAAAGAAAAAAGGTTTAACAAATTGAATTAGACTAACTTGACACCACGGCCAATTCAGCCCAAAGAGCTGGTTCAGGAGACCCCAGGAGACACAAATGAGTTTTGCAGCTCGTTCTTACCCTCTCTTTTTAATGTTACTGGATTCTAGAACTGTGCAGTCCAGTGGAAAAAAGCTCAGTTGGGAGTCAGAGGGCTTGGGTTCTAATTCTCCCTCTGATACACTCTCTACCTGTGTTATCCTGGACAAGTCCAAGTCACATCTTTCACTTCATCTATAAAACGAAGGGTTTGGACCAGGCGACCTCCAAGTCTCCCTCCCGATTTCAGCCTTCCCTAGGGTGTGAGGTTGGGGAGAGAGGCGTTTATACTTCTGCCCTGCCTTAGGAAGAAGAATCAACAGACTGTGTGACTTGAGACCCCAGTGTGACATAAGGTGCTTATCTGGTCCCCCTCTTAAAGTATGCCTTGACCTCCTTAGCAATAACCTAGAAACAATGAATAAAAATAAATTTCTTTTCCATTTTTCCTCTTTCTGAGACTGAAGGTGACAGAACTGTGTGAAACCTCTGTGGAGGCTTCCAAAGTTAATGTCCAAATTGACTGCTTTGTCGTTTTGTTTGGTTTGGTTTTGGGTGGTGGGAGAGGGACAGTGAGTTCGTGGAAAGTATAGCCTGATGTTTTAATTTTTGAGAGAAATCTTTCATTGATTTCTAAAACCCAGAGTCCTGTAGAAAGACAAAGGCAGAAAGAGCAAACCGGAGGAGAATCTGAGCTGCTTTTTTTCAGCTGGCCTGGGGGGAGAGGCAGCAGTGGGGTGGAAGATGAAGCCCCCGGTTCAGATGTGGAGAGCTTACTTTTCGTTTGCATCAAAGCAAACCTAACATATTGAGGAATTTTATATTCGGAGCTAAAATACTCCATTGATCCCCTTCTCCTGACCGGTTTCTGGGAAAGGCGTCTGGGCCAGCCTCTACAGTGACACCCTAACAGCGGAGCAATTGTGTTGGGGGCATGGAGCTGCCCTGGGTGGCAGGGAGCTTCCTGTGTTGAAATCATGACTCAAAGATCTCATCGCGATAGTCCCGCAGACCAGGAAATATCATCTTACAGACCCGCCGTTCCTTCCAGGGCCTTGTGAGACCGCCTTTCATGTCGGCATCTTAATGAGCCTAAGCATTAGCCGAGGAATTCAAGGCATCCAGGGAGCTCTATCCCGTCCCACCTTTGGGCTATCTCGGAGGTCCGGTTTCCCGTGGCCAGTGGCACGGAGGGGGCTGGGCACTCCGAGGGAGGGATCGATTGCTCCTCATTCTCAGGGAGGCCTCCTGGCCAGCGGCTGACCAGAAATGCTGAGCTTCCAAACCACTGGGCTTCGGGAGCACTAGGGAGCCATGGCTACGGCGACTGACTTTGTTCTGCTCTCGGCCTCTCCACATTCCTGACATGCAGCCTTGAGGCAAGCTGCCTACATGTTCTGGGTCTCAGTCTGCCCCAAAAGAATGAAAGATAGTGATCAGATACAGAAGCACAAACTCTTGGAGTTGTCAGGGACATGGTTCGAAGCCATGTGGTCAAGCCCATGCTCCGTGAGGAATCTGGCCATGGCATCCGGGTGGAGAGGTCCACTGGCCTCTGCTGGAAGATCTCGGTGAGGGAAAGCCAGTTACCTCCCAACTGGGAGGCTTTTCCTGGGGAGGAAATTGTTTTGTTTTTATTTATGTTTTTTGTTTTTGTCTGACACCAAACCTAAAATGTCTTCTGTGCTATTTCCACGTGTTGCTTCCCAGGTTCTGCCCTCCAGGGCCAAGCAGAACAAAGCCCAATTCATTATTTATTAAGCGCTTGTGAAGAACTGGGCCAGGTCCTGGGATGCAGAGACACAAATCAATGAATCCATCGACAAACCTTTATGAAGCCCTTCCTCTGAGTCGATCCTTCTCTAGGCACTGGGGACCAGGGCAGGGGGCAACTCCAGGGAGCTGGGAGGGACCTTGGAAACTGTTTAGACCCTATTTCCCATTTCACAGAGGAGGAAATAGAGGCCCACAAGCATAAGGGTCAGTGGGGTGGCTGAATGAATGAATGAATGAATCATCAAAATCATCAGAAAGAACTTGTTAGGATTCAGTTAGGTGTCCCATAACCCGGTCTTTCTTTTGTTACGATTTTGCGAGTCTATTGAGAGGCAATGTTGGTGCTGTGGAAAGGACCTAGGCTTAGGAGTTAGGAACTGGGTTTTAGATTTGGCTCTGCCAGGATGCAACTGTGTGACCTCTCTTGGGGCCTGTTTGCTCCTCTACAGTAAGAAGAATAAGAATTGGCATTCCCAGAGTGTGTCGTTCGCTCGTTTTTCAGTCTTGTCCGACTCTTCTGACCCCACTTGGGATTTTTTTGGCAAGGATTCTAGAGTAGTTTTCCATTTCCTTCTGCAGCTCATTTTACAGATGAGAAAACTGAGGCAAGCAGGGTGAAGTGATTTGCTCAGGGTCACACAGCTAATGAGTGTCCAAGGCTGGATTTGAACTCAAGAAGAGTCTTCCTGACTCCAGGCCCAGCACACCACCCACTGCTTCCCAGAGCTTAGCTCACAGTAGGTGAGCAGGGGAGGGAGAGCATTCTAGGCATGAGGGACAGCCAGAAAAGGTGCCTGGAGCCAACACCCACTTTTAACATAAGCCAGAGTTGGGAGAAGTGGGAGGGAAGGCAGCAGCTCTGGGCAGTGGGCAGTAACCCAGGATAGGACTTGGTGGAATTGGAGATTTCCGGGGCACATCCCTGACCACAGACCCGCCCTTCTTGTCTTGCCTCATTTGTCCTTCCTTCTCCCCACCTCCTTCCGTCCCATGGCTGCGTTTGGAGGGCTCAGGAATAACAGAATGGACATTTTTGGAGTGCTTTTATGGGCTGTGAAACCCTTCCCGTAGGTGCTTTCACTCAAGCCCCTTCCCCAGTCCTACCAGGTGGAGGGAGGTCCATTCAATAGGGAGGAAGCATAACAAGTCAGCCAGTCACTCAGCTGGTGGGGGCAGCTGTGAGGCGCAGAGCCTGCTCTCTGCCCGCTGCTTCTCAGGATGCCCGGCTGGTGTACACAAATCGGACCCTGCTGGCTCCGGGAAGCCTCACTCGGGACAGAGATGTGCCTTTCTACCAGGAAGTGCGTTCGTCACCGAGATCTTGCAACACTGGTGTCTGCCTCTCGACGCTTCCTGGTTCCCAAGGAAGTGTTATTCTGAGGTTGTTTGGGGACAGGAGTTCCCCCCGACCCCCCCATAGGTAACCTTGAACTTTGACTCTTTCTTGCCTGAGGGCTCCTCTGTGGCTCTGCCCCGAAGAGCCCTCAGGTTCCAGCACAATCCCCAGGACCAGCCTCTGTGTCCCCAGCTCTCCTGCCTCAGACCTTGGCCTGTCCCTCCTCTGCCCCCTCTCCACCCCTGCTGGAGTCCCTGCATGGATTGTTCTGATGGCTTGGCTGGACCTCCTCCTTCCTGAGCCCCGGGCCATGGGGCTTCTCCCCGAGGCTCTGCCCTGGTCTGTAAGCCCATCAGGAATTTCTCTGGGCCTTCCTCTTCCCATTGGCAGCCCTAGAGCAGCATGTCAAGCAATGCTTCTTGTGAGGTGGGAAACCTTCTGACACAGAGAATCCACATCTAACCAGGATGACAATTCCCATGGGGCATTTTGCAAGTGGCAAATTTGGGTGAGGATTCCTATAATCATAGCCCATCAGATCTGGAAAAGACATTCTTCTACTGCGCTCCCCCTCCTCCAACCATTCTGTAATTGTGGAAACTGAGGCCCAGAGAGGGCAAGCCAGCAGCCAGTCTCAGATTAGGATCTGTGCCTGAATCAGGGCTTTCTCAGTATCTGGGCAGGCAGCATTGGAACTCACCAGGTGGCTGAGAAAGTGGCTTAGCCCAGGGTCACACAAGTAGGAGGAGGGGCTGAGCTGACTTAGGACTCCTATGTTCTGATTCTCACCCCATGTTCTCCCATTGTAGGTTACCGAGTTCGGAAGAGCTGCTTGTCTCCTCCATTAGGTTACACTGGCTTCTGGGATAACAGGGGTGGGGGTCCCCCTAGTGACTTAGGCAAAGGTTTTGACTTCTTCTTTGCATTCTCCACTGGCCAAAGAGTCCTACAGGGTTTGAGGACATGACTAGAAAGGAGGAATTCTCTCCAAGATCTAGCCCCAGCAGGTGTCTCTGCAGTGACCTGTCCCATCTCTTGGCACCCAGCTCAGATACTACCTACCACATGGAACTTTCTCAGATCTCTCTTCCTGGGTGAGATCTTTCTCTCCTCTAAACTTTGATGTTGAATGTTTATCTCTCAGAGGATGACACATTCTGCCTTGTGTGGGGGCCTTGGAAAGTTGCAAAGAGGAGCTGTCCCAAAGAAGAATGAACTGCCTTTGCCTAGGGAGTGAGTAGCCCGTCACCTGAGGTCTGCAAACATAGCCTGGCTGAGCAAAGAGGCTGCTTTGAGTTGCCTGATCCCGCCATGTGGGGAGAACATGGCTCAAAGCACAAGGAAAGGGGGTCTGTCTGGCCAGATTTAGAATGTTCTTGAGTCTTGTGGGTTATCCAAATGGAGCCGCGCTGGAGGCCCACGGGGTCTGACTTCACTTAGGGCTGCCAGGACCCAGGATGCCGAGTCAAAACAAATGCGCCTTCCCCGGGCCCCCCAAAAGATCTCCAACCCAGCGAAGACAGCCCAAAAGCTTTGGATGATTTAAGAGTAAATGAATCTGAAACATAAGGATTAAATTGCTCTAAAAATACCCAGGAATCCCAAATTTAGAGAGGGAGGAAAAGGATTTTGAAGAAGACATTCATGGCCTTTGATGAATCGAAAAAAGTTTGGGGAAAAAATAAATCCTGCTCATTCAGGAAACCAGAACAGCCTAAGCCAGGGCTAGAAAAGAATAAGTTGTGGGCCCACACTCCATGTCAGAGCCACGGCCCCCTGGGCTCCATTCCTTCTTAGCTGGGCATGCTGCTGGCCCCCTCACAGACCCCAAAGTCACAGAATCCAGCCTGTGCCTGGACAACAAGCATTCTCTTCATGGTTTCTCCCAGAGTGGCCACCCAGGCTGCTTGAGGACCTCTAGGGAGGGGAAGTCCACCCTGTTAGTTGAGAGGGAGAGGCCATCTAGGATGGAACCCTGACCTTGGAGACAGGAAGGTTCCAACCCTACCTCTGCCTGCCGTTCACTTGCTGTGTGGCCCTGGGCAGATCACTTAAAGTCTTTGAGACTCAGTTTCCTCATATGTAACATGGGGATAATCATAACACCTGTCTCCCAGGGCTGTTGTGAGGCTCAGATGAGACCCTGTGTGTAAGGTGTCAGTTTTGCAGATTTTAAAGTTCTCTGGAAATGCTGGTCATTATTGTTGGCTGATTAAAGCAAGCATGACACCAGGTTCCCATTTCTGGCCTTGGTGAGAAGGAACATGAGAGAAGCTGGACTTTCTCCTAGAACTGTGAGGAGGGCTGTCCCCCACATGTAGCATGGTAGTGTTATTGTGTGGCTCAGTGACAGGCAGAAACAGACATCACAAGCCTCTTCTCCTCCACCCTTCAGCAAGGGAAGGGAAGAAGGAGGTTGGGACCAGAGTCTGCCACTCTGCTCTCCGCAGAGAGAAGGGGCACCAGACTAGAATGCTGTCTGTCTGCTCCCTTAAATATTATTTGTCTGGAGGATATAATTTTCAGTTTCAAGCTAAACTTTGCTCTCTAGTCATTAATGGGGAAATGAGGGCCCCAGGCTTTCTAGTCAAGTCTTGACTCCCTTCCTATCAAACATCAGTTCCACAATAAATACACATAGTAAGTAGCAGGAAAACCATTTATTCAAGTCTATAGCCAAACAGAAATCAGAAAAAGTCTACATAGGAGGATATGTACCAGACAATACAGAGGGAAGGAGTTGTCCCATCGGGAGTGAGATAACAAGAGAGAGTCCTAGATCTCACCCAAGGGGAAGTTCGCTAAAGTGTCCAGGGCAGCAAGCTGGGATGGGGACTGATGGAAACCCCCAGCTGCTCTCGTCCTGGCTTCTCAGTGTTTTCCTTCAGCAACCTGAAGTGGGGCTGGTCTGCTCCATCATCTCTCTCAAAGCTGAAAGTCAGAACCCAAAAGAGACTGAAGAGATGGGGTCTCTCTTCTCTCTCCCTCTCCCTAACTCTGGCCCACTGCTGATGCAGGTAGAGGGCATTGATGTCCACCAGTGGGAGAGAGTCCCCCACCAATTGGCTCTGGGGCTTGGGTAAGGGAGGAAGAGGAGAGAGAAGTGTCATTGGCAGGACAGAGGAGCCCTGTCTCCCTCTGAGATGCCACGCTGCCCTTTTCATGTCTTCTGTTTCAAAGACTCTAGAAGGGCAGCTGATGCCTGAGCACCCATAGAGGAGAGAGCTCTGTCCTCCTTCCCACTTCTCCAGGTGCATGGTAAAGACTGCCCTGGGGCAGAGCACCAAACAGGAATGTTGGGACGGTCTGAGGAAAGGATCTATTTAGATGAGAAAGGGAGCTATCCAGCCCAACCTTCTCATTTTGGTAGGGAGAAAAGCCCCTGCCCAGAAAGATAAAGTCCCATGATCAAAGCACCACTAAGAAGTAAATCATACCACTGGGATCTGAATCCAGTTCTCTCTTCAAGATCCTGCATGGGCTCCCGAGAGTTACACAGGTAATAGCTTCAGAGGAGCCAGGTTCTATTTCCAGCTCTCCCCCCACCACCACTGGCTGGGTGGCTGCCCCCTCCCCAAGCCTCTTCACTTCCTTCTTCTGTTAAATGAGGGGGTTGGGCTGAGTGGCCTCAAAGGTCTCTCCCAGCCCTTTCCAGGCTGAGATTGCTCCTGGGTTCTCTCTTCAGCTGGGGTGGCTCCTGATGGCTGTTTCTTGGATCAAAATGCCTTTTCCTCTCCAGAACCAGCTCTGTCTCTTGGAAGTCTCCATGTTCATTCCCTACTCCTTGAGTAAAGCCTTTCAGAGATGATTTCTGCTAACAGCTGAAGAGTAAAGTTGGCAAGAAGAGTCAGATATTTCTCTCTCTTCATTGAGAGAAAGAGACAGACAGAAAGAGACCAAGAGATGAGCATGAGGCAGAGACAGAGAGATATACAGAGACCAAGGAGAAAGCCAGAGACACAGAGGAGAGAAACAGAGATAGAGACGCAGATAGAGACAGAAAGATGGAGCAAGAGAGGAGAGAGACAGAAACAGAGAGAAAGGAGAAACAGATACACAGTGAACCGCTCCTTAATTTTGGGGTGTCTTGTTATAGCTTATAGTGCCCGGATGTGTGACTGGTCCAAACCTCCACCATGCCCCTGGGCCTCCCCAGTGCCCAGTTCTCTCTGGAGGGAATCTTGTAAAAGGAAGGGCCATCTCAGAACCATCTCCATCATTACTTGGCATTTCGTCTCGAAGATGATTTTAGTGGATGGAAGTGAAGAATGGCATTCCAGGGAGGCTCCCAGCATGCCTTCCCTTCCCTTGCCAGTATCTCTGGGACTATGGGCTCCCAGAGCCGTAATCTGGCTAAAGGAGAGATCACCAGCCTAGGAAGGCACAGTGAGTTAGGAGGCAGGTCTTCTCTATTCAGTTCTCAGCTTGGCTGTTTCCTGGCTCTGTGGCTTTGGGCTAGTCACGGCACTTTCCTGGGCCTCATTTTCCCTTCTTTGTAAAATGAGGGTTTGGACCAAGTGATGTCTACGGTCCGTGCCAGCTGTCAGTCTAGGATGCCCCACAGAAGTGGACACAAAGACTTCTGAGATGCACCTGGAAGGGTGTGGACCCCACCCCTCCACTGGGTGTGTCCTCACTCTGGCCAGTGAGTGATCTTGGTGCTGGGCCTTGGTGGGGTCTCCTTGGCGAGTCACAGCACTCCCCTGGCCCGACACGGAGGGGATGTGACTCAGGCCAGGGCTATTCAGAGTCCTCAGAATTGTTGAGTCACTGAGTGAAGGACCACAGAGCAGCTCTGAGCACTGAGCTCTTGTCTATTTGGAGTGAGATTTCAGCCCCGACTTAGAACAACCCACAAAACCGCCCCTGATCTGGACCAGGCCAGAGCTACCAAGGAACTCTGGGTCATTAAGACTCATTTCCGAAGTCTGGGGACATTTGGCCCTCAGTTACTCATAGCCAAGTGGATGAGGCGTCACCCACAAGCCCCAGAAGGCAGCAGCCTGCCCTGGGAGGCTTCCTGTCAAGCCCTGTTTGCCTTTTGCTGAGTAGATTCCAGGAGAGAACTATCCACCCTGGACTGGAAGACAAGGCAGGACAGAGACATCCTTCCCATGGGCTACCCCACACCTACAGCAGGACTGGGGGCCAGGAGCCTGAAGTATTGGCCCATTAATGCTAATAGAGTCCTGACTGGGACAGAAGGCTGCATCCCTGGGTTCAAATTCTGCTGAATCTCTTTGGACCTCAGTTTCCTCATCTGTAAAATGAGGAAATCCAAACCCAGGGTTGTTCCCATTCTATCACAATGCCTTCACCTCTCTAAAGCCCCAGTTTCTAAGGTTCCTTTCAGCTCGGGATCTGCAGTCTCATCATCACCATAGTCTAGGTTTGCAAATATATATGTATTTTTTAAATTTCGTATAGTAAGCTCTTGAGAAATGCTTTCTCATTCATTTCTCATCCATTTTATCCACCCGCTGACTCCTCCATTTATTCACCCCTAACAGAGTGCCGGGTCCAGGTGGCCACTACAGCGCTCCTCCCTGCGGGGCCTCTACAGCGTGTGCCCAATTAGGATGGGCATAAACACTTTGTAATCGTATATCTGCACACACTGACAAGGATCAGGGATGAATTGCTCCCTTACCCCATTTTCTCCATGTGTCTTCAGGGCATCCCATCAGAGCTGGGCCGAAGCGGAGGGGAGATTTAGACCTCGTCTCCTGTTTCTGTCGAAGGCACCATCTTCCTTCCTGCCTCCCGGGTTCATCATCTCAGTGAACAGGGAACTCCCTGCGAGAAAAGTCCTTCCACCCACATGGACCCCACTGGCACCTTTTTGGCCACTTAGTCTTTGAGAAGCTGAGGGACTTACCCAGGGTGACAGTCAACATGTGTCGGAAGTAGACCTGGGGTCCGGGTTGTCCTGGCTCCCCCTGCCCGATGCTGCCTCTGATAGTGTTCCTGTAGCAACCGTCCCAGAAGACTGAGGCATTCCTACAACTGCTGAAGAATGGTTTACTATCTTTAAGGTTCTCAGCCACAGCTCAGTGCAACCCTGATGGCCTTGGATCTGATGGGAAACTTCCCTGCTCCTGGTTGTGCCCCCCAAAGCCCCACAGAACAAATCTGACATCTCCTTCAAATGCTTGTAGACAGCTGTCTGTTTCCCCTGAATCTTCTCTCCAGCCTCAGTTTCTTCCAGGGGTCTTGTCATGACCTGGACTCCAAGCCCATCCCCATTCCAGCTGCCCTCCACTGGACCCTGTCCAGCCTATCTGTCCTTGAGTCATGGCAACCAGACCTGACCCTGATAAGACCAGATCAGACAAGTCAGTGCCCCCCCTCCTTTTGGGGGGGCTCTGTTCTCCTTCATGTAGCGTGAGACCCCCATTAGCTCTTCTTTAGCTGTGCCATCACACTACTGACTCCAGCAGAGTTGGCATCCACTAAAGACCCCCAGATCATTTTGATGACAGCTGCTATCTATCCATTCATCCCCTACCCTGTAGGTTTGCCCCTAAAGGGAAGCAATGGGTGTCTTCAAAGAGATACCTTTAGGCTCGATATGAGCCCCAGCTTCCTAGCAATGGAAGCCGTCCCAAAGTGGAGCGGGCTGCCTCAGCAGGTGGGGGGGGGCTCCTTTGGAGGACCTTCGAGCAGCTCCATGGGGTTACGCTATAAAAGATTCTGGTGAACACTTTAAAAATGTTTGTTGGCTGACGCTCTTCCCACCCTGAGCTGGTTTCCAAGAGCTCCTGGTTGCTGCTTGGCTTGTGGGACCTGGTGTCTTGTCTGCCAGGCTGGGCCAAGCAAGCTGGCTCTCTCCGGGCTCAGCCCCTGGACACTGATTGGTTCTGCTGACTTTTCGAGTCCTCACAAGGAAGAAAGGCACAGGCGGGCAGCAGCCCCCTCCAGCTGCAGGCTTGGCCATGAGCTCCTGGGCTAGCCCGGTGTGGAGCGGGGGTGGGGAAGATGGGCCAGGCTCCCCTTTATCTTATACCCCCATGGCTGCTAGGGAGACCGAGAGAGTCAGTTCTCTCTTGAGGTTTTAAAATTTCATCCTCAGTTCTGGCTCAGCATCCAACCAAAAGGCCTGCCCCCACCATGGAATGAATGGATCTAACAATCCTGGAATATTGGGAGGCGACCTGCAGACTAGGTCTCTGTCAGCTTCTAGCACACCTACATTGCCTCATTCTCCCAGGTCTCGACCTTCATCGGCCAGCCCCCCTTTGCATGTTCAGCTTCTAAAGGGCTATAGAAATGTCAGCTATGGTGGTCATTAGGAAGAGAACAAGGCATCAGGAAGGAGTCGCAATCAGCATCAGTGAAGTGGATGCTAATGAAGCCACAGGTTCTTGGAGAAGGGAAATCAGTGCAAAGGGAATGTGATTTTTTGTGCCCTCCTAAGCCTTGAGCACCAATAGAAATTGGAGCCACGAATGTGTGCCAGACAGTGTCTCTCCAGCACTGCTTAATGCCCCCATCGAATGGCTCCTCGCCCCCCCCAGAGATGCCTGCTCAGTGGCCATGAGGCACCAGAGGCCTCCAGAGCCTGGGTGAGTGTAGTGAACTGGTCAGAATGAATGGCTGGGCTGGCTCACTGCCCATTGTGTGGAGTTATTTTGGGACCTGAGAAATGTACTGTGTGAACTGTGAGACCCAGGGTTATCAGACAATCGCAGATGATGGGAATCGTCAGCCAGCCCATGTTCACTGAGCATCTGCTATGCGCCCAGCCCCATGCTAGGCACCACTAAGGGTGTGGGGGGTGTGTGGAGGGGGGGACCAGGAAGGAATGGCTTCAAGCAGTTTATGGCTGACGTAGAGAGATAGCATGAATACACGTGAGATAATTCCAGGCCAATCTAGGCCTAAGGTGTAATAATGCTAATTCTAAGAGTGTGTGTGTATGTGTGTGTGTGGGTTTAAAGAAGACCAGTGAGGTATTAGACTGGACTAAAATTCATTCATTTATTCACATTTATTAAGCACTTGCTGCTAGGCACTGGGGAGAATGCAAAATTTAGGTTTAACTCGGGTAGGCTTGGCCCCTAGAGCTCACAGTCTAGGATGGAATCACACACACACAGATAACTCTTCCAAAACATTCCTTGATACATGCATTCGAGATGGCCTGGTGCAAAGGCTCTGAAAGGCTCAGAAAACCAGATTTGGGAAATTTGCTAAAAGGGCTGTCCCAGGGGGAAGGGGCTGTCCCTGGAGAAGAGGGCTCCAGTACCTCCAGAGGCAGCTGGAATTCTTGGGAAGTTTTGTTCCTAAATTGCTTTTTGCAAGTTCCATCCACTAATCTTGCTTCTGTCCTCTGGGGCCAAACAGAGTGGGTCCCATCCCTCCTCCATGTAACAGTCCTTCTGATACTATCATTCCCTCCTGCTCCCAGTCTTCTCCAGGCCAAGCAAGTCAGATTCCTCATCCTCCTAGGGCACAGACCTGGGACCTCTTTATTCCTGGAAATGGCTTCTCTTAACACAGCCTGAGATTTTATTGGCTTTTTGGCTGCCGTGTCTGCTTGGGACACAACACACATACTGGCGTCCCAATTCCCTAAAATCCCCACATCTTTCCAAAACAAATTGTTGCCTCCATGCCTCTCCTGTCTTCTGCTTGAAGAACTGATTGTTTTATATCCAAACATCAGACTTTGTGATGGGAGTGTCATTTGAAGGCACTGACTGCTTCTCAGTTGTGTGGCAGTAAGAATTCTTTTTCAGATTCGGGTTAGTTTAGAAGACCACTGAAGTCCCTCCCAAATCTGAAACTCGAGGACTTTCATCTCCTCAGATCCAGCTCAATGCTCTAGCCCATCAAGCCCTTTGGATCCCGTCTCCGTAGTCTGGTGGACTAGCTCGGCCTTTCCACTTTGTGTCATTGGCAAATTTGATGAGCATTTCAATGATGCCTTTGTTCAAGTCATGGATAACAATATGAAATGGTCAGGGCTGAGCATAAGTCCCTGGGCACTCCTGCCATGTTGGTATGGAACCACTAACAGCTAGCCTGAGTCCCGCCTTCCAGCCCACTTCTGAAGCTGTCTGACTGTGTCCTGGCTACTCTAGAGCTCTCTGCCTTCTCCACAGGAAGAGTAGCAGATGCTCAGGCAAAAGCTTGCTAAAATCTAGGGGAATCATGCCCACAGCATGCCACTGCCCTGGCCTCATAGATTAGGAATCCTGACAGAAAGGAAGTGAGGTTGGTTTGGCATGCCCAGTTCTAAGTGAAGCCGGGGGAGCTCCCTGGAATCACCACTTTCTTTTCTAAGTGTTGACCAATTGTCTCTCCACGTATAGAAGGGACCCTAGTTTAGTTTGGAAGTAGACCCTCTCAGGTTTCTTCCAGCTCAGAGGTCTTGGACATCGGTCCTAGGGGAAGTGAAGCCCTGATTCTGTGCATGGTTAGATTTGTGACTTTGGAAAAGTCATTTCCCTCTTTGGACTTCACTTTCTTCCTCTGTAAAATGAGGGTGGTGTAGGGGGTGGGGTGGAAAGGAGAGTGGACTAATCCCTTTCGTTTGTTGTTTTTTTTTTTTTGTTTTGTTTTGTTTTAGCTAGGCAATGGCGTTAAGTGACTTGTCCAGGGTCACACAGCTAGTAAGTATTATGTATCCGAGTCCGAATTTGAACTCAGGTCCTCCTGAATCCAGGGACAGTGCTCTATCCACTGCGCCACCTAGCTGCCCCCCCGTTTTTTTTGTTTATTGGTTTTTTTTTTTTCCCTAACTCCTTTCTAAACTCCCTTCTGGTCCTAACTTTTTCTATGATTGACCTAGAGAAATCCATGTGAAGTGAAACAGTTGAGGATCCCTCCTAGGGAGATGGGCCTTGAAGGCTCATTAGAAAGGGGCAGGGAAGGCATTCCAATGGGGGGAGAGGCTGGAGGCTGGAATGGGCACTGACAAGCTTGTGGGAGCGAGAGATTAGTTGAACTACAGCCTGGGGCTGGCCAGTGAGCTGGGTGGTAGAGAGAGATAAGGCTGGACAGACAGAGTAAATCCACCTTGAAAAGGGCTGGGAAGGCGGGGAGGGGAGTCTGGACTTGTCTTTCCCAAGGGAGTGATCTGAGGAAATCAATGCCCTGGGACCCTGAGCCTGACGGGGGGCTGGGGCCAGGGGACAAGTCCAGAGGTTCTTGTCCTAATCTAGACCCGGGAAGATGAATCGAAATCAGCATTGGTTAAGTGCCTACTAAGACAGATGGAGTGCGTCCGAGTCAGAAGCATGGTGTTCCAATCCGGACCCTGCCACATACCATTTGTGTGACCTGTCAGGAGCTCCTTATCTCTTCGGTAAAACCAGGATAACCTCCAAAGGCCCTTCCAAGTCAGAACCCACAATTCCTGGCATGGGGTGGGGAAGAAATCAGGAAGAGGCAAAACCCAATGACAAGGAGAAAACCTCGCTGGGGGCTCTCTTTTACAATCTCACAAAACTGCTTTGGGAGCTCTGGGGATTGACTTAGAATAATAATTAGCTAGCATTCATTTAGCCGGATTTGCCAAAGCACTTCACATATATTATCTCAATGGATGCTCTCTATAACCCCTCGAGGGAGGTCCTATTATTATCCCTATTTTACAGAGAGGTAAACTGAGACTTTAAGTGACTTGCCTAGGGTCACCTGACTACTAACAGTCTGAAGCTGGATTTGAACTCAGGTCTTCCTGACTGCTGTCCAATTCTCTATCCACAATACAAACTAACTGTGCTTGGTTGTCATGTATTTGTTTCATCTGATTCTTCCTGACCACGTGTGGGTTATAGTGCATCCAAGCAACCTCTGAGAATATTTAAGCCCTAACAAGGATCACGGAACTCTCCCAAGTAAACTGCTCTCACCTCCCCTTGCAGGGCCTGCAGAGGGGCTCCCCTGAAGGGACCCCACTTGTGGTGTGGTGTGTGAGGGGATCTCATCTTTGCCTTCCAGAGCAGCACAGGGAGTGGGGACAGGCGTGCTGCCGGCCTTTCCTTCCAGACCACCCCCTCTCACCCCCAACCTGTGCAGCGTCCAGTCCGGCAGAGTGAGAACACCACCCACAGAAGTCACCTACAGTAGTCGATGCCAATGATTGCCCAGAAAACAGTTCCCTGGCCTCCAAGTTCGTCCAAACCAAACTGCTCGCCCCTTCAGGCCTCCCTTATTGGGCTGCTGCAGAGGTGCTATGGCCCTGGGGACCTCAAGGCAAGCTTCTTCCTCCCCTGGGGCTCAGTTTCCTTATTCGTAAAATCAGAGTGTTCACTAACTGGTGTCTAGACCCTTTCTAACTCCAGATCTGTGATCTTGGGAGCTTTGAACAAGTAGAGACCCTCAACTCTTTGGGCTTTAGAAGTTAAAAAACCCCCCAAAAGGATTTTAAGCCCATAGTTACAGGAAGAGAGGAGAGGGATTCCTCTCTTCTGCTATGCCTCAGAGGAACAATGGGAGTTGGAGGTGGGGGGGGGGGCAGAAGCTGATTCAGGCTCGAGGATAAGAAGGACCGGCCGAGCATCAGAACTCTGCCCTGGGATCCCCTCCTCTCCTGACATCTTCAAGCAAAAGCTGCACCATGACCATTTGTCATTAAGGTTGTGGATACAGGGGTTTTGGTACAACTACGGATTGCCTCTGGGGTCCTTTTTAGCTTTGTGACTGTGAACCCGAACTGAGCTTCTGTTCCCTGGGGGTGCTCAGTGAAAATCTTACGTTGACTTGAAGTCAGAGGACCTGGGTTCAAATCCTGACTCTTCTGTTCTGTGACCTTGAGCAAGTTGCTTATCTTCCCTGGGCCTCAGTTTCTCACCTGTAAAGTGAGGAGGTTGGACTGGACAGTCTCTTAGGTCCTTGTTGTCACCTCAGTCTGCGATCTTATGAAACCTCAGCCCAGACAGCAACTAGGAGAATGCATGTTCTAGTGGAAGAAAAGAGGCACCCGGGTCCTAGCCAATGACCTAACTTAGGATGAAACATTTTAGAAATCTTTTCCTCCCTTCCTCCCTCCCTTCGTTCCTTCTTTCCTTCCTTCCTTCCTGATTTCCTTCCTTCCTTCCTTCTTTCCTTTTTTCCTTCCTTCCTCCCTTCCTTCCTTCCTCCCTTTCTTCTTTCCTTCCTTTCCTCCCTCCCTCCCTTCCTTTTTTTCTTCTTTCCTTCCTTCCTTCTTTCCTTCCTTCCTTCCTCCCTTCCTTCTTTTTTCCTTCCTTCCTTCCTTTTTATCTTCTTTCCTTCCTTCTTTTTTTCCTCCCTCCCTCCCTCCCTCTCTTCCTTCCTCCCTCCCTTCCTTCCTTCCTCCCCTCCTTTCCTCCTCCCTTCCTTCCTTCCTCCCCTCCTCCCCTCCTTCCCTCCTTCCTTCCTCCCTCCCTCCCTTTCTTCCTTCCTTCCTTCCTCCCTCCCTTCCTTCTTTCCTTTTTTCCTTCCTTCCTCCCTTCCTTCCTTCCTTCCTTTCTTCTTTCCTTCCTTCCTTCTTTCCTTCCTTCCTCCCTTCCTTCCTTTTTTCCTTCCTTCCTTCTTTCCTCCCTCCCTCCCTTCCTTCCTTCCTTCCTTCTTTCCCTCCTTCCTTCCTCCCTCCCTCCCTTCCTTCCTTCCTTCTTTCCTTCCTTCCTTCCTTCCTTCCTTTTTTCCTTCCTTCCTTCTTTCCTCCCTCCCTCCCTCCCTTCCTTCCTTCTTTCCTCCCTCCCTCCCTTCCTTCCTTCTTTCCTTCCTTCCTTCTTCCCTCCCTCCTTCCCTCCTTCCCTTCCTTCCTGCCTCCTCTCCTTCCCTCCTTCCTTTCTGCATCAGGAGAAGGACTTTCTTCATCTGGGAGTCCCCTTTAACCAGTGACATCCCAGGCCCGGTCCCTGTCCCCTGCTAAGGGCGCACACGGAGAGTCAGTGCCCTTAGCCTGACTCTCTTCATTGCACCACAGCACTCATCAGGGATCATGCTTTCCCAGTTCTGCTTTCCTTCCTGTATATCAGTTGAAATCAATGTCATTCTCCCCAGAATTCCTCTGCCTCCCCATTTCTTCTGGCACCAGAGTATTCATTGAGTCCCCACTGCAGCTTGTCTCAGCATTTTCCAGTCTCTGGGCACTCACTTGGTTTCTAGGTTTTTGCTGCCCCAAAGAGGAGGCTGTGGGCATCTGGGTGTGCCCCAACCCTTTCTTTTGTCATTTAGCTCCTTGGGTATTTGTCCATGACTGGAATAGTTGGGCCACAGGATGTGACCATCTCATTGATTTTCTTGTTTTGGTTTTCCATGTGCTTGCTTTTCAGAATGGTCGGACCAGTGCCCAGCTCCACCAGCCTGCTAGCTGCATGCCCGTCTTCCCAAAGCCCCTTTACCTTTACCTCTTTCTAGCTTTTATCATCTTGGCTGCTTTGCCAGGTCTCGGGCAAAACCTCAGAGGTGTGTGGATGTTCATTCCCTCGTGGTGCAGTGGAGAGAGCACCAGGCCTGGAGTCAAGAAGACTTGAGTTCAAATCTAGCCTGAGACACTTCCTAGCTGTGTGACCCTGAGCAAGTCACTTAACTAGTGAGGCACACAGCCTCAGTTTCCTCATCTGTAAGATGAGGATAATAGCAGCATCTACGTCCCAGGATTGTTGTGGGGATCAGATGAGATAATAATTATAAAATGCTTAGCACAATGCCTGGCACATAGTAAGTGCTATATTAAATAATGATATTGTTAAGTATTGTTATTATTTCTCTCATTAGTGATTGGAGCATTCTTTTATATGGTTTTCAATAGTCTGCATTTCTTCTTTTGAAAAGCTATTCAGACCCTTCAACTTTCTCTTTTTTTCCATCAAATCATTCTGCCTCCCTACTTTGAGCAGCTTTTTAATACAATAAACTTTCTAGCAAAGCTAGTGAGTCATCCCTGAGAGATGGCTGGAAGAGGCTCTGGCCAACAGAGACCCATCTATTTTAGCTGAAGAACCCTGGAAATTAAGAATGGTCTTCAGAACTCAGCCTGGAACAGCCCCAGTCCCCAGGCCTGAGGAATGAATGGAAGCCCAGTTGGGGCAGGGGATGCTTCCTTTTTGTCCTGGTGCGTCCAGTGCCTATACCCCCCAACCCCCAGCCCAAGCCTAGCACATAGACTGGGTTCCATAAATGTTTGTTGAATGGATTGAGTAGCTGGAGCCTTCAGCTGTTCTGACACTGTAGACACAGATAGTAGAAAACAATGTGGGGCCTGGCCTATCATTCCTTCTGGTGCATCATTAACTGCCTGGGAGTCAGCAGGAAGGGAGGGTGGGAGAGGTCAGGTGAAGGTGTACAGAGGGCAGAGCATGCCTGTCGGGCCCTTCAAGTCAGCAGCTGTAACTCTAAAACCACGGCTCTTTCCTCAATGGAATCACAGAAGCCTGAGTTTCCTCCTCTGGACAAATGCCCACCTTTTTCTGGTCTTCAGCTTCAATATCTGTAAAATGAGGGGGTCAGCCCAACTCTTAACATTCTTCGTTCTAAGGTCCCAGCTCTGAGATTCTACGTTCTGCGGGTACACCCTGCTCTGATGTTCCTCGTTCTCTCAGCTCTGACATTGTACATTCTATGATTCAAGGGGGACAGTGAGAGGGGTTGGCTCTTTTGCTATTGTCTGGGAGTCCTACTTTCCTGTCCCTGGAACAGATGATAGCTACGGGAACCAAGCAAGAGACGCTGGAATCATGAACGTGTGTGACCAAAGGAGTCTGGGGAGTGGCCGTTTAGCCCCCTTGGGTCAGTCTCTCCAGTATCATCACAAAAAGGTGAAAATTAGAAATATCCTGTGGGTCCGCCCACTGTCCACTTAGCCACCGGGCACTGATAGCGCACTTTGGCATGTTCTTGCCCTTTCTGCCTATAACCCTCAGACCTTGACTATTTCCACGATAGAACTGGCTGAGAGCTTTGGGGTTATAGTGAGACAAATCCAGGGTGCCCACATCAGCTGACTACAGCCCCTGAGCCCACTTGTCCCAGTGAATTCTTGTGTGGGTACATTCTGGTGTTGGGGAGGGAACACAGGGACAGTCCACCTTTCAGTTCCCTTGTGCTGGGACTGGGAACTCCTTCAAGGGTCCAGACCTGGGAAAAGCGGGGTTGGGAAGGAAGGCAGGCTTCAGGAAAGGGGTTCCACTAAGCAATGGGACGTTAGTGGGTTTGTTTTTTAAGTCGGCAAAATGCTTCACACACATTATCTACCCTGAGTCTTAGGCAGAGCAAAGTACTTTACTGTTGCGGAGGACAGGGCCTTTTTAGTCCATCAGCATATTGACTGGAACCTCCTCCCACCAACCACCAGGGAGGGCCTATAAGGTGTTATTTACTCCATTTTAGTAGTGATTTTCCTTAGGGTCATGAGAATCCATTGCCTCCAAGTCTCAGTTTCCCATCTGTGCCCCAGAGCCACAGACTGTCAGAGCTGAAAAGGACCCCATTGATCTTCCCTAAACAGGGTCCTGCTCTGTCACATCAACAGCATTACCCCTACCCCTTCCTCTCCGATTTCCTCCTGAAACAGCCGTTCTGCTTCATGGACAGCTCTCGACCAAAGAAGAAAACTTCTTCACTAGACTGGATGATTTCTCAAGTTCCTCTAGGTCAGAGATTCCAAGGTTCTGAAGAGTATGTCTCCTTGAAGAAGAGAAACCAAAAGGTTAAACCACTGGGATTTTTTACCAGCCGGGCCAAGCAGACAATGCCCTTATCTGCTCTCTGAATCCTAGTGAACGGCCCATACAATTTGGCAAGGCAAGATGGGGGCGGGGGCTTGTGGTAAGAATACGAATTCTCTAGAAATCTGCAGTGCTGATCTCTAAGGAGAGCTCAGGGAGTCCTTGCCGATAGCCCGAGATAGGAGCTCTGTTCCTTGCACAGGAGGGACAGATCTGAATGCCTCTCACCTGATGGGTTCCTGAGGCTGGGACCTCTCCCCTGGATGAGCCTAGAAACCTAAAGAGACCTAGCTGAGGTCTGGAACAGACTTCCAGAGGAAGGAGCTTCAATCCCATACTACCACCTGCCTGGTGGGCATTCTAAACCTTGTAGACACACCTCAGACTCAACACATCTCAAACCACCCCCTTCCCCCTGCCAAATTTTCCTTTCTGTAATCTTAACAGTGTCTTACCGGACAGCTAGATGGCACAGTGGATAGATTGATAGGCCTAAAGTCTCAGACCAATTCAGTTCATCCCCCGCCCCCAGCCCCCAGAGGGATCCTCCCTAAGTGCAGACCCCTGGGACTCCCCTATTCAACCAGCTCCATTGGCTTCCTATTGCTCTGAAACAGAACAAGCTAGAATGAGCTTGTCCAGTCCTTTCCAATCGGCCCCACCCAATCTTTCCAGCCTCCCTGGACATCGTTCCCCCTCCTTCCCTTTGTGATCCAGTCAAACTGGCCTTCTCTCTGCTTCTTACACTCGACCCCTCATCTCCTGGCCGTTCCTCTGGCTTGGAATGCACTTAATCCTTGCCAGCACCTCATCCAATCTCTCTCTTCCTTTAAGAGGAAGCTTAGGCGCAATCTTCTGAGAGAAACCTTTCTCCATCCCTCTCACTGCTCATACCCTCCTTCTCCCCAGCTTCATTATTCTCTCCCTCTCTCTCTGTGTCTCTGTCTGTCTCTCTCTCTCCCCCACCCCTTTTCTCTCACTCTCTCTGTCTCTATCTCTTGGAATTGTCTCATCCTTTGTGCTTGTATGTGTGTCCCCAGCACCTAGCATACTGTGTGGTCCATAATAGGCTTTTAATAAATGCTTGATTTATGGATTGGCTGTTGTAGAGGAGATTCCTATTCTGATATTGGCTGGTCCCGATGGTCACTAGCTCTGGTACTCTGTGCCTGGCTTGGCTGACAGCTGCACCCCCTCCCCCTTAAACAACAACTGAAAGTGAAAGCTTCGCTCTGAACTGGGCACCTTTGGACCCAGGGCTCAATGATAAGATCACCTTTATGTTGAGTCAAAACCCTCCCAGCTCTTTAAGGATGAGTGCATTGTTGGTGCTCCCCAAGACACTTTCATTTTGTCTTTTGAAGGTCACGCTGATCTGGAAGGGGCATTAAAGCGGCATTTAGTGCAACCCTCTCATTGTACAGATGGGGAAACTGAGGCTTGGAGAGTTTGTTTTTTCAGAGGTCTCTGAGGCAAAGGGAAGGATGATGCCATTGTCCACTTCCCCTTGCTCTGTTTCAGTCACGAGATCTGGCTTTCTAGGGAGCTGGATGTTTCAGCAGGGATTTTCAGTCAGCTTGGTTAAACAAAGCCCCCATCTCTGTCCACCTCCTTGTCTCCGCTGGCTTAAGAGAGTTTCCATCAAGAATGGGCTACTGATGGGGGCAGCTAGGTGGCACAGTGGATAGAGCACCAGCCCTGAAGTCAGGAGCACTTGAGTTCAAATCCGGCCTCAGACTAAACACTTGACACTTACTAGTTGTGTGATCCTGGGCAAGTCACTTAACCCCAATTGCCTAAAAATAAAAAAATTGGGCTAGTGATGGAGGAAAAGATTTCTCAATTCGATTTTAGATTACAGCCATGTGCCCAGCTGCCTGCGAGGTACTTGGGGATCTAACAAGATGATAAATCTGGAAGTGGAAGGGACCTTAGAGGCTCCATACTCCAACCCTGGCTAATGAACATCAGAGGCAGGCTTTGAAGTCAGTCTTTGGACTCCAGGGCTTTGAGTGTGTGTGATGCCTTAATAATAAGGACAAAAATAAGTCAAGCTAACAAGCACTAATTAATATTTGGCCATCATTTACTGATTATTATAAATAACAAAAAACAATTTTGTAATTCATTAGCAAACAGTTGCTTGTTGCTAATTTATTAATATATAATAATAGTAACATCAATAGCGTAATTACTTAATACTTGAACATTTGTAAAGCGCTTTGCCTGTCTCTTTTGATTGCCCCTACTTTCATGGACATCCATTTAGGGGATCCAGGGAAAATCGGCAAGGGGTGAGCTTATAAGAGAACAGTTCACAGAGAAGGTGACCTAGGGGTGGTGGGGAGGATCGGCCAAGGGGAAGGAGAAGGCATTCTCCTTTGGGAGTGCAGGCTGAAAGATGACCTAGAGGTGGCACCAGGGTGGAGAGAGCCTTAGGCTTGAAATCAGGAAGACAGAAGTTCGAATCCCGCCTCAGACACTTTGTGGCTGAGTGATCCTGAGCAAGTCATGTCACTGCTGCCTGCCTCAGTTTCCTCAATTGTAAAATGGGGGATAATAATAGCATCTGCTTCCCAAGGCTGCTATTAGGATGAAATCAGATCATACTTGGCAAGCACTTAGCACACAGAGGGTGCTTAAGAAATGCTTCCTTCCTATTTGAGCTAAACAGAACATCTCAAAGTATCATCATTTAAAGCTGGAAGGGACCTCAAAAATGCTCATAATTGAAAATAATCTTTAAGATGTGGTCTTGTCAAGGCAGGGGATGAGGGGGCCTGCTATCTTCTTACTCTTGAAAGTTATCCCTCTCTTAGAGCAGCCTAATCAATAAACATTTATTAAGCCAGGCACCGTGCTAAGCGGGGTGGAAACAAAGATGCAACATTCAGTCCCTGCCCTCCAAGAGCTTACAGTCCAATGGGGAGGCAACTTGTAAACAAATATAGACAAAGCAAGCTCTCAACAGGATAAATAGGAAATAATGAGTGGAGGGAGGGGATGGGGGAAGGCTTTCAGTAAAAGATGGGATTTTAGTTGGGACTTAAAGGAAGCCAGTATGCCAAGATGAGGAGGGAGAGCCTTCCAGGCATGGGGGATGACCAGAGAGAATGCCCAGAGCCCAGAGATGGAGAACCTTGTTCATGGAACATCCATAGGATCCCTGGATTGAAGAGTGTGTGTCTGGGGTTAAGTAAGTCTTCTGTGACTGCTACTCTGGTCTCTCACTGAGCTTTTTATCTACTAAGCCCCCCAGATCTTCTTCAGATAATTGGCTATGTGGCAATGCTTCCCCCATCTTGTACTTTATTTAAAAATCCCAATGTAGGACTTTATATTTCTATTAAACTTATTCTTCTTGGATTTAACCCTATGTCCCAGCCTATAGGCATCTTCATTTTTCTCTCAGCCTCAGTTTCTTTACCTGTAAAATGGGTTCTATAATCTGTTATCTGCTTCTTGGAGCTGTGGTCAAATCAAGTGCCTGCTGTGTGCCTGGCTCCTTCTTAAGGCTGATAATACTAATATAAGCAGAAAGAAAGACAGTCCTTGCCCTCAAGGGGCTTATATTCTAATAAGGGAAGACAAGACGGAAAGGAGCTAAAATAGACTGGTTGGAAGGAAGGGGGAGTGGAGTGGACAGAAGGAGGGCAGTGTGGACAGGAATGAAGACCTCACAGGCTTTGACACTGGCCTGAAGTGGAAGCCTTGGGGGAGAGGAGACCATAGCAGAAGGATGGAAGGCACTCCCAATGTGAGAAATCCAGAGGTGGGGTGAACTTGGGCTGAGGAGGCTTCTTTGGCATGAATAGTGGAGAAAGTCCAGAATCAGGAGTGAATCCCAGAGGGGAATGTGGCAAAGGGGTCACTCTGTAACCCTTCAAGTACCAAGTCAATGGAGTTCCCCCCCCCCCCCATCCCCTGGAGACAGGCAGGGTAGGAATTAATATCCTCCTTTGACTCAAAAGTTGTGAAGCCAGGGCTTCCTAGCAATTAAACAGACATGGAACCACAACTCCAGGCTTTGGATTCCTGGTCCTGGCCTTCCTGCTGCATCATGGTATCTCTAAGTGATGGGGTTGGGATCTGGACCCCAGAAAGGAAAAACCCTGGACTTTCCCACATGGCCAAATCTCTGGCTACAATCCCATCAACTGGCCTTTCATTGTGGCTACACCCAATCTCCCAATTTTCTGATACCCTAAACCTAGTCTAGTCCCTATGGTCGCCGGCCATTTCCCACCCTTAATCCTAGTTAGGCTCCATTCTCCCTTAGCCACAAGGTCCCAGGTCCCAGCTGTTCTGTTCACCCCAGCTTACTGGCCACTCCTATTCAGATCCTCCTTAGACCCCTTCCTCCAGTCAGCCCAAACTACCTGGCCACTCCTAGATCCCTTCCACAGTCTTTCTGTATATAAGGTCCATCTTGTCTCCATTAAAGTGCTCAGATTCTTAAAATCTAGCCAATAGCTCACTAACATTCAGACTCCTGAAGAGTCTGCCCAGTATGACGGATGTTCTAATAAACGTTGTCTTTGAATGAAAGAAGACTTGGGTCTAATTCTTTCGGGCAGGATCCACGTGTTCTGATTTTGGGGTCCCAGCACCCCTAAACCCCTGAACCTCATCATAAAGAGGGTAAGGAATGAGAATGCTGAAAAAATGGGAAAGAAAAAAGGAATGGAATGGAGTTGTACCATGGACAAAGCTTGTTTCTGGGGAGGGGTTCATAGGGGTGGAGAGCACAGTCCTGAGAAAGGGTGCAGGGCTTGGGGACGAGACGTTCTTGGACTCCATACTAATGAATCTCCGTAAATCACGGCTTCCCCAAAGAATCATTGAAAGAACCAGAGAGAAACCGTCACCCCCCTGCACAGAGAGTTCCAAGGACACCTCAAAAAACTCAGAGGAAGCTAGACCTTTAAAAGATGACAAAGGATGGCTATAGCACTTTGAACAACAGAGAGGGCTTGGGAGGGTGATTTCCTCTCTAGCCCAGCTCTGGCAGAAGCACGGCTCCCCCTCCCCCGCTGACCCCCACCCCAGCTCCCTAAGGCTACACTGTGTGACCCTGGTTGAGTGGTCAGAGGGACCCCCCGTAGAGTCCAGCAGTGGTCAGTTCCACCCACCCAGCATCCCCGTTGCCCTCATTTGTATTTCCCCGCTCCGGCCTAGGCCTTGGCAGTGGACAAGCCGTTCCCTCTGGGAGCCCTTTTTCGGTGGCTACTGTTGAAAGGGGGGGGTGGGGGTGGGCTTGGAGTCCCGAGCCTGGGCTTGTTCGTGCATTCTAAGTGAGCTCATTTTTCAGCGTGGCTTTCCTATTCTTTCCAGGCAAAAAATGTGGCCACAGCCACGTCCTCCCAGGCCTTTTGATGTCCGGAATCCTCTTCATATCCCCAATAGAAAAAGTCAGCGATTAAGACTGAGTCCCTAAAGGACATGTCGTCAGCCTCCTCTTTGACCAGAAGGGTTTCCCAGTGAATCAAACCTTTCTCCGGGCCCAGGGGGCCCCACAATAGGCCTTGAAAAGATGGATAGCACAATTGTCCTGCCTAGTGATCCAGGAAGGGAGAGGGCTCCTCCTCCAGGGAGGCCTCCCTCCAGCGGGCCTGCCCTGGCCCCACGGGGGCCCACAATGAAAGGCCCAAGCGACCAATCCTCTTTCTAGAGGAAAGCTCTAGACAATAGATACCACAGCCAGACACAGCTCCTGCCACGCAAGCCGTGGGGCAGTCGCACACATGGGAGGGGCCGGCAGAGCAGAAAGAACGGCAAGTTTCCGTGTGAAGAATTGTGGCCCTGGAATCTTGGGGCTTCTGCGGGGGGGGGGGCTTCCCTCAAGGTCAGAGTGACACAGACAGGGCCCCAAGGCAGACACAATGAGGATGAGCTCATTGGACAAATCTGGGGCTGGGAAAACTATATCATATTATACGTATAGAAACACAGCAGAAGAAACCCCGGAGCCTGGAGGAGAGAAGAGGAGGGTGGGAGGACCCTCAGGGCTGCTTTGTCATTTCCTGGGCCTTGGCCCTGTGTACCTGTGCTCCCACCCTCACCCTGAGTCTGGGACCCCTGGTCTGAGGGAATGGAAAAGAGGTTTATTTGGCTTCCTCTCTAGGCAGATTTCCCTTCCGAGCATGGACTCTCTCTCTAGGTATCTCTGTCTCTGACTCTCTCTCCCTCTTTCCCTTTCCTTCTCCTCTCTCCTTCTCCTTCTTCTTCTTTCTCTCTCCCTCTCTTCTCTTTCTGTTTCCTCTCTCACCCTCTTCTCTTTCTCTTCCTCTCTTTTTTTCTCTCTCACCCTCTCCTCTCCCTCTTCTTTTCTTCTTCCTCTCTGTCTCTTTCTGTCTCTCTCCTTTCTTGGTCTTTGTCTCTATATGTCTGTCTCTCCTCTTTTCAGTCTTTCTTTCTCTGTCTCTCAGAAGGAGGTTTCTGGCCTTGGGATTGCTCTATAGACAGGAGTGTTCTGGTAGGTGTCTACATGCTCCACCCAATTGTAACCTTGATCTCTTCGTGGTGTCTACCCTACCCGACCGTGCCTACCTCCTCTGGCCCAGACTGTCTGGGACCCAGCAGCACTTGCCCAGCCACCTTCCCCTCCTCCCTCCCTGGTTCCCTCTCCAGGTTAAGGCAATTTTGGAGCATCAGTAACCCTGAGACTTTTCTAGGGAGGCTTAGATATGCTAATAGAAGCCAGCTCCTTCCTGCTAACATTGAAATGCCTCATTACTACAGGCAAAACCTGAACCTTCTTTTGTTCCATTTTTCATATAAATGGGAACATACCTCATCCACCCTCTTCCCCTTTCTGTCATCACTTCACCCCATTTAAATCTTCTTTGCTGCTGAGAGACCCTATTTCCCACCCACAGCAATGGGCTGCTGAAATTCCCGGGTGCTGGGGATATTTCTGTCTCTTGCCACTGGATCTTTACATTGGCTCTGTTAGCCATTCCCGGAATGTGCTTCCTCCTCACCTCTTAGAAACTCTAGATTCCAGGCTGCGCTGGGGGCTACCTCCTACACGAAGGCTTTCTTGGTTGCCCCAATTCTTAAAGGGTATCCTCCCTTAAAGTACTTCATATTTCCATTGTCTATACTTTGTATAGACTTACCTGTGTATATGCTGTTTCCATCCAGTAGAATGTAAGCTTCTCGAGGAAAGGGACTGTTTCATTTTTGTATGAATGTTACCTGGCACATAGCAGATGTTAATAAGAGTCTTGTACCTTTAACATCTCTCAGAAGAGAGAAATTGTAAAGTGCAGAGAATGAGGGAACCTGAGTGGGAGAATAAAGGGGGAAAGGGAGATGCAGAGAGAAACAGTTGGGGGAGGGGGTGGGGTGCGGAATCATTCTCAGGAAAGGGGACTAGAGAGAGAGAGAGAAAAGGTTTTCTTGTGATTTGCTGAGTGGGGAAAAAACAAAAAGCCTAATCAGTTTCTGGTTTTTAGGGTCCATAACATGTGGAACTCCAGGGAGAGGAAAGTCTGAGAAATTTGATTTAATGAATACTTTTTAAGCCCCCTACTATGTGCCTGCCACCATTCTAGGTGCTGAAGACAGAAAGGCAAAAATTAAACAACCTCTGCCCTAAAGGAATTTACTTTCACTCAGGGGGATATATCACCAATCAATCAATAAACATTTACTAAACATCTACCATGTACCAGGCACTGTACTAAGGACCGGAGATATCAGTATAACATCCCCAGGTGATGTTCCCCTTAGCATAAGTTCAAATTCATGGGTTCTCCTCTCCTCCTTATCCACTCAGAGTGAGCATTGATATCAGGTAGGGATGAAAAGTATTTTAATTGGCTTCTGCCCCAAAGCTTCGTGCATATGCTGAAGGGGTGGGCTGCCCCTCTGGACTCCTCTTTCTTTCTGACTTTGGGGTTGGAGGACTTTTCAGAGCCATGGCCAGGCATCCTGTCTCCGAAGCCCGTGCCAAGGATGGGGCTTCCTCTCTCTTGTGGGGTTTCCTTCTCCAGCTAAAACCCTGAGCAGCCGCCTCAAGACGGACAAGTCCAGGCATCCTTGTGAATTTCAGAAAATCAGGATGTCCCGAGAGGCCGTCAAGGCAACCACTTCGGTGCTCACCAGGGCAGTCTACTGCGGCATGGGCCCCCACAAGCAGGAAAGTGGCACAAAGGGAGTAGGGAGAGAGGGGACACGGGGAAAGAAGATCACGTCTGGATGTGTTTGACCTTCGACAGACCAGACTGTGAAATGGAGAATTCGCTGCCTTTCCAATACTATTTCTGTCCCCTCCAAAGTTCAAGTGTTAGCCTCCCAAATGAGCGTGCTGGCAGTAAGGTTGTTGGATTCTGTTCTGATCGTTCTGAGTTTTTTGGTTGCTTAGCATTCTCTTTTCTGTATGAGAATAAAACCACGTGGTTCATCCCTTGGTCACGCTGATGCCTTAGCCACTTCTTGCTTTCTCTCCATCACTGGGGAGAGCATTAGACCAGACTCAAAGGCAGCATGACTATGATTGCTAACTTTTCTGGGGAGGTTGAAGCCAACGAAGGCTTCTTCCTTTATTAAGAAGTAAGTTCATCTCAGCTGGGTACAGCACCATATGACTGGTACTGTAGGGAGTATGGGCATAAGAGGGGTGGGTACCTGAGCTCCTGGGAGGCCCAGCGGCAATTACTTTTAGTCTCTTCTAACAAAGAAAGACAAAAATAGTCCCTGTCCTCAAGCCATTAACATTCCAATGGGAGAAATGATTTGTAAACATCTAGGAACTTACAAGAAATGTGGAGCAGATAGAAGACAATCTGAGAGGAAGGTACTGGTGCCTAGAGGGCTGGGACAGGCCTCGTATAGAGGGGGTTGAGGCCCAGAGGTGAAAGAAGCCAAGGAAACCAAGGCAGGGGTGAGGAGGGAGGTCAGTGCAGACTGGAGCAACAGTCAGGACAAAGCAGGGAGATGTATAAAGCTAGGCCAGTGTGACTGGGCTGTGTAACGGAGGGGAGGGGAGTGGAGTGGGAGAAGAAATGACCAACCAAGAAATTTACAATCTATCCTAGAAGTAATAGGGAGCGTGATTATCGAGTGGGGCAGTGACCCATTATATAGCAAGTGTTTAATCAATGTTTATTGAGTTAATTGTGGAACCATAACATTCTTTGCTTCTATGACACAAACCTGCAAAGCAAATTGTTTTCTAAAGTGATGGAATGTGTCTACACATGTACAAACTGATTAAGAGAAATAATACATGGTAAAAATTTTGAGCAGTGACTTAAAGTAATGAGTGCAACAAGGAGCTCTTGGTGAAATGCTAAAATCCATCCACGCTCTGGACTATGTGGTACAGTGTAAGGGTTGGGAGCCAGTGCATGTGAGTTCAAATCCACTTTGCCACTGTTGACTTCGGTCAAGGTTCCCTCAGCCTTGACCTGCAGAAGGAGGAGTTTGGACAACATGCCTTGTAAGGCCCCTCAAGCCAAGACCCCGGGACCTCCCAGATCCTAGGCCCGTCTCTCCCCTTTGGGATATCTCTGGAAGTTCCTCTGTCGTTCTCAGTAAAAAGCGTTGGGAAAACCCATCCCTTCATCTGAAATCGTTATTATTTTTTTCATATGCAAACTAAGGATGATTAAATCGACACCATCATATAAAATGCATTTCATCTGCAGGATGTGGAACTTAATGATACCTAAAGCATGTTATTCAAAGGTTCCCTGGGCCTCTAATTGAGTATACTTTAATAACAATATAATTAGAATTAGAATAAAAATTTCTGGTGGAGAAATGATCATTTACGAGAGGTGGGGGGAGGAGTGGGCAGATATTCTCCAAATGATTCACTGGGTGTGCATGCAAAGGACCAATAGGAAAAGTCTGGGGCAGGTAAGGAAACTGGATAGAAGGAAGCAGTGAATATAAATGGGCAGCTGAGTACTCAGTGATTCTTCAAGCAAATTCCTCAGCAGAACAATGAGAAAACAGCCCACGTTTTCTTCGGAGAGCAATTACTGGAATGATTGCTGGCCTGACAACCCTGGGAAGAGTTTTTAAACCCTTCCTTGCCTTTCCTGGCCCAGTGCCTCCAGCTGGTGGACTGCCCTGGCTTGAGGAGAGACAATTGCATATGGGAGTCTAGGCTGGGTGTTGGTGGTGATGATGGTAGAAAAGAAGACTATAAACCTATGAGATATGTTTCCCTATGTCTCCCTCGGGCTGTTGGAGTCCACTAGCATGCACCTCGACATAAATAGCAAACCAAGAAATAAGCTGGGGAATGGCCCCAATGGCTATGTCTATAAACATTAAAATGGTCTATTGGAAAGTGAAAAATTTAGCATGGCAGACTCTTGGCTACATGATGCCAAGCAACTGGTCTGGTGGATCAATTATTCTCATCATGGACTTGACTTCTCTTTTCTTGTAGCTAACTGAATTGACCAATTAATGTGGCTACCTATGGACCCTGTTCAGTCAGCTTACTGACCTTGGGCAAACTGTTCCCTGTCTAGGGTCCTCCATCTGGAAAATGGGAAGAACACGCATGCATAGAGAATTTCACCCTTAAGTCCCTGGATGCAATTCCTACTGGTGTCCATGAGAGAGCTGCATGGTATGGATCCGTTGGGGCCTCCTCTGCTTTTGTCCGTGAGAAGCACATGCCGTTCCCCTGGGTGCACGGATGCTTCCTCCTCATCAAAGGCTCTCATTAAATTAATGAGCCTGTTTTTGCTAAGACACAAGGTGGGGTTGGATGGCTCATGGGCATATTTCTCTAAGGATGAATGTGTCCCACTAGGCAGAGGACTTCTTCCCACCCACTTTCTCATTTAAGAGGGAGGCTTTGGTGTGCAGCAGTTTAAGTTGGGGGGGGCCCCCAGGGGGTGGGGCCCCGTAGACGGACATTCACACAGGACCAACTGATTTGATTTAAGAATGAATGGGGGTGGGGTGGGGGTCAGAGAGCATCTCCTAGCCCTCTCAGCATGGGGACCTCCTTTCTTTCTGAGGCTGTTAACCTTCAGATAGGAAGGTGGTCTTCCTGATGCACCCTCTGGGAAGCTGCCTGTTAGAGTGATAGAATGTCAGCTTTGTGATCAGACAGATCGAGGTACAAACCAGCTTCAATCACTCCCTAGCTGTGTGACCCTAAGCATATCATTGAACCAATCTGAAACTCTCTGGTCTCTCTGAGATCAGTTTCTTGGTCTGTAAAATGGGGATATTAGTAGCAGCAGCAACAGCAGCAGTAATATCTCTCTGGGCTGTTATGAGAACCAAGCATGATAATGTCTATAAACAACCTTGTAATCTTGAAGGTGTTATATACATGTGCATTATAATATTTTGGCTTTCTGAAGGGCATTGAAGTAGGCTTCCCAATTCTCTTCATCCTCACTCCAGTTACTGATAGATTCGCTAATTAAAGGAATGGTGATGGACTCAAAGTCTAAGGGTTCTTCCCAGAAAATGAGAAAGTGAAAAGGTAACCAGTGTACAAACGTGCATCAGGTATAGAAATGGCAGTTTATTCCCACTTAGAAAAGGGAATGCTAAGTAACCAGAAAATTATAGAAAGATCGGATCCAAAGCTAATAACTCGGCCCATCCAGATTCTAGCCTCACTAGGACAGACATAATTCACATTTCCCCTCCTTGGAACACGGTCTGATCACACACCAGGCAGGGATTGGGGCCTCCCTTTCCTGTACCCACATTTTCTCGTCCTTGTCTCAAGATTGAGTCTGCTAATGTTAACGTTGTTCTAACCACAACCACTCAGGCCAATGTCGTCCTTGTCAGTGTGGTTCACAGGTCTTCCAGGACCTTTTGAAGGTCAATGTTCAAGAAAATGCAAGACAGACAGGGACCTGTGCTGCAAACCTAGTGATCTGGAAAAGGGGGGGCCCCAGCCTTACAGTTATGCCAGAATAGGAAAGGAGCCCTTATTCCTCCCCTCCCTTTCCGGAATCACATCTTGGCTTCTTGAGAGATGGCTCCGAGAGGTCGGCCAGCCTTCAGCCACATCTTTCACAGGTATGGCTCCCCACGTCTTTAGATTTTCCGGTTCAGCAACCAATCATGGGGACTCGATCCAGTGATAAATCATGCCTAGCCTGAGGATGCACCTTGGACAACCTGTTCATTTAACAGACAGGGAAGCTGGGGCCCAGAACCTGAGGGTATACAATGTAGTCATGGCAGCTAGTTGGCATTGTTGATAGAACACTGGGCTGGGAGTTAAGACCTGAATTTGAATCCTGCCTCAGATGATTACCAGCTATGTGACTCTGGGCAAGTCCTTTAATCTCTGCCTGCCTCAGTTTCTTCATGTGTAAAATGGAGATAATAGTAGTAGCTTCCCCTCTGCTCTTTTTCTTCTTCTTTTTTTTTTAAACTAAGCAATGGGATTAAGTGACTTGCCCAGGGTCACACAGCTAGTGTCAAGTGTCTAAAGCTGGATTTGAACTCAGGTCCTCTTGACTCCAAAGGCAGTGCTCTATCCACTCCGCCACCTAGTTGCCTCCCCTCCTTTCATTTTGAGGACCAAATGAGATCTTCACTCCTGGACACCCTCAGAAAGAGGGAGATTGTCCCAGTCAGCATTAAAGACGCGTGTCTCTCTCTGCTGGCTCTCTCTTAGCCTTAGGAGGGCCATGCGCCTGGAGCAGACAGACGCCGGGCAGAACTCAGTTGTAATGGATTCCAGGGAATTCCATAGATAGGAGGCAGCACAAACTGCAGGAAAGAGGCCTAGAGCTGGAATCCAAAGAATGGGCTTCCAATCTTGAGTCTTCACCCTTGGGGCCTCAGTTTCCCCTTTCTGTCCAGTGAGGGCGTTGGACTCGAAGATCCCTGAGCTAGCTTGCGGTTCCAGGTCTGAGCTCCTGAGACTCCCCAGGAGCTCGAGGGGCTTCCCGCTGGGCTGCCGCTCAGGAACCCCCCAGGCAGAGAGGCACTGGCGGTAAGGGTGGGGGAGGTTCTAGACAACCTCCTGTCACCTTCACTAAGTCTGACTTCCTTACCCGAGGATTTAGAAAAGGAAGCAGCGCTGTCTCTCACACCGACCTCGAGTGAGACCGGGACCGCTCACGGCCTTGCCTCTCTGTTCTCCCTGGGCCGCTGGGGACTCTGGGATGCAGAGGGAAGGGTAGCCCCCTGTGGGGTTCTGGCCATACAGCGAAGCTCTTGGTCAGAGGCAGACTGAGCCCCACCTGCTCCCTCCATCACAGCGAAAGAATCTCCCTGAGGGTGGGGCCTCGTGACTTCCTCCCCTCCTCGACCTGACGCCCTCCTCTGGGGGAGGGCAGGGTTGTGGGTCAGCAGCGGGCCAGGGGTGGGATCAGAGAGCCTCCTCCCCTCAGGGGTGCCTCCCTCCTTTCGCTTCTCTTTCCTCCTCTCACCAGGGCCTGCTGCTCTCCCCTCCCTTCAGGGCCTCAGTGGTGCGAGCGCTGGCCTGAACGTCGGTGCCAAATTGGACAGATCTCCCTTCTCCTTTCTGGGCCTCCTCTGGTAACGAGGGGTTCGGATGAGATGGCCTGTGAGTCCCTTTTCAGCCTCTCTTCCTTCGACTCTGATGGTCTATGAAAGGGGGAGGGAGGCTGTAAAGAAACACGTGTCTCCTTTGACCTGGCTGGGTTGAGGCATCCAACCGAGCCCCAACTCCTTTGGATACTTCCAAGGTGCTGATGCCCTCCCTGCCGCACCCATAACCGCCTAGTCTCTGTTTTCCTCCTGGGTTTGGGAACCTCAGGCTCACTCCTCCAGCCCCACCCTTGCCCTTTGGACCCACCTGGAGGCCTCTCCCAGCTCCTTTGGAGAGCAGAGCTGCTTCGTGGGGCTGGCTTCACCTCTAGTCAAGGGCATGCTGCTGCAGCCTGAGCCCATAGGCTGGGCCAGGGAGGAGAAGAGATACTCTGTAGCCAGCTAGGTGCGCGCACCACAGTCATCAGAGACTGCACAGACCCAAGAGGCAGGGCAGGGTTTCATGAAGCCTCTAGAGGGCGCCACGATGTCCCACCCCACAACTAGTCTGACCTGGTTTCCAAGAGAGGCCATAAAACAGGCACTAATACGACAAACTGTGCCAGAGCCTAGAGGGCCTGAGAACAGGGGATGTCAGGAGTGGGAAAGGCCTGAGAACAGAGGATGTCAGAGATGGGAGGGGGTCTGAGAACAGGGGATGTCAGAGCTTGGAGGGGCCTGAGAACAGGGGATGTCAGAGCTGGGAGGGGCCTGAGAACAGGGGATGTCAGAGCTGGGAGGGACCTAAGAGACCTTTTTGTTCAATTTCTTTATGCTATATAAACAGCTAGGTGGCGCCACAATGGATAGAGCATAGGATTTGGGTCAGGAAGACCTAAGTTCAAATCCTGCCTCAGATGCTTACCAGTTGTGAGACTCTGGGCAAGTCACTTAACTTCTGTTTGCTTCAGTTTCCTCATGTATAAAATGGAAACTACAATAATAGCACTTACCTCATAGGGTTATTGTGAGGATAAAACAAAATAATTTTGTAAAGCATTTTGAAAACCCTAAGGGGCGTTTGTGAATACTAGCTATATAATCATCATCATCATCATCATCATCATCATCATCATCATTCTTATTGTAAGAAACTGAGACCCAGAGAGAAGCTTGCATAATGTAACAGGATAATATTTTTAAATATACCACAAGCATCCCCTGATCTCTTTCTTCCTGCTCCTCCCAAGCTGCATCTAGACTTTGGACCCTCTATCTTAAGGCCTCTCCAGGGTCTGTACATGGTCAGATTCCCGAAATGACCACCACGAAAAAAGACTGGGGGAGACTTGGTTTCCCAACAAATCATCCAGGGTCTGATTCAGCACCAGCTGAAGCATGAGGGGGAAATCTGGCCCCTAGTCAGGTGTGAGACTGCCTCTTGACCCCAGGATATGTTTTAGGAATGTTCACATCAGGAACATCAGCATTTGGCAAATATTTTGGTGTGTGAGCCAGTGACGTATATCTGGCCTTGTGCCAATGATTGTTGGAGGGGCATTGTTGGGAAGCTGTGGGTGAATAAGTTTCCACTGCTGGCTTCTGAGGCGGCTTCATCACCTAAAGCCAAAAGCATCTGAGGTGTGGACAGTGTCCACCCTGGGCTGAATAGCCAGGCATCCGGACAGCCAGTCGCCTCCATTTCATGGAGTGAGCGTTTCCATTGGGAGGCTTCCAGGTGACCCACCCACCTGACTTCTTTACTCTAACACAGTGTCTTGGGGGTGTGTAGACAGGGGCAGAACCAGTGCTGTCTGGGACACTGAAAATCCCCTCTACTAATGAAATCATAGGCTTAGACCCTTCTCTTTCAGAGAAAATAAAAATGTACCAGGGACTATATTAGGTGCTGGTCATAGAAAGAACTGATGGTCTCCTAGGAGGAGAAGATATGTCCATAAATAACCCAAGGCAAAAAATATACAGAAATTCGGAGCACTTTGAAATGTGTGTGTAGGGGGTGTAGAAGAGTCTTGTGCAGGAAGGGTCCCCTGCATGGGAAGTAAGGCTGCTTCTGAGTCAGAGATGAGAAGGAAGAGCATGACGGGCATGGGGGACATTGTGCAAGGGCCATGTGGGCAGGGAATAGCTCAATGCCCAGTTTGACTGGAACAGAGTTCATGACCGATGTGTAAGAGGGTGAAGGTAGAAATTTGATCAGAGACGGCTCTTTGAGAGGAGGGAGAGGGAAGTTTATGTGATGTAAAAACAAAAGACAGCAATAAAATGTTATTCTTAAGAAGACCAGAAAGGTAGGGAGGAGCCCAACTGTGAAAGGCTTCCAATTTCAGGCTCAGCATTTTGTTTTTGATCCCAGAGTCAATAGGGAGCCACTGGAGATTGCTGACCAGGGCACTAGCAGGGAGGATAGTTGTTCTCCTCATTCGGCTAGTAATAATAATAGCTAATATTTATTTAGTACCTACTATGTATTAGACAATGTCTTAAGCACTTTACAAGCATCTCATTTGATCCTCGCAACAACCCTGGGAGATAAGTGCTATTATGATCCCCATTTTACAGATGAAGAAACTGAGGTAAACAGAGGTTAGGTGACTTGCTCGCGATCACACAGCTAGGAAGTGTCTGAGGTTAGATTTGAACTCAGGTCTTCCTGACTCCAAGTCCAGTGTTCTATCTACTGATTCACGTTGCTGACTAATGATTCTGGATGATGGGAGCTCCTCTAGGTCTTCAGCCTTCCTTTTGCTATCTCTTAAACAAAGGTGTCTACAGGTTTTTTGTTTTTGTTTTTGTTTTTGTTTTTTTGATGAGGCAGTGGGGTTAAGTGATTTGCCCAGGGTCACACAGCTAGTGAGTGTTATGTGTCTGAGGCTGGATTTGAACTCAGGTCCTCCTGACTCCCAGGCCAGAGCTCTATCCACTGCGCCACCTAGCTGCCCCAACAGTTGTCTACAGTTAATCAGTTTCAGTAGGAACCTTCAGGGGAAGTTGAGTCCCCTTTCCCATCCTCCACCCTCTAGATCTGGTTTGTTCCAGTGTCAGAGTAATAGACAGCTGGAGTGATAAAGTTCTACTCCTGTCATTTAGCTGTGTGACCCTGGCCAAGTCACTTAATCAGTCCCTCATCATGTCTCTCTTGCCTGGACTATTGCAATAGCCCCTAATTGGTCTCCCTGCCCCCACCTTCTATCATCATCCCCTATAGCTCTGTCTTTTGGCTTCCTATGCTCTCTAGGACAGATAAATTCTTTTATCAGGCATTTGAAACTTTTTATAGCTGATTCCAAGCTACAAAGACTTCAGACTGTCTTGACATCGGTCCCTTCGATGCCATCTACCTCACACACCATTCTATCCCCTGTTTGGTGTTTCCCACACTTGTAATTCAGTCCTGACCCACTTCTACCTTTGGGGATCCCTAGAACCCTTCAAGACTTTGGTCAAGGCCAACTTTTTTTCTGAGGCCTTTCCCAATCTCCTCTGTTTTTAGAAATTCTCCCTTCCTCCCTAAAATTATGCTGTATTTATTTTGTACATCTGTGTACATATTTTTTTTTTCTTTTTGGTGAGGCAATTGGCATTAACTGACTTGCCCAGGGTCACACAGCTAGTAAGTGTCAAGTGTCTGAGGCCAGATTTGAACTCAGGTCCTCTTGACTCCAAGGCCAGAGCTCTATCCAAAGCACCACCTAGCTGCCCCCATCTGTGTACATTTTGTGACTCCCCTAGAAAATAATAATAGTATAATAATAGCTGATATTTATATAGCACTTACTATGTGCCAGATACTTTGCTAAGTGCTTTGCAATTATTACTTCGTCTGCTTCTCACAACAAATCTGGGAGGTTGGTGGTACTATTATCTCGATTTTATAGTTGAAGAAACTGAATCAGACAGAGTTATATTTACTACACTACCTTGAGGGCAGAGACTGTTCAACTTTGGTCTTTGTATCCTCAGTGACTAACTCAGTGCCTAGTATGTAGCAGGTGCTTATTAAATGCATATTGAGTTGTGGAGTTACCTTGAGTATACATTAGAGGGTCGTTTACTAGGTAAAGAAATTTTTCATCCTGAGCAACTCATAAAACCATCTCTTAAGGTGTAGAAAGATTAGGATTTCGTTTGAAAAGGGGGCACCTGCACCAATGGAGCTAAAGATCCTTGGACTAGTGGAACATTAATCAGATAACTCTCAAGTTTAAATTTGTTGAAACCATCAGTCACTTATTAAGCCTCTGCTATGATGCCAGTCACTGTGCTGGGTGCTGGGGCTACAAACACAAAAAATGAGTACTTGCCCTCAAGAAGCTTACATTCTACTTACAGTATGTTCACAGGTAAGTAAAAATACACATGCCAAATAAACACATAGTAATTTCAGGTTTCTTGAAGGAGAAGAAGTAAGCTAAACCTAGAAGAGAACTAGAGATTCTAAGAGGCAGAGAAACCAAAAGAGAGCATGATAGCCTTGCAAAACTTTAGAGGCTGAAGAGGGACTGTTGTGTATAGGGAATAGAAAATACGCCATTTTTGGCTGGAAAATAGAGCAAGTAATGTAGGGAGTAATGCGAATTCAATCTGAAAAAGATAGGCTAGACCCATTGCTTTGAGTGCTACTTGGAGGAGTTTGTTTTTATCCTAAAAAACAATTGGGAGCCTCTTGAGCTTTTTTTTTCCTTTTTCTTTCTTTCTTTTCTTTTGTTTTTTTTTTTTGGCAATTGGGGTTAAGTGCCTTGCCCAGGGTCACACAGCTAGTAAGTGTCAAGTGTTTGATCTGAGGCTGGATTTGAATTCAGGTCCTCCTGACTTCAGGGATAGTGCTCTATCCACTGTGCCACCTAGCTGCCCCTCTTGGGCTTCTTGAACAGAGGAATGACATGGTCACATCCTTGCTTAAGAATATTAAAATGGCAGCTTTGGGGGATGGATTGGAGAAGGGAAAGACTAGAGGGAGGGAGAGCAATCAGGAAGCTATTGGAGTAGTTCAGGAGAGAGGTGAGGAGGGCTTGGACTAAGTTGATTCTGGCCAAGGTACTGATGGAAATCCAAAGATGAAATGAGATCCAGAGGGTCCTTGCTCTGAGGGGCTTATAGATGCTGAGTAGAAACCCCAGAGAGACACCACTCTAACTTCAACTTTAAAGCTTGCAATGTGTTTGAGCCACTTTGTGTTTATTGAAAGGCAGTGTAGTACAATGAGAAGAGCCCTGGATTTGGAGTCTGAGGACCAGCTATGCTCTCGGCGCCTGTATGTTTGTACATACACCTGCATGTACCTCTTTCTTCCAGAAAGTCCTGTGAGGTTGTGGAGAAGAGAGGAGGGAGCTCTGTATCAAGACATGAAGAGCTCCCTTTGTTCACATCCCAGCTTTGCCATTTACCAGCTAGGTGACTTTGAGGGATCACTTCTCTCCTCTTGGCCTCAGTTTTCCAATCTGTTAAGTGAGGGGGTTGAACTAGCTGGATGCTAAGAACACTTCTAGCCCTAGACCTCCACAATTCTGATCTTGTTTAATCTTCACAATATCATTGTGAAGGCATTATTATCCCTATTTTATAGAAAAGGAAACTGAGGCTCAGGTGAAATAAATTACACAGGGGTTTTGGTGCCAGAGGTGGGATTAGAACCTAGGTCATCCCACACTCTCTCCTCTGAGCTCTGATACTTCACAAGACTGGCTAGAAGATAGACATACAATCTCAAAAACTGCCCAGGGTACATTTGGGTACTTGTCGAGTTACTTTGCCAAGTTGCCTCACTTCCAGGTAAGGAGTCTCCAGAGGGCCCAATATCAGAGGGGAATCCTTCCTGAAGATTGATGTCAGAGGGAGAACCAGGAGTAGGGGAGGAGAGGAAAACACACTCTGCCTATGCCTAGGCTATGGGAGAATGGCAGGGCCTTTTTGCTCAGCTGCAGATATTGAGACGGGGTTTCCTGGAAGCAGCCTCCCATCCTTCAGCTTGCACCCTAGAGGCTTTCTTGGAATCTTCCGAGCCCCAGGAGCTAATGCCTGTTTTGCACAATGATAGCTGTGTTTGTTGTGGGTCTGCTTGTGTGTTGTCCTTTTAAAGCAAAATCAAAAGCTGTCTAGCCTTGAAAGAGATTGAAGCATCCCAATTATTTTTTTCCAACCACCCCTGAGGACCCTGCCTCCCAGCGGTAGCTAGTGGGGTTTTAAGATGCACACCATCCCGCCATCAATACAAACATATATTCAAGTGGAGATGCGGGCATCTGGGGCTTCTGAGGCATTGCCTGTTATATCACTCCTTCACTCCTGGGTGTTCTGGGGTGAGGAGGGAGAGAAGACTGGATCTCTGGCTGCTGGTGGAGCCATCTGCCCTTCCACCGGGGAGGGAGGGAAGGGATGGGGGCCACGCCTAGGGTTGGGATTGTTCAAACCCAGCCAATTCTTTCCAAATGCTTTGGGCTCAGCAAACCCCCAAGTTTCTATGCCAAGTTCTTTTTCCTTTAATTATTAAACCCGCGTGTATTTCCTGGGAAATGTAATCCTGATTTTTCTTCTTCATTTACTCTTAATTCATCAAAATGTTGTTTTATAAGCACTTGATGGTGTCCAAGAAGCCTTGGGAACCTTTGAACACATGTCCCAATCCCCCTCCTCCCCACACCAAGCCCCCCAAGTAAACAGGAAACAAGGTTTTGCCAAGGTCTTGTCTAAATTAGCTTGAACGTCAGAAAGGCTGAGATCAGCTAGAAATACGGAATCCTGGAATTCCAAGGAAGTCCGTAGGATGATCAGACATGTCAGTCTCTGTCTTTCCCCCATCCCAATTTTGGTCCTTTGGGGCCAGCTCAACCATGGGGGATGGGGACAACAGGATAATGAGAAGGGAAACCAGGAACTCAAACCAACAGGCATTTATAAAAGCCTGTTTATAGGCTGGCCACCGAAAGGAAATTCAGTTCTTGCCCTCAAAGGGCTGCCATTCTAGTGGAGTATAAACAAGCCAGGGTCTATGCCTGGTACAAAGGGAGAGAGCCAGCAAGGAGATGGAGAAGCTGACACTCACTTGAAGAGGCAGATGCAACAACAGACATTTATTACACGCCTACTGCGTGCCAGGGACTGGGGATACGATGAGCAAAAATGACTCTACACTCAGGGAGCTGACATTTTACTGGGGAGTAACCAACTCAAAGTCGTTTGAAGAGGGTAGGAACATTAGCAGTCAGAGATGAGCGTGTCCCGAAATCGGCTGCCTTGGCAATCTGGGGTCCTCTCAATCACGGAAGAACAACGAAAGCTTGTATTCTGGATTATCTGTAGAGCTGGGCTGATGTTGGGAGTTCCTCTCTGCTCCTGAGCTGCTGAAACGGACTGGTGAAAAACTCAGCAGACCCAATTCATTTCTTCCAAGAGAAAGTAGAAGGCCAGAGGGGACAGGGAATCTGGGTCTCCCCTTCAGGAGACCTCAACTCCCCCTCCGCCTGCTCCTCAGTGCACATGCAGGCGGCGTCCCTGCTGCTCCACCCCCAACACACTCATTCCTACCTTCGCTCGTGCTGCCCTTAAATATGCTTCTACCTTCTTCCTAATCATTTCAGCTCATTGGATCTTCAGGCCTCAAGGAGAGTCGGGAAGCCCCAGGTAGGAGCCTCACCTCCAACACTCTCTTAATGTGGGACCCTAAGCAAATCTCTTGACCCTGCTGAGTCTCAGTCCTGCCCTTGGCCAAACTGAAGATCCTGGGGGCCACACCCTCCCGGGGCTGTTGTGAGGCTGGGATGAAGGGAGATGGGTAAAGCTAGTAATGGCGGGCTTCTCCAAATTCCACTTCTTAGTCCTTTCATTCTTTGAGCTTCCAGGATCATCTCACAGGCAAGTGCATGGGGAGGCCTGGTATAGGTGCCGGGCTTGTTTTCAAATTCTGTTTCTGACGTCTACTAGCTTTATGCCCCGGGTGAAATACTTCTCTCTGGGCCTCAGTTTCCTTACTTGTAAAATGATGATACTAATACTTCACCACCTGACTCACAGGGTTGTCGTGGAAGAATTGTTTTGTAAGTTTCAAAATAGGATAAAGACAAGAGACATTACTGTAAGTGTGAGACTCAGTCAGTTTGGCGCTGAATTGGTTGCTAATTGTTTAAAGCTCTTAATTTCTTTTCTTTCCAGATAGACTTGAAGCAGGTGGAGGATCAGATGTGTTACTATTTGTGCCTCTGCTCATGAGGTGCCAGAGCCTGGCTCATGGCTAGGTATGTGGGTGAAGAGGACACTGGAGGTGGGGGGAAATAGCAGAGCTCTCTTCTAGCATTGCAGGGGCTGCCTCAGATGGAAGAATGAGGAGCAAAGAGGGGGTAGAGAAGCTACAGAAAAGCACACAGGCTGGGCATCAAGAAAAACTTCCTCACCATGAAAGCTGGCCCAAAGGGAATGGGTCATCTTGAGTTTCCTTGCTCAGGAGTCTTCAAGCAAAAGGCACATGGGCCCCAAGTATGAAAGTCATCCTCCATGCTCTAGTGTGCTTAATTTTTTTCTTTTTTTTTATAGGCAATTGGAGTTAAGTGACTTGCCCAGGGTCACAAAGCTAATGTCAAGTGTTCGGTCTGAGGCTGGATTTGAACTCAGGTCCTCCTGACTTCAAGGCCAGTGTTCTATCCACTGTGCCACCTAGATGTCCCATTTTTTTTTTAGGCAATTGGGGTTAAGTGACTTGCCCAGGGTCACACAGCTAGTAAGCGTCAAGTGTTTGGTCTGAGGCCAGATTTGAACTCAGGTCCTCCTGACCCCATGCTCTAGTGTGTCCAAGTCTTTCTGACTTCCCTTTGTGAGTTTCTGTGACCTTGCCCCCCCCCCCAAAGTCATCTCCTAGTGGCAAACTCTGGTTGGGAGCATCTATAAATTGAGTGGATCTTGGTCTCTACTCAAAGCAAAGCCTTCCCTTTCCATAACCTGAGCTCTGTCGGCAAAGCTATCAAGAATCCAGGGCAATCTCCATGCTTTGATGAGACATCTCTAGAGCATTAGGAGCCCTTGAACAAAACTTTGGTGGCACACCTGCCACAGGTCTGAGCCAATGAATTCTGCAGATTCAAGGGTCCCCAAATGAGCATCCCCCTCTTTTTTTTTAAATTTTGAAACAAGGTACCCTTTTCCCTTGGTCATGGGAGGATGTTAAAAATATGACAAGCATTTTCCCCTCTGTGATTTCCTCAGGGCTGTGGCGCATAGCTGAGGGCAGGATTTGGCCTGGTCCTGGTGGTCAGCTGCCAATGGACATTGGGAGCTGCTCCTTGCTCGCCCGCCCATCACTCGGCTCTTCTTTCCCAAACAGAAGCCAGGAGGCTGTTGCTGCCGCCCTCCTCGGACAGTGACTGGCACCAAAAAGTTTCTGTAGTTTGAACCTGTGCCAGCTGCAGCTTCCAAGTCCTTTCCTCCTCTGGGCTGGCAGATTCACAGCCTCAGTCAATTAGCTGAGGAGCAAGTTGCCGCCTGTGGAAACATCCACACCATGAATCCTGAGAAAACACCCACGGTGAGAGTCCTCCGGAGAGGAGATCCTTGCTGGCTTGTGAAAGGAGCTGGGGAGGGGGCCTGGGGACTGAGGGGCAGCAAGACCCAAAGACTCTGGGGTGGAGGCCCAGGGAGGGTGCCTACAAAGCAGGGCATGGCAGGAAGATGGCCCTCGAGGCTCTGGACAGCCTGGCAGTGGCTTCCTGGGTGCTCCCCAGGAGCTCTCTTGCCCTGAGGGAATTCCCACGGAGCCTCCCAGGAGGAGAGCTGGTACAGAAGCTGCCCTGCCTGCCAACTTCACATGTTGGCTTTTTGTTCCTGCTTTTGCCGTCTTCTAGAATTGGTGTGTGCACGTGTGCGCCTGTGCACATGTGTGCATGTATGTGGACGAGTGTGTGTGTGTGTGTGTGTGTGAAGGTGGGGAGGGCCAATGCATATCTTTCCTTGGCCCAGGTCTGTGCTTCTCCAGAAACCCGGCTGTGTGTCCTTCCCAGAAGGAGATGTGTCTTGTTGGAATGGAGTCCGACGCAAAAGAGGAAAGCAAGAGAAAGGAGGGTGGTACCACAGCATTTGAGAACAGACCCCCCCCTCCACAGAATCACTGAATGGGAGAGCTAGTGGGGAGCTGGGGGGGAGGGAGACTTGGCTTCCATCGTGGTAACATAAGGAGCTAGGTCAGAACAAGGCTCAGGCCCAGGGGTTTAAACTCAGCTCTTGAGACCACAAACCACCATGGGGAGCTGGTCCTTCCCCAGCTCAGACCTTTCATGTTCTAAGGGCCCTCTCCAATCTGACATTCCATGTTCTCAGGTCCTCCCAGATCTGGAATTCTATGTTCTAAGGGCCCTTCCAGCATCAAACTCTGTGAACTCTGATTTTGGATGGCTTCAATCCCTTCCTCACTGACAGCGCTCGCTGTACTTGGAGCTTTGGGTGGACGTGGGGGAGGGGCTCCTCTCTCGAGTCCTAACTAGCCTTCAGAAAGCACTTCACCATTATTTAAACTTCTCCTGACAACAACCCTGGGAGATAGGTGCTATCATTACCCCCATTTTACAGATGAGGGAACTGAAGCAAGCAGAGATTAAGTGACTTTCTCAGGGCGACACAGTGATCCCAGTGCCTGTGCTAAGCGTCTGAGGCCACATTTGAACTCACCAAGATGAGTCTTCCTGACTCCAGGCTGGCCATTCTATCACTGCATTACCTAGCTGCCCATCACGAGTAAAGTGCTTTTCAATCCTTCCAATGTTGTTATTGCTGTTGTCATCATCATCACCACCACCATCATCATCATTATTGATATTATTATTATTATTATCTCTAAGATGCCTTTTAACTTTGAGATTCTGTGATTCTGTGAATATCCAGAAAATGGTGACCAGGCTGGGAGAGGCTGTGCCATACAAAGCCGTAAAGAAAGACTTCTGAATGCTTAGCTCAGGAGGCCTTGAGAGCTACCTTCAAGTATCTGGGGGAAGGTACAGAACGAGCAGCTGGGGCTTGATGGCAGAAAGACTGTCCCAACATGAGAGCTATCTGCGAGCGGAAGGGGCTACTGGGGGGAGGGAGTAGTTTCTCATCCTGGGAGGTCTCCAGGCAGAGTCTGTGTGGTCTCTTGTTGGGGATGCTGGAGAGAACGTGCTTGCTCTGGCAGGTGGTGGACCAGCTGACCTCTGAGGTCTCCCACTGCTTGGAGAGCCTGAGCCCCCATGCTCCTTAGAGGGTCTTGCCTATCCCATCCCAGAGCACCCTGTTCCTCCTGCCACCATGGTACATCCTTCCCCTCTGTCAGTCTCTCTTCTGGGATCACTCTTTCTAGGAAGCTTTCCTTGGCTCCCCAGCACCATCTTGGGCTACTTGGTAGAAATCCACAATTACTCATTCAGGAAAAAAAGTTGTAGGTTCACTGTGACCTATCTGCTCTCACCAGGCTCAGGGCCTCCAGGGCAATGAGAGTATTTTTCTTTAAATAGCCTCACAAGGGCCTTGTCCACCCCGGCTAACTACCCTCTGGGCATTCAATAGATACTTGACTGGCTGACTATATTTCTCTGTAAACTTCCCTATTTATAGCTCTCAATGCTACTACATGTGCTAGATGGCCTAGAAAGGTCATTCGACAGAGAAAGTATTTACCTCTCAAACAGTATTTCAATTGTCTCCTTCCTGGGCTGGTCATGGGACTTCAATATGGTATCTCCATCTGTAGGACAGGGCTGTTTCCTAAGACATTGCCTCACTCACATCGATTCTCGTTGGCCCCACACTCCAGGAAGTTTTCGAGGCTCGCTGGAGAGAGATTAGATAATGGGGCCGACGCCCTCTGCACCCCAAGTTTCTGGGCCCAGGTGGGTTGCTCCTGTGACTCTGGGTGGGATCAGAGCCCAGCCTCTTCATCATTTGGGGCCAAAGAACCATGATGGGGTAGGTGTCAGAGGCTGAGCTCCAGAACTTCCATTATAATAAACCATTTCCATGGCTCACCTCCCTGCCTTTTTAATCACTCTGTCAATAGATGAGCTTTCATCAGGCCCCTGCTAAGTGTCTTGTACTTTGCCTGTTGCTTGAGATATAAAGGCAAAATGTGAAAAGAGTTTGTGTTCTATTTGAGAGAAATGAAATGTAGTCATAAAGTAGTTGAAGAATTTCAACAAAGTAAATCTTAATTCTTTTCAGGGGAAGGCTGATAGTGGCTGGAGGATCAAGAGTCCTCAGCCTTTCCCCAAATGGATGATGTAACCCTGGAGACAGGAAGGCAAATCGGGTCCTGTGAGCCTGGGTACTTCACCAGTCAGAGCCACTTCCTGCATCTTAGACCACTTTTGGGCAGTAGCGTTGGGAGGTAGGCATCATCCCCCCATCTGCCCTAAACTCTTGATCTACCCTTTGTTTGTAAATGTGGCCTTCAGTGGCCTTCTGCTCTCCCAAGGTGATGAGTGTGCTCATGTTCAGCTCTGCCTCTCCTCTTCCTGGGGTATCTCTTGTGGGCTTACGTTGCATGGGCTAAAGAAACCATTGGTTACCCCTTCTTACAATAAGGACATGACTCTGCAAACTCACCAGGGTTTGGGCACCATTAGACTCTGGGAGCATCTCGATATTTTGCACCCAACAGGCATTGAGTGTCTTGCAGAACACAAATGTTGGCAAAAATGTGGGAACTGAGTCTGTGCTAATGTGGCAATGGTGACTTGGACATAGTTGTGTAGGAGGAGGAGAAAAATAAAAAGAATATGTAGCATTTTGTTTCCTTCTGTAACTTCTCTGACTCTCAATTTCCTCATCTGTAAAATGGGGAGAATAAGGCCACTATGGCACTGTGTGCCAGGCTCACAGTGTTGTTGTAAAGACTGAATGAGATGATGTCTGTAAAGTTCTACAGATATAAAAACTTTGTTATTGTTACAATTATTTCTTCCTTTTTTCCTTCCTTCTCTCCTTCTTTCTTTCCATTCTTCCTTCCCTTCTTTTCCGTCTCTCCCTTTCCTTCCTTCCCTCCTTCCTTTCCTCCCTCCTTCCTTCCTTCCTTCCTTCCTTCCTTCCTTCCTTCCTTCCTTCCTTCCTTCCTTCCTTCCTTCCTTCCTTCCTTCCTTCCTTCCTTTCTGACAAGATAAGCCCTATTGTACAAGTGAGGAACCCAAGGCTCTGAGGAGGGAGGGACTTACCCAGGGTCATCCAGTCCCTGGTAGAGGTGCAATCTGAGCTCAGGTCTGCCCCCCAGACCAGGGCTCTCTCTATTTCAATGTGCTGCTTGGAAAGTCTCTTCTTAGTCCCCCTGTCCTGTGCCCCAGATTGGGCTGGGATGCTGTGTTCAGTTCTGGACACCAGAGTTTAGGAAAGACATTGCCTGGCATGTAGAGTGTTGAGGGGAGGGCAATGGGGATGTGGAAAGTTCTTGAACCCATGCTGTATCCCAGGATTTTACACAGTGTCTGGCATATAACAGCCACTTAACAAATACTTATTGATTAATTAATTAATTGGGTGAAAAAATGGGGATATTTATTCCAGAAAGTCAAAGAATCAACTGATTTCAAGATTGGATGGAACCTCATTAGAGAAGGCTTTGAGGGGACCTGATTGCTGCCTTGAAGTATTTGTAGTTCTGTCAATGATGAATGCATTAGCCTTGTTCAACAAGCTTTGGGAAGAGACCTCAGCCCTCAAGACACAGTTACTCTGAGGGGAAAACCCCCAGGATACTGAGTCCTTGATGCTGGCAAAATTGCCACAAAGGGAGGACCAGCCAGGGAAGAGCTCCCTTGAGCACAGCTAGGCTGAGCTAGAGCAAGGGGAGGAAGGGTGCCATTGGGTCATCTCTGCTGGAGGGCCGTCAGCACCCTCTAAATCTTAGTGCCTTGGAGTCAAGCCCTGGATGTCCCACTCCAGTTCTAGGTGCTACATTTTGTGAAGGACATTGGCAAGTTCATCCAAAGAAGAAACAATGAGGATGTCAAAGGTGCTGGAGATGGTGCCAAGTAAAGACAACAGAGCTGAGAAGTCTTAGGGGCTGGGGAGAGGGAGGAGAGAGAGAAAACACATCTTCGAGCATTTGAAGAGTAGTCCCATGAGACAGGGATTGGACTAGCTCCGCTTGTCCGTTGAGTCCAGAACTAATTGCAATGGTGGGTACTGGCAAAGACAGAAATTGAGGCTTGATGTAAGGAAGAGCTCTCAACAATGGGGGCTGTCCAAGAGTGGGATGGACAGCTTTGGGAGCTGATGGGTTTCTCCTCCCTGGAGGAAAAATCACCAGAGTTTAGCCAAAGAGCAAAATGGTGGCACTCCTGTGGGGTACTGCCTTTTACAGTCACCCCCTGTGCTAGCAACAAAACCAATAGAAAAGACTGTTCTTAGTCACATGGTTAGCTCACTGGAACCAGTTCCAAAAGGGCCACATATCCTCCTGGTGTCTCCAGGCACCTCCCTTACATGTCATCAGGAGTCTCCCAGAAAAAAGCTCCCTAACTTCCTTCATGTGTAGGGTGGGGTGGAGAGGATGGGAGGATCTGTAAGAGGTTCCATGTGTTCCTCCCAATACCCGATTCTTCTGTAATCCATCACCTGGTCACATCCTGCCCTGAGTCACTTTCTCTTTGTATTGTGTGTCTGAGTCTTGTCTGTCCCTAACCAGACTTCAAGTTTTTTGAGGGTGAGGATGGAACTCTGTATCTTTTCATCTCCCCAAGGCTGAATGTCTGGCTGCTGGAAGCCCAAGGTTATCCTACCTTAGGGACAGGAAGAGGCCCAAGGTCCCTGGAGACTTGCTCTATTTGTGTATTTATTTTTCTTAGCTCCAACATATTCGATCACACACTGAAGAATGGGAAATTGATCCCAGCCTCTTCAAAGCTGGGACCGAGCTGAGGCCTCCTCTAACTCCTTCCAGAGTGTGGGCTCCTTTGGAGTTTCTGCGGCCCATTTTCAAAACTCCTTCCCTGCCACTGGCAGCAGCCTCCTGACCGCCAGCAGGGCTGCTCACAGTCCACGAGGACGCTGCCGCTTGTACCCAGGACATTTCCCAAAGTCTACATTTAGCGACTTTGTGCAGTCCCAAGGGTGACAGACCCTCCTGCTCTAGGCAGGCAGTGGGGGCTGGTGCAGCCTGGGAGCTAGGAGGCTTGGGAGCCACGTTCACTGGCCCTGTGCAGAGTGAACCTCCTCTGCTTCCATTTCTTTATCTGTCCAATGAAGGCAGACGGTCGCTCCCATCCTCCCAGCTCTGACATTCTGTTCTAAGATCTCTCTCAGATTTGACGTTCCATGGTCTTTGGTCCCTCCTATCTCCGACATTCCATATTCTGTTACAATGTCACTACTGGCTCTGATATTCTGTTCTGAGGTCTCTCCCGATGCTGACATTCCATATTCTAAGGCCACTCGTGGCTCTTAGATTTTCTGTTCTAAGATAGCTCTCTCAGCTCCAATGACTATTCCATCTCCTATGTTCTAAGTTCCTTCCAGTTCTGACATTGCATGTTCTAAGACCTCAAGTTCCTCCCAGCTCTGACACGCTGCATTCTATGTTCTCAGATCTTTCTAGCTCTGACGTTCCATGTTCTATGTTTTCAGATCCTTCCTGCTCTGGTGTTCCATGTTTTATGTCTCATGGTCCCATTAGAATGTAATATATTTGAGAGCAGGGATTATTCTGCTTCTGTCTTTGTATCCCCAGCATGGAACACAGTGCTAGGTATATAGAAGGTGATGAAATGTTTTCTGTTGGATTAGCAAAATGGAAGCAAAATCAACCTTAAAAAGGAGAAGTGCCTCCTTATTATGTGAGATGGGGTGAAAAGGGAGAGAGGGGCACAAAACATCTGGGTGAGGTGAAGTGAGGAAAAGGGGAGCAGAGAGAGCTTAGCACATTACATTTGAAGAATGCTTGACTTTAGACATGTCATTTAACTATTTTGGTGCTCCTGTGGGGTCAATAGTACATTCCCCTATGGACTCTGAGGGTCTTCCCTTCCCAGATTGATCCTTTTGTAAAGGCAAACTAGGCCATCTTTTGCTTCAATTTTTACCTAGCCTTTAATCACTGAATGGGTGTTGCTTTAGACAAACAGATACCTGGGAAAGACCTTAGCTTAAGAAGGCCACTATCTCCCACTGTGTCTGGAGCCATCACCAGTAGTCTTGACCTATGTGTTGCCACTGGACTCTGATGACTGTGGAGGAGAAAGTGAGGCTGACGACTCTGCACAGTTCAGCATCACTAAAATGCAGTCCTCTTTGAGAATGAGGGATGAAAACAGCAATAGTAGAACATAAGCTACCTGATGGTCAGGGCTGATTCATTTATCGATGTCCCAGCACCTAGGAGAGCGCCTTACGGCTGCTCAATGAATGTTCTTTACACTGGATGGAATTAATAAACTCATTTTGCAGCACTGTGAAAAAAGTCTTTGGAAACCATAAAATGCCATAGAAAGGTAAGTAAGTAGTAGAACTAATGATAGCAAAGGACCCTGGTAATCAGAGCTATTTCCCATTCCTGTCTTTCAGGTGATTGAATACACTAATCATGTCCTCCTGGCAAATCTCTCCCAGGTATGTAATTCCACACAGCTTCTCCCTCCAACCCTCCCCTGTGCTGGCTTCTTAGCCTCGGCTGCATTCCAAGTACCAGGGTCTGGGTGGGGCTGCTCCCCTTTGACTCCTTGAGAACCTGGGGTGAACAGGAGGCTGCTGCTTTCCCAGGCTCTGGAGGTCCATTTGCAGGTGGCCAGCCGCCAAGTGGTGGAGGCCAGAACTGTTCATGGGCCCCACACTATTGGCTCATAGCAAAGGGTAGACTCCAGAATCAGATAGGCTTGTCCTGGACCCCACCCAGGGGAGCAGAGTCCCTGAAGGACCCAGGAGACCTCGTTAGATATCGGCCTCACCTTTCAGGCTATCCTACAGCTTGCAGAGCCAAGGAAAGGGTTATTATACTGAGGCCCTCGAAGATGACCTTTGAAGTGGCAACACCCAGCAAACAAGACTTTAACCCTCCCAGGGGACCCCCTCAATAAAGCTGGTGCTGGGAGCAGAGCTCACACCTGCCTTTTAGACCAACCAAGTTAGGAAACCAATGATTTTTCTTTAATTTAAATTTTTTATTTTCAAGGCAAATGTCTTACTTCATGAAATTAGGATTAGGTACTAGGGGAGCAAGATGTAGCCCTCAGGAAGCAGAATAAGCAGTCATGTTATAACGGGACTTCCTTTGTCCCAATAAATAGCTCACATTTCTGGGATGCTTTAAAGTTAACAGACACACTTTTCCTTACAACAGATCTTGTAAAGGAGGCATTCCAATTCCAATTATCCCCATTTTGCCATTGAGGAAACAGGTTTAGAAATGAGATTATTTTGGCGAGTTCATGAGAGCTCAGTGACTTTTTTCATATAGCTATAGTTTATGTGGTTGTGCTTATCAAGGAAATTTCTCTCCTGGTTGTTTCTTGACCCTGCATCAGTTCACACAAACCTTCCTAAGCTTCTTTGTATATGCCTTGTATTTTTCATGTCTTCTACCACAAGAATATTCCATTGCATCTCCCCATCTGGTTCAACCATTCTCCAAGAAATAAATGAATAAACAAATGAACACACAGAAGTCCCTACCCTCCAGACACTTACATTCTGTTTGGGATGGGGAGACAATACATTCCCAGGTAAGAAAATATAAAACATGCAAAAGCAACTTTGGGGTCAGGGAGAGCTGGGGGAGTAGGCAAGGCTCCCCAGAGGAGGTGGCACCCAAGCTGAGCTTTTAAAGCAACGAAAAATGAAACAAAAAAACCCAAGAGACTACACTCCAATAATGGGGATGAAACAGGTTAAATGTTGAGTTTGGGATTCCGAAGACCCCAGGATCTTAGCTACAGAAACAGAAACTTATCTAGCCCAACTTCATTTTAGAGAAGAGGAAACTGAGGCATTGATAAGTGAAGGGTCAGAGTCAAGGTTATATCTGAGGTGGGATTTGAACCCAGATCCTTTGACTCCAGAGTGGGTATTCTTCCTCATGTCCCCAGCCAGTCCCACCCTGTCACTGTCAAACTGCTACAGAGCATTGTTGCTTCTTCTACATAGAGAACTCAAGTAGAAATGGCTTATCACTGTGCTTGCACTTAGTAAGCACTTCCTAAATGACCGTTGATTGACTGATGGACATATTGTCTTATCTTCTGAGTCTCTGAGGGCAGAGGGCAGAAATTGTCCATTCTTCTTCTTTTTTTTTTGTACTCCTCATCTCATCCAGCACAGGTCTCTGCATCTCATAGATCTACTCTGTACACATTTGTTGAATGAATGAATGAATGAATGAAAGAATGAATGAAGTCTTCTCTTTCCCTGGTTGACAATAAACTGTGTAAACATTTGTTTCTCATAAAATCTTTCCCATCTGACTCTTGGACCTCCATCCAAGGGTATTAAGTAAGTCTTCTGTTAAGTATTCTGAGTGGAGAAAGCATTTCATAAGTATGTGGTGTAGAGCTGGGAATGAGGGAATGAGATAGATGATGTGAGGGACCCCTTCCACTCGACTACAGTAACATCTGGTTTCCTGCCACATCAAGTCCTGTAATTATCTCCTCTATGCTGGACCAGGCACACTCCTGGATGAGTTTATGGAACTCTGTAATAAACACTGATTGGGCTAGGGCTGGGGCAGGGGGGCAGCGGTTGGGGAGGGGAGGTTGAGGAGGGACATCTTTATCATTTGGCAAACTCCCAGGCTGGGAGCTGATTCAGGAATAGAGACTGGATGGCAACAGCAGTAATGAGAGAAACATCTCCTTGTTTATTTCTGGGACTCAGAGAGGGGCTCCTTCCTGCATGATAAATCCTTGTCCTTGGTGGAAAGGCTGTGAAAGGGATCCTTTGAACAAACTCATCAGAAATTGCCATACTCTACATAGTTCTGCCTTAACTGGCTTCTATGGGACCACCATGGGCATGGCGGAGGGGCCCAGACCCAGAGAAAGCCTTATGGTACCTTCTAATTCTGATACTGAAGTGGGATCCTAAAGCTCTCTTGCCAGGCTGGAGTCCGTTCCGGTGATGGGGCTGAGGTGGGACTGAAACCTATGTCTCTTGCCGCCTCCGGGGCTAGTATTCTTTCCGCAGCATCTGCTCCCTCTCATGAAAGGATAGATGAATGAGTGAATGAGTTAGGTGGTTTGGTGGAATGCTCAGAGAGAAGAATAATTGGGAGCAAAGGGAAATGATGTAAAGGTGGTCAGGGAAGAGCAGTGTGGAGGGCAGAGAGCAGAGAACTGTTCCCAGAACCCTCATTTGAGGTGGGCACCCAGGCCAGCCAGCTGGCTGCACTCCCCCAGACTTCTCTACTGTACTGCTGAGCTGAGGACCCAAGGACCTTCCCCCCTCCCCTGTTTTTCAACTTCTTGTTATGTGTTGTCTTCCTCTATTAGACTGCAAGCTCCTCGAGGGCAGGGACTGTCTTTTGCCTCTCTTTATATCCCCAGCACTTATTCCAGAGCCTGGCACATGGTAGGCACTTAAGAAGTGTTTATTGACTGCTTCTTTACTATTGATTGGCCTTAGAGATCAGGAGTCCAATCCCTTCATTGTGAACATGGAATTAAGCATCTTGGTTAAAAAGAAGAGCTGGGGTTTGGATCCATGGCTTCTGGTTCCCTGTACTATACGAGGTGTTTCTTGAGATTTTCCACAGAGGATGAGCCCAGCATGCCTGAGGACTTTCTCTAGGTGTTTGGACATCGTGTGGCTCCTAGGGCCATCCATCACAGAGTCAGAATCATGGAAATGAAGAGTGGGAAGGTGCCTCCCCTCTAGTGAGTTCAACTCTACTCTTGAATGGGGTAGAGGGGCAGCATCGACTCTGTATATGTCAAATAATCGCAATAGCTAGAGTTTATATGACACTTTAAAGTTTGCAAAGTGCTTTACAAATATCTCATTTGATCTTCACAACAACCTTATGAGGTGAGGTCTATGATTGCTCCCATTTTACAGATGAAGAAACTGAGGCTGACAGAAGTTAAGTGATTTTACAAGAGTCATGCGGTTAGCATAGTCCCTACCCACCAACATTCTCCTTTCATGACTGCAGTGAACACCCTTGACAAGCAGACCTCCCCCTTTTTGGTGCTTTGCTTGATACTGAGGGTCAGAGATTCATTGAACAAAGTTCTTTCTGTGGTGACTTTCATCAACAAATCTTGTAAGATCATGTTAAATAGGGGCATGTGTGTGTGTAAACATATAATAAGCCTAACAGGATCATGTATGCTGTATACATTGCTATCAGTATTGTGATTGTAAAGATGTGGGGTGCTGCAGAAAATCGTTTGGGAAAGCCTGATGACTCCTTTCTAATATTTTCATCCAGGATTCCCTCAACACATGTGCAGACCATTTTCCGAAAGATTTTTTTTTTTAGGCAAGTGGGGTTAAGTGACTTGCCCAGGGTCACACAGCTAGTAAGTGTCAAGTGTTTAGTCTGAGGCCGCATTTGAATTCAAGTCCTCCTGACTTCAGGGCTGGTGCGCCATCCACTATGCCACCTAGCTGCCCCTACGAAAGATTTTATAAATATGAGAGAGTAGGCATGTGGGTTGGTAGTTACTGACATCCTCTTAACTATCTCTTTTGCATAGCAAAGGTGATTTGGGTGATTTTTTTCACTTGATACCTTGAAAAACAGTTCTTCAATACTTTCAATATTGTGATAACTTGGAAAAGATAGATTCTCTTGGTGGACGCATGGTGCATGGTTTAGAGCTATGGACACAGGGTCAGGATGCATAATGAGGCTGGAAAGCTAGATTGGGGTTAGGTAGGGAAGGGCCTTAAAAGCCAAACCAATCGGTTGATATTTGGTCTCAGAGGCAACAGGGAGTCACTGGAGTTTATTGACTAGGGGAGAGACATAGTCAGATTTGTCCTTAAGGAAATCACATTAGCAAGTGTGTAGAGGATAAAATGAAGTAGGGAGATACCTGAGGCAGGGAGGCCAATTGGAAGGCTATTTTCATAGTTCAGGCATGAGGTGATGAGGTCCTGAACTAAGGTAGTAGCTCCTAAATGGAAAGGAGACAGTTATCAGAGATGCTGTGGGAGTAGAAACTGGGAGATCTAGCAGCTGATCTGAAATGTGGGGTGAGAGAAAGACAGTAAGGATAATGAATGAGTGAAAGAATGAATGATTGAATGAATGAATAAATAGGTGAGTGAATGAGTGAGTGAGTGAATGAATGAATGAGTGAAGCATTTATCAAAGATTCACTATAGGCAAAGCACCGTGCTAAGCACTGGGGATAGAAATACACAAATCAGACAGTGCCTGCCCTGAGGGAGCTCCCATTCTACTAAGGGAGACAACATTTGTGGAAGGTTTCAGCTGCAGGTCAGATGGAAAGAATTTCCCTTGCCACACTTTACATTCCAGAAAAACTGATCTCTGCTCCTCACTCACAGCCCTTCATCTCCAGGTCTTCGTGCTGACTGCTCCCATGCCTGGAGGGCTCTTCCTTTTCACATCTTCCTCAGAGAATCTTGCACGTCCTCCAAGATGCAGCTCAACCACCACTTTCTACACATTGCCTTTTCTGATTCACACAACTGCTAGGACCATCCCTGCCTAATTATTTTGAATTAAATTAACTTTTTATTTTGTATTTCTTCTGTATAAATACACATATGTGTATGTATGTATGTACGTATGTATGTGTGTCTTATCCGATAGAATGTAAGATCATTCCATACATCCCTCATTAGGGTCTTCCTTTCCTTTTTCCTTCTTTCTTTTTCTCTTTCCTTCCTTCCTTTCTTCCTGGGAAGTGAAATGGACCTGAGAGGCATCTAGTCCAATTCTGACCTGAACAAAAATTCCCTCTGCTCCCCCAGCACATTCCCCCAAAGTTGCTATCCAGTCTTTCCTTGAAGGTCTTCAGTGGGGGAAGGCAACACATTCCACCCTTGGATTGGTCTAATTGTTAGGAAAGTTTCCTTACATTGGATTTGAATCTACCTCAACAACTTCCAGTCGTTCTTTCTGATCTTGCCCTCTGGGGCCAACCAGAACAAGTCTCTCTTTGGAAAGACAGCCCTTTAGATACAGGAAGACAACTGTCCCATTCCATAGAGCCTTCTATTCTCTGGTCTAAGCCACCCCAGGTTCTTCCACTGGTGCTCCCACCAGTGCTCTGATTTTAAGGACATTCACCATACTGGCCACTATCCTCTGGATCATACACAACTTATCAATGACCTTTCCAAAATGTGGCTCCAAACAAAAAAAGGGGGGGCCATATGGGAAAAATGAGACATTAATATGCTTTTGGTGGACTTGTGAACTATGAACTTGGAACTATGCCCAAAGGGCTACAAAACTATGCATACCCTTTGACCTAGCAATACCACTACTAGGTCTGTATCCCAAAAGAGATAAAAAACCAAAAAGGAAAAGGACCTGTATGTACAGAAATATTTATAGCAGCTCATTTCTGGAGGCAAAGAATTAGAAATTGAGGGGATGCTCATCAGTTGGGGAATGGCTGAGCAAATTGTGATTATGTGATTATGACGGAATACTATTGTACTATAAGGAATAATGAGCAGGATGCCCTCAGAAAAACCTGGAAAGATTTGCATTGGCTGATGTAAAGTGAAATGTACTACTGTGTACAAAGTAACAGCAATATTGTGTGATGATCAGATGTGAATTACTAAGCTCTTCTCAGCAATACAATGATCCAAGACAACTCTGAAGGACTTATGATGAAAAATGCCATCCATCCTCAGAAAGATCTGATGGTGTCTGAATACAGATTGAAGCAGACTCTTGTTTTTTACTTTCTTTATTTTTCTAGAGCTTTTTGGTTTATGTTTTCTTTCACAATCTGACTCTTAAGGATATTTTTTGCATGACTACACATGTATAACCTATATCGAACTGCTTGCCTTCTCAATGGGGGTTGGGGAGGGAGGAAGGGAGAGAATTTGGAATTCAAAGTTTTAAAAACAAATGTTGAAAATTGTTTTTACATGTAACTGGGGAAAAATAAAAATAAAATACTCAAAAAAATATGGCTCCAAGAACTAATGTAATACTACAGAGATGGTCTGACAAATCTGGTGACAGTGTGGTGTATGCATTGAGTGGTCTACTTGATTCAGGATCTGGGCTCAAATTCTGCCTCTAAATTTACTGGCTCTGTGACTGTGGATAAATCACTTCTCTTTTCCAAGCCTGTTTCCTTATCTGTAGAATGGGAACAATCTCATCCCCATGTAGCAGTCTTACAGGGTTGCTGTCACTGAAAGGCTCCTCCAAGATAATGAATATCCAGTAACTATGTAGATGCCAGCTCAGACGATCATCTCTTCCCACCAGGCATAGAATTTCACAAACGAGTTTCTATTCTAAGCCAGTATTGCTTTCGCTTGCCATCTCTTTGGCACCTAGTATTTGCTGGCTGAGGATATTTAGGGGCCATTTGGGCTCTCTTGCTATGGCAGCTGCTTTGTCTCAATTAAACTTTAGGAGGAGGTGGTGAGACTCTGCTTTTTACCATTTCCCATTTTTTAGAGTGATAGCTTGCTTGAAATTGTTGCCATAGTAGGAAATGTTTTCTAATAATTGCCTTTTCTTCTAATTAATTTTAATTATGAAATTCAACAAACATCAACAAGCCTGAATACTTCAATTCACAATGCAGGATAAAATATGGTTGTATGTGAAAGTGAACTTCTGTGATTTAAAAAATACATATTAACTGTAACGTCATATTGATAAAATTTCCCTGCTTGGATCCTTTTCTGAGCTTGTTTTATTTTCTTCAGTGTATTTTTAAATGAATGAATAAAACAAAAACATTATTACATACTAACAACGTGTCAGTCTTGTTGAGTGGTGATGATACAAATACAAAAGAGCAAATCGGCCCCTGCCCTCAGGGAGCTTACATTCTAGGAGACGACAACATATATAGAGGAACGGCGGTGACCAGGATAGGGGTGCCTTGGTGTCACTGGGAAACGAGTGGAACCATAAGGTGATTGACTGATACATTCATCCCAGAGATTGTGGTGTGGATTTGAAGTGAATGTTTTCAGAGCTAGAAGAGGAATGGGATGTGGAGAGCAACATGACAGGAAGATGACCAGAGTATAGCATAGTGGGTCTGGGGCCAGCTAAAGATGGTGCTCTCTCACCATGGAAACAGCCATGTTTTATTAATGCTCCTATCTTTCTTTTTGTATCTCTATCAATATCCATCAACTCACTCCCAGCCCGCTTGATGGAAGACCTCCTTTATAAAATATCATTATCATACAGCAAAACAGATCAACACATTGGGTGCATTTGGAAATGGATGTCTCATTCTGCTCTTCCCAGAGAGGTGATAGGCATACCTTACCCTCAGTCCTATGAAATCATGATTGGTCACTGGGTTGATGACAGTTATGAAACCTCTCAAAGTTATTTCCTTTACATCATTGTCCATCTGGAACAGGGAAACTTCATATAAGACCTGAGCTGAGTCTTGAAGGATGAATGGGGTTCTGAGGAGCAGAGGTGAAGGAGAGCATTCTAGGCAGGAAATGGCGTGTCCCATTCATGAGTCAGTCAAGTGCATGAAATTGACCAATGTAAAACAAATCTGTGGAGGCAGCCTGGAGTTGGACTGTGGGGGCATTAAACGCCAGGCTGAGGGCTTTCTCCTTAATACTGGAGATAACTGGGAGCTTTGAAGGCTATTGAGTGTCAGGCCTTAGGAAGATTATTCTGAGTTATTTGAAGACTAGTTGGAGAGGGGATGACTGGAAGCAAGGAGACCAGTTGGGAAACCTTTGCAGCAATCCAGGTTAGAGATGAGGAGGTTCAGAACCCTGGGGGTGACAGAAGATGTTGTGCAAGTAGAAGTGGCAGCACCTGGCATTGGATGGAGAGCTCCTTCTCCTTTACCCCACATATCCAAAGTTGACTCTCAGTTTTCAGACCTTGGTAACTGGAATGACAGTGGTGTTGAAAATACTGGTAAAAATAGACAATTTTGGGGGGAAGGCAAAGTTAAGGGGGAAAGGTATGAGTTCAACTCTTGACTCACTGAGTTTCAGGTGCCAGTGGGCCGTCCAGGTGGTGATGCTCAGTATGAAGTTAGAGAGGAGGACTGGCCATGTAGACCTTTGATGTAACTGTTAAATCCATGAGAAGAGATAAGATCATTAGGAGAGAGAAGAAATCCTAGGAAAAAGCCTTAGGCAAAACCCTGATTAGGGGATTAGGAAATGATGATGAATCAGCATAGAAGATGACAAGGGCATGGTTGGGTAGGTAAGAAAAAACCAAGATGGACTAATGTCACAGAAATAAAGATAAGAGAGAAAGCATGGGGAAGGAGGTGGTCAATGCTGAAGAGAGGTCAAACAGAATGGAGAATGGGAAGAGGGCATCATCATTAATAATTCAAAGGTCCCTGCATGAAACTTTGAGGGAGAAATTTCAGCCCAGTGGTAGAGTTGTAAGCTAGGCTAAATGAAGGTGAAGGAAAGGGTCCATTGGAAAAACGTTCTCACCTTGGTTTGCACTGGTTCTCAATCATAGGGACTACTGTAGCAGGAAATAAGAATTTGCTAGTTATGGGGGCAGCGGGGGAGACTAAATAGGGAAAGTAGGTTGATGTGACCAGGTCTCTGTCCATGGTACTTATCTCAGTGGATTGAGGTGGGGGAAGGGCTGGCTGAGGCTTGCGATGGCCAGAATGTCCTGGGGTTAAGGTGATCTCTGATGGGGATTGATGGCAAGACATGGGCAAGAGTGGGGCCAGATGAGGTCAGGATGGAATTGGATTAGCCATCGTGCAAGACGTATCTCTTCTCAAAACTATGGCAAGTCATTTCCTTGACAAACAGCTGCTTCTGGTGGACTGGACACACCACCAATCACTTCTTGCTCCTAGACAGTCAGCGAGGCAGTAGGTTATATTCAAGTCACAAAATTTCAGAGCTAGAAGTGGCCTTAGAGGTCCCCTGGTCTTAAATATCACTCCCTTCACATTCCCTACGGTCTAATGAAATTGACTTTCTGATAGTTCTGATTTCTATCACCAGAATGCCATCTCCACCTCCATGGTCTTTGAATTGATTTTCCACCATGTCTGGAATGTACTTTGTCCTCACCTCTACCTCTTGGAATCCCTAAATTCCTTCAAGATCAGCTTGAGCCAATTTCCACGTCAGACCTTTCCTCATTTTCTAGCTGTTATTCTCCCTTCCTTGCCCCGTAACTTTATACTTTTTGTCTCCTACAATAGGATATAATAAGCTCTGTGCAGACAGAGGCTGTTTTTGCTTGTCTCTTTGTATCCCCAGTAACACAGCATCTGGTACATAGTAGGCACTTAATAAATGTCTGTGGTTGGAATCACTGATTTAATTGCCTCATCTAATGGCCTTTACTCAGTCCCCATCTCTCTTCACCACTCCGTAGACTTTGACACTCTCTTCCTGAATGGCCTCTCTTTTCTAGGTTTTTGACATTCTTTTCTTTCCTGGTTCTCTTCTTACCCATCTGACCACTCTTTCTCAGTTTTCTTTGCTTGATCTTCAGCCAAATCATGCTTCCTAGCCCTGAGTGTCCCCTAAGGCTTTGCCTTAGGCCCTCTTCTCTTTTCCTTCTGTACTATCTCACTTTGGTAATCTCATCAGTTCTCATGGTTTCAACTATCATCTCTATGTAGATGCTTCCAAGGTCTAGACAGCATGTTCCAAAAGTCTGAGAGCAGTTTCAAGCTTTCATAGCTTCTCTACATTCCTAATTTCTCTCCTGAGTTCCATTCTCACATCATCCACTACGATACAGTTTGGACATCTCTAATTGTATGTCCCATAGGTATCTCACAATAAATATGTCCAAAGAAGAATTCATATTTTGTCCCAAATTCTCTTCTTTCCTCCACTTTCTTATTACTTTTAAGGGTTCCAACACCTTCCCATGTCAGCCTCAACTTCTCACTTGTACTTCCTGCACATATCCAACCTATTGTCAAATCTTCACTTTTTAATCTTCCTATCTCTCACATATGTCCTCTTTACCCACAGAGCCACCATCCTTGTGCAAGAATTCACTTCTTGCCTGAACCAGCCTTCTGAACTAGCAACAGCCTTCTGATCTGTCTCCCTGCCTCAAGTCTCTCTTCTCTCCATTTCATCCCCTACTTAGCTGTCAAAATGATTTTCCAAAAATGCAGATCTCATTATGTCACCCTCTTCCCAACCCCCCACTCAAACTCCAAATAGCTCCCTATCACCTCCAGCAAATGTGGACTCCTCTGTTTGGCATTGAAAGCCCATCTCAACCTGGTGCTACACTACCTTTCCAGTCTTTTTATACCTTCTTCCCCATTGATGCACTTTATGATTAAATTACTATGATCTCTGTTATTTCTCACACATGACACTCTATGGTTTTTCACTGGCCATCTCCCATGCGTAGAAGATTTCACCCACTCATCTCCACCTCCTGGTTTCCTTCAAGTATCAGCCAAATGCCATGTTCTGCAGAAGGCCTTTCCCCATCCACATTGGATCCTAGTCCCTCTAGATTACTTTCCATCTCTTCTGTTTATATGTGGTATGTTAATTGTTATTTAAATGCTGTCTCCCCCATTAGAGTATGATGAACTCCTTGGGTAAATCACTGTACCCACTCTTAGCCTCAGTTTCCCAAACTGAAAAATGGGAATAACATATTAATGCTATGGATGAACATATTAAATATCAAATGAATTCACATATTAAATAATCAATGGAACTCACCTGGTATTGTTAGGAGGCTCATAAAATGATGTATATAGAGTGCTTTGCCAAGCACGATATAATGGTCAATCATTCTTATTACTGAAATATTTTTTTGAGATTTTTTTTAAGGCAATTGGGGTTAAGTGACTTGCCCAGGGTCACACAGCTAGTAAGTGTCAAGTGTTTGGTCTGAGGTCACATTTGAACTCAGGTCCTCCTGACTCAGGGCCAGTGCTCTATCCACTCTGCCACCTAGCTGCCCCTGAAATTTTTCAAGTTTTTGTATATCCAAAGCACCTCAAGTATATCCGTGACACACTGATTTCACTGGTCTCTGTACAAGCAGGATCTCAGATGCCAATTCCAAGTGTTTCCTTTTGCACAAAATTGTGGTTTCCAGATCCAAACCAGAAGCACTTTTTGAAGTCATTTTGCTTTTGATCTCATTGAAGAAATTTTCAATCAGCTCAGATTCACTGAAGTTCAATTAAGTGTTTCTTCAAAGCCCCTAGGATCTGTCACTCCTCCATTTAGGTACTTACTCCTTTCAGAAACCCGAGAACTCCTAGCCGTTGCATTGACAGATCGTTTTCTAGAGAGGTTAAGGCCAAAAAGCATTACCTCCCCTGGGTTCCCACCTGGTGATGAATTTCTTTGACTTTAGCTAGGCTGGTCCAGGGAAAAAAGACATGAATCACTCGGGGGCTGTGGGCCAATTTGAATTTGAAATTAAGCCTTTACTTAGTTACAGAGAAAATATATATTTTTTTAAAATTCAGATGCACGTTCCCTGGTCAACCTTCCCTAAGAGGCGGGGCTAGGGTATCTAGATTCAGGAAGATCTCAGTTCCAATCTGATCTCCGGTACTTTAAACAGTCAGTCAGTCAGTCAGTCAGTAAACATTTCTTAAGCAACTACTATGTTCCAGGCATTGTACAGAGAGTTCGGGAGTCAAAAAGAAGCAAAAGACACCATCTGCCCTCAAGTAGTTTACATTGTATTAGGTGCTTACCCAAAGTGTGATCCTGGGCAGGTCTTGGGGCCTCACTTCTACCACCTGTAAAGTGGGGAAGTAATATTATTACAATAGTATCTGTACAACCTTTCTTCTAGGGACATCGTGAAACTCAAGGGAGACAAAACGATGCCAGTGTTACCTCTCCCTTCCAGCTCTCAGTCAACACAAGGTCAAGTTTTGCATTTCTTATGCAACAACCATTGAATGTGGGGTCAGAGGAGCTCAGTTTGCATTCAAAGACCTGCCTGTGCTGCTGGTGTGACTTTGACCAAGTGACTTCACACTGCCCGTGGCCTCAGTTTCCCCATCTGTAAAATGAGGGCATTGGATGTCAAGGTCCCTTCCAGCTCTCGATCTCTGACCGTGGGTTGTATATTAGTCACCTGTGTTTGTATTTCATCTCCTAGACCGTGAGCTCCTTGAGGGCAGGGACACCTTCTCCAAACTTTGCCTCTCCCCTAGTAGGAGTACATGACCTGCGCACTTATTGTGCGTAAGAAGTGTTTGTTGTCCTGTGTCTCTATGGAGATGGGCTATGCCTCATGTTTGGCAGATGCCTCTGGGGTATTGTGAAACCTCCCTCCTCCAGTTAGTTTCGCCAGGTGATGTCACCGAGAGGTCGATGAACCCTCGCTGACAATGGATCATGGGAACCCCCTCGGGGTTTGGGAAGATGTCCCACTGGAGGGAACGGCAAAAAACCCTGCCGATGCCCGGAGGCCTGTCTGCTCTGGGCATCCAGGCTTTATCTGAATTCCTCCGGCTCTGATGGGTGTGCTCAGCCCCGGCTGGGCGTTAACAGATCTCACACGCAGGCCTTTCAGCACTCACTCGGGAGCATCATCACTTCTCTGGCTCTGGTTGGGAAGAGCTCCCCACCCCTCAGGCTCGGGGGTTGTCTGTCTTTTGTTCAACCAAAAAAGGCCCTTTAGAACTTGGCTAAAAATCCCAGACTTACGGACTCTCCGAATTTCAGAGCTGGGAGGGCCGAGAAAGTCACCACCAACGCCCGAACAAAGCCCCCTCGCACAATGGCCCCTACCGGTGGTCATCTAAACTCTGCCTGAAGGCCTTCATGAGGGCAGCCCCTTCCCTCCCAAGGAAGCCTTTGGGACAACTTTCCCAAGGAAAGGAAGTCATTCCTTGAATGAAATCTGTACATTCATCTCTCGGCAGCTTCTGCCCTTGGCTCCTGGTTCCAGGGGGCCAAGAGAACTCGTACTAAGCCCCCAAACCCTCAGCTCTTCTCATTGAGGCCATCACCAGCCTCCCAGTCCTTTGGGCTCACAACCTTGGTGTCATTCTTGCTCTTCATTCTCCCTCACTCCCCATGGCCAGTCAGTTGCCAAGTTCCTCACATCTGCCTCCTAGCTTCCGTGGTTTCCTTTAAGACCCAGCTAAAACCCAATCTTCCACCAGAAGCCTTTCCAGGTTCATTACAGTTTCCATTGATAGAAGAGTGAATATCCTCTTGGAAGGGAAAAGTATTTTCTAGTGCCTTCCCTCTGTTGATTATCTCAAATTTAATGAGTTTCCTCAAGCCCTTGTCACCCACCTACTCAATAAACTCCAGGGGCTCCCTATCACCTCCAGGAGCAAATACAAACTGCTCTACTTGGCATTCAAAGCCCTTCCTAACCTAGCCCCCAAAGCCCTTCCCAGTCTCCTTACATCTCATTCCCAAACATTTACTCTTTCATCAGTGACCCTGGCCTCCTGGCTGTTCCATGAACAAGACTGTCCATCTCTTGGCTCTGGGCATTTTCCATGGCTGTCTCCTTTGCCTGGAATGCACTCCCCCCTCCATTCACATTATGGATCTGTCTGGCTTCCTTTAAGTCCTGGCTAAAATCTCATCTTCCACAGGAAGCCTTTCCCAACTACCCTCAATGCCAGTGCTTTCCCTTCGGTCATTATTTCCTATTTATCTTGTACAAATTTATCTTGTATAAATCTTGTCTGTAGCTTGCTTTTCATATATTTTGTTTGAATGCTGTCTCCTCCATCGGATGGTGAATTCTTTGAGGGCAGGGACAGTCTTTTGCCTCTTTCTGTATCCCCAGTGCTTAGCATGGTGCCTGGTCCATAGCAGATGCTTAATAAATATTGAATGATTGATTAATAATAATAACTAATATTTGTATAGTGCTTACTATGTGCCAGGCATTATGCTAAGCTATTTACAAATGATTATCTCATTCAATCCTCACAACCGCCCTGGGTGGTAGGTGCTGTTATTATCTACATTTTATAGATGAAGAAACTGAAGCAAACAGAAGTTAAGTGACTTGTGCAGGATCATATAGCTAGTAAGTGTCTGAGGCTGAATTTGAACTTAGGATTTCCTGGCTCCAGGCCGGGGACGTATCCCCTCACCACTTCCTTCATGGTGCCTTCCCTGGAGATTGCCACCAATCAAGCCTGTTTATAGCTTTTTTGTACATAGTTGTCTGCATGTTGTCTACCCCATTAGACGAGCTACTTCTTGAAAGCAGGGACTGATTTTTTCCCCTTTCTTTGTACCGTCAGTGTTTAGCACAGTGCTGGGCACAGAGGAGGCACCTCATATATGCATGTTCCCTGGCCAAGAGACTGCTTGTTTCTAAGTTTCTCTTTTCAAAGGCTGAGTCAGAACTTGTATTAGCCAAAAAGTAAAACGGCGCCTCTCCAAGCATAGGTTTTCTTTGCCAGTCTGTTGTCTAAATTACATTTGCCTTTCCACCCACCATCCACCATCTTCTTTCCCAGGCTTGGACTTCAAGTCATTTTATCTGAAATGACTCTCTTACTCCTCTCTGTCTCACTTTCCCTTTCATGAATATGACTGACTAGTTTCTAGACTGGGGCACAAATTCCAAACCACAGAATTCAAGGGGTTTAGGGTCAAGTTGCTTGACTTTCCCAAGCCCCAATTTCCTCATCTGTAAAATAAGAGCAATAATTCTTTGCACTCTCATTTGAGAAACTCAGATGAGACAACAGGCAAAATGATCTGGGTAGAAATGGTCTGGGACAAGTTACTGTCCTCTTCTTCTTATTACTATCTCTATACTTCTTTATTTGCTTGCTTTTGAGCCAGGGTCTCTCTATCTTGCTCAGGCGGAAAGGTACATCTATTCACAGACCTGATCCCCCTGCTCATTGGGATGGAAGTTTTGACCTGTTTTGTTTGAATTTGTGATGGTTCCTCCTCCTGAGGTAGCCTGGTGGTCAGTGCTTTTGGGGGCTTATCACATTGGTTCAGAACTTTGGTGGCTCCCTGTTCAGCTTAGGCCAGTGTGAGTCAGATCTCTCAAACTCAATAAATCTCCTCAATTTCACCTCCCCCAGTAGCTAGGATTTTAGGCCACTACACCTAGTCCCATTTTTGATATTTTAGATTTAATGTTCCAAGACACATGCTTGTCATGTGATTTCATTCTCATCTTTTTTGATGAGTTGATAAGGGGTGATATTATCAGCCTCATTGCGGCATCAGCTGTAACTGAGATTGTTCTGTGTCATTCCATCAGGAAGCCCCCTTTCTGCATTTGTATCTACTTCAAGAGACCCTTCCTTAGCTTACTATAATCGATTGAGGGAGTGGTCTCTGGACTCATCTACCATACCCCCAAAATTCCTTAGTTTTCTATTTTTTCTAGAGAGTGGAGGCATTCTCGTCATGTCACTGTTTGCTCACATGTGGAGACGTGCAGGTCGCTCTCAGGGAGGACCTGAAGGGACTGACTTACCCAGAGCCTTTCATGCAGCCCTTTCCTCCCCTTCCCCCCACACCATGACATGGCTCTCCAGTCTCCAGCTTCGGTTTCTGGTTTCTGAGTGTTTCATTAGCAGCATCGAGACAGGGGAAACCCTGCTCCTGGCTGGCCCACTTCCTCCCTGGGTGCTCATAAGTCTTGGGTCCATTGGTACAGCTAATCTTTCATCTCTGCCGGCCCAAGGCTGGGGCCAGGCCCGCCAACGTGCTCATTTCCAGTCGGAGACCTCCCCAGGCAGCCCCAAAGTTGAGGTATTTATTGGTCCTGGCTGTTCCTAGTCGTGAGAGGAAGCCTGGGAAAGATGTGGCTGCACCTGGACCCCAGAGCTGGCCTTTTGATTTCTTTCACAGGGAGAGCCAGGGAGCCAACCAGAGGGTGTGCTGGAGTTTTTCTTTGGTTTCTGCACCTCTGGGACCTATGTTCAGTTTCTAAAAAGTCTTACCTGGGGAAATAGCATGAGTATGAGCCTCCTTACCAGCAAGAACGCAGGTAGCTCAGCCGCCATTACCAACATCTGTTTTCTCCGTCCTGCCCTAAAAGGGAAAGGAGGCAAGAGGACAAGTGGACATTGGGAGATTAAGACTTTCCCTCCCCCCAAAAATTAACAATCAAAACCTACTGGTGCTTTCTTGTCCTTGAGTCAGAGACACCCAGCTTGTTCTCCTTCTAGGATCAACACTGGGTGAGTCCACAAGTGTACCCCTTCTTTGTTTAATCCTTCCCGGGGTGAAAGCTCCGTAGAGAGCAGGCTGTGGTGAAAAAGATAGGGAGGGGGTTACTAACAGGCCAGATCAATATGGATCAGTGGGGAAGTGAGGCTGGTGGAAAAACAAACTCTGTCTTAGTCCTGTTAAGGGTTAAACAGCATCCAGGGCTTGGGAAGTGAGGGTCAGGCCATCCTCTGTCCTTGGCAGAACTCATTGGGAGCATCGTGCTCAGTGGGGGACCCCACAACTTGGGAAAGCCATGAAAAAGCTGGTGATTGTCCAGAGGAGGGAGACAGGGGTGGTGGAGACCCCTCAGCTCATGCCAAAGGAGGATTGGCTAGAAGAGCTGGCAAGATTTAACCTGGCAAAGAAAGGACTGGGAGGAGAACATGATAGCTATCTTTAAGTATGTGAAGGACTGGCCTAGGGAAAAGGGAACAACCTTTCTCTGCTCAGCCCAGAGGGCAGAACCATAAGTAAGGGGAACAGCAAAGAATCAGATTTTGGCCCAATAGAGGGAAGAACTTCCTAGGATTGAGAGATGTACCAAAGTGGAACGGCTTCCCGTCGCTGGAAGTCTTTAGGCGGAAGCTAAATGGCCCTTTATCAGCTTTGATGAAGTGGCTTGTTTAGTTATGGGTCAAACTCAACGGTCCTTGGCCCATTTTGAGACTGTGAATCTGTGAGCCTACATTGACAGACCCATATGGTGGGTCCTGGGATTCACAACGAGCCCTCTGAAGGTCTTTGAGATCCCACGGTCTCAGTCCTTAGAGGCCCCTGCCCTTTGGGGCTGTAACAACAATAATAACACATTAGATTTTTCAGTGCTTTACACTTTTCCCCCAAAGCTTTGTCCCACACATGAGATCATTTGTGTGTGACCACGGCCCTATGTGGAGGGCAGGGAAGAGCTTGTCATCTGACTCAGTTCAATTCAATTCAACATCTAATAAACCTCTCCTATGTTCAAAACGCTATGCTCCAATTAAGTAACCTGTTCATGACCACACAGTTAGTTAGTGTGAGGGTACAGACTTGAGCACAGGTCTACTGGCTCCCAGTGACGAGTTTTCTCTAACACCCCAACACTCTTTCCAACCAAATGTCCCTGCCTCTTGGTCTGGGAAACTGTCCGCCTACCATTCTGACTCCCGTGGCTACAGATTGAACTTGTCTTCCTTAAGAAATTCCTCCCCCTTCCAAGTTGAAAGAAGGATCAATCCCTTCCTCCTCTCTCCACCCGGGAGCTCTCTGTGCTGTGATGTTGTGTGTTTCTCCTTTGTGGGAAAGGCAATGGTTCAGAGGTAAAAGATCTGGTTAGACCAGGGCCAACCCCCAGGCTCCTCCGCATTCATTACCTGCCTCCTGGGGGTGTTGTGAAGAAAGTACCTCATGAAATTTAAAGTTTGCTTGTTGCTGTTTGCCCTTCGTTCTCAAAGAGGATCAGGGCATCAGGGAGGTGATGCCATGACACGAAAGTGGGTTGGATTTAAGAGAGGGACAGCTGTGCAAAGTCACCAGCCTCACTTTGTCCTCCAGAACCATCTGGGTCCAGGGGCCAGATATGGATCAAGAGGACTGGAGATGGCCCAGGATGCAGGGGGGACCTTGGCCTTTTCAAGCTAAGTTCTTTAACAGGTTTCAGCTTGCCTGAGGCAATGCCCATTCAGAAAAAGGGGGAAAAAGTTTCAGAGATTAAAATTTACATTCCCTTTGGGAAGAGCACCTGCAGGTAAGGGTGTGATACCCTATGTGGACAGAGGGAAGGGAAAGAAGAAAGAAAGAAAGTAGAAATTGAGAAAAAAGAAGAAAGAAGGAAAGAAGAAAGGAGAAAAAAGAAAGAAGAAAATGAGAAAAAAGAAGGAAGAAAGAAAGAAAGAAAGAAAGAAAGAAAGAAGAAAGAAAGAAAGAAAGAAAGAAAGAAAGAAAGAAAGAAAGAAAG